>NW_023998421.1:2374677-2509035 GCF_014805625.2 Glossina fuscipes | reverse complement strand
AGAAAATTTGATGTGCTAGTAAACAGTTTACAGTACAAGGCTTCTACGAAGTAGGCTTTGAAAGTTGTCACTTGAGAGAACACATTCTTGGAGTTTTTGTCAAAAGAATTCATTTTTCAAACTCATGAAAAGTACAAAACGTTTGTCGCAAATATTAAATATCGCCATAGTAAAATAAACTTTTCTTAAATAATAATTTTATAAGTAAAGGTTTCTATTCTTAATCGATACAGTCTGTATCACTAGATCGTAGATATTTTGATCAAGAGAAATACGCTTCAAAGTTCTTTTTCTTTACAATTATATTTCTTTTAATGTGGGATTATTTACAAATTATTTTTGGCAATACTTTCGACTGCTTAACTCAAATATTCTTTCTCTACTCTCTTGTCTTTCACAAATATTCTATTTATATACATTTTTGTCATCCTATTACTAGCACCTAATTTTATGACTTGGCATTTAATTCGTTAACCTGCTTTTGTTGGTAATCCTTTTTATCGGCATGCAGCTGCATGAGGCGCCTGCGAATGTGCACTCTGCTTTTACCTGTCTGTTTTTCCATTAATCGCTTTCATCGATCTGCAGCTGCATGATGCCTAGCGAATGTAAATTTGGTTGTAGAAAATGACAAGATTTGGGATTTCCGTAACAATATCAAATATTGACCGAAACCGCGTTCCGCTAGATTATGTTAAGCATAGGATTACATTGTGTGAATGAAACTGCTTATGCAAATATTTGAAATGAGTAGTTTTTAAAATAACTAGTTCTAGTATCTTCGGCAATGCTATCCGATTACATTATGTAAATTGCATCACAATTCGGAGAAATCGGAAATCTGCATATATGTATGCACTCGTCGACCCATTTTCGCAGTTCTTTAGCATTTAAGAACCGCGTGCCTGCCAATCCATGCTGCATCGATCTGAACAAGTGAAAATCAGAAGGCGATAGGTCTCGTGGGTACGTTGAGTACGGTAGGACTTCCCATTCCAGCTGCGACAGTGTATTCTTGACAACTCTTGTAACGTGTGACCGAATGTCGTCATGGCAGAGGATGACATTGCCTCCGTTAGTTGCCGTTGGTCAATTTCTTTTTCCAACAATAAATCGTTCAACTTGTTCAATTGACGTCGGTAGACATATGCAGTAACAGTTTCATTCGGTTTTAGCAGCTGGCTGATTCCGTCAAATCCCTTTTTTCATTTTTGCATGTGTTAAATTAACTTACAAGAGGGTTTCTATTAATCGGCCAAAGGGAAGGCCGTCCGTCAATTCCTTTTTGCATTAATAGTAAAAATTAATTTATTCATTACGACTTTAAAAACAAAGTCCATCATACACCCGCAGGAGGCATACGTGGCTTTGTGAGGCGAGCCTCCTGACCCCCGTGGCTCCCAGTTTGTTTTACAAAGCTTTTGGCATACTTTGGGCGGATGTTAAAAACAACCGTACTTGCTTCGGATTCTCCATACTTTCCTGGTTGCCAATACCAGTGAACTACTTTTCTTCGAGGTATATAGGTCTCGGGTATTGCACTGACATGGCAGAGTAATCTACCATGCACTCGCTAGATTACTACCTTCAACGTACTTAAAAACCATTCATTCATATATTTCCTCGGTAGTAACCAGCTATTGAGTGAAGAGCTCTTCTTCCAGCCAACCCCTCCACCATCTCTCAGAAAGTCGTCGCCGAGTTAGCAGCCCAAAACCTTAAACTCTTCTTAGCCGGCCGAAGCCGTTGCCCGGGGATCACCACTGGGAGTTTCGGCACATCTATGCTACCCGTTAAAGCATAGTTTATCTCCCCAAATTTAGGTATAGCAACATTCTTGTAAAAATGTATATAAATAGAATATCTGTGGAAGGGAGAGTTAGTTGGGCAAGAACATTTGAGCTGAGAGTACGGCCAAAATAAATTGTAAATAATCCTACATGTAAGAAATATAATTATAAATAAATATTCCTACTGTTGTGAAAGACAAAGTAGTAAACTAAAAGAACTTTGAAGCGTTATTCACGATCCAGTGATACGGACTGTATCTTAGTAAAAACTAATTTTATAACAATATGATATAATATATGATAATAACATTTGTAGAGCATAAAAATGTTGTTGCCCAGTCTTGAAAGAAAATTTTCTTTTTATTTTTTCCTTCCAGATAAAAAATGAGTAATGGAAAACAATTATTGAATGAATACAATGTTGAAGACAAGCAATTAATTAAGAGAAGACTCGATTTTTTGGACGAAGAAACTAAGGACAAAAATCATATATATTCGAAAGAAAGAAAAAATGTAAACGATGGAGATCTTAATAAACACGCTAGTGCTCGAAGGGAAAATTCTGTACAAGACAAGGAGTTCCTAACTATTTTGCGTGATAACAATGCTGCTTGTGGAACTCAAAACAGACCGCAGAAAAAGCAAATGCACACTGTTCAGTCGGTTAACTATGTAGGCGATAGTGGGTCCGACATAACGCTTAAAACAGTAGAGCGGGATTTATTGAAAGTATTCGATAACTTAAATGAAGGCAGGCAGTTAGAAAAAGATCCGAAATTAGTTTTCCGAAATTTTAAAGCTCTAAATCAAGATAAACTAGTCGATTATAAAAGAACGCAGCAGGGAGTAATCAATGACGCAAGAATACAAAGTGGTGAAAAGTGTCTGAGAAACCCTGACGTGATATCGCAAATCGCTTTACAACAAATGCTTTGCGATAATCAGCGTGTTCCGCATATGCAAAATCTGAATGAACATTATCAACGCCCTCATCAATCACTCGCGGCCGGCATCGTGAATCAGCACACAAACAACTCTACCGTTTTTTCTACGACCACTTGCGTTTCGTTCACTCATTCTGCTGCTGACCAAAATATAGTCCCCGATCGACGTAATATGAATAGCAGCCAAACATCAACACATTTCTACAATTTGCAAACGCACCCGTCCGAGCGTAATGTTGCTCGTCAAACGAATACGAATTTCTCACGAACAACAGACATACCTCAGCGACACTGTGTCGCTGTTCAAAGAAAAGTGGCAGAAAACAAAACTGCAGTGGAAAGCAATCAATTATGGGGAAAACCTAAAGACCATAAATCATTGGGAATTAACAAATCTTATTCTAAGGAGAAGGAGGCCAACAGCCACGCGTACGCAAAGAGACTCGGGGTGCGTAAAGAAAATGAAAGCAAAACTACTGCGAGCAAATATAACGCTAGACACAATAAACTCTATAAACAATTGGAATGTACGGTAAAAGGCTTCGATCAAGTTTCAGATTACATTCCGAAATATAAATGCGGTAGGAGAGGGTCAGCCATAAATGCAATGAATAATATTTCCAAACAATTAAATAACAGTGACTCATCAGACAGTGACACTGTGACCAAATTTAATAGAATTAAGCGTAAGCGTAGTGACGATACTAACACTATAAAAAAAGTCTTCAATTTAAGCAAAAAAGGTACTTTTTCAATCAAAGAATTTAATCAAAAATACAAACACATGTTTGAGAATCAACCAATTGTCAAATTACATCGGCTGAAGGACCAGCAAATTGTTAAATATGCAAAATGTCACGAAGAAGCATCTACTCAAACAGTTGGCGAGCGGTCGATATCTCTAAATTTTATCCAAAATGGTATTAAACGTAATAACGATCGTGAAATGACCGAAATAAACACGCGCTACTGTGTTTTATGCTATTCTAAACCACACGATATGGCCGCTCATTATATGCGACGCCACAAGACTGAATCGTATGTGTCTCGCCTGACAGAGGATCAGTTATGCGATTTAATAGTAAACACAAATTTCGCAGAGCCTCAAAGATCTGATCATAAAGGTACCATATACTACAAGGTGATTTGTTATTTCTGCAACGATGTTCTGATAGAACAGTTTGCTAAGTTGTATGACCATTATTCTCAACACACCGGCGAATATGCCTATGTGTGCAGTTGTTGTTTACTTTGCAAGCCATTCCGTGCTGACATTGAGTCCCATCAGAATCGTAAAAAGGCATGTCGCCGAGCGAAAATACAAGTGAAATATCGTTACCAATCAAGTGGAGCGTCCATTTATTTGTATTTTTGTTCTATTTGTAATTACGTTCAACTGAACGAAGCGAACGTGTCAAAGCATTTACGCAGTCAGCATAGCTTCGCTGAAGCAATCGTTGGTAATGTTGAAAACTGCGTTCTAGTGAAGGTAAGACGACTATCCACGCCACTGTTGCCCGTAAATGAAATTCAAAAAAATGAAGTACAGAAAGATAGCGCGGCAGTGCCTAAATCAGCGACACACTCACGATCTCAATCCTTAAACGTATGTAATTCAGATCTTATAAGAACAGAGAATCGAAAAATATTCTAGTTTTATTTTCTCTTTTCGCATTAGATAAACTCTGGAGAGTCCTCGAAATTGCTTAATTTAGCTGAATCCTCACATTTCGTGAACGACATTGATAACGGAAGAACTAGTGTTAACAGTTTCAAACGCAAAGAATCGGCAATGTCAGCACACTTAACTGGTTCAAATAATTTAAATGAACAATTTGCGTTAATGTTTTTATGTAAACTAACGGAAAGTACAGGAGTGGTACCGGATTATTTATTTTATTGCCCAGAAACAACATGTGGAGATTTTTTTCCATCATATGACAAATGGCTGCATCATATGAGGACACGTCATAATGGTTTCGCTTATTATTGTCCTCATTGTCCAGCGAACGTTAATCAAGCGACATCGGATCGCGTCCTTCTTAGCCTGGAGAACTTCAAAATTCACTTCCAGGAGCACGCTCACCATACTTATATTTGTTTTGAATGTTTAGGCACTTTTAAATACGAGGGTGAGCTCAGAACTCATGCTTTAGTCATTCATCAGTTGAAGAATGTGCGTTTCGAACGAATACACGACAATAAGCGTTATTTGTTTAACGTACTAATCCAAATGGAACTTCATAAAGAGCGTGCTATATTTTCATCGGAATTATTGAAAGTGTTAAAGAGGGAAATTAGTGAAGACGTATCACAACATGAATGGTTAGTGCCAAGAGGCGTTGACTGGATGGAAAATTATCCACTTTGCTTTTCCAGTCGAAACTTCGCTATGAAATGTTTATATGGTGGTTGCGATTTTCTTGCAACAAAGTGTAGAGTTTTCTTTAAACATCTACGAGATCAACATGAAATTAAGGGGAATTCTTTCATATGTACTCAGTGTCCTTTCGAACAGGCACTTTGTCAAAGTTGGGAATCAATTTTTGACCATTTAAAAATCCATATAGATTCATATGTATATATATGCTGTATTTGTTTATTTAACCATTCCGCTCATGCTCTATTTACAGCACATATAAGACAGGAACATGATACTCAAGATGTACCATTTGTTCAGATATCAACAGACTCTGAATCCACATATGCCGAATTGGGCTTTGTTTTTGCAACGGGGATGTATATTTTCTCCACAATTTATAATTGCTTTTGTTGTAGAAAACAAGATATGG
Source organism: Glossina fuscipes (assembly GCF_014805625.2). Classification (NCBI taxonomy): domain Eukaryota; kingdom Metazoa; phylum Arthropoda; class Insecta; order Diptera; family Glossinidae; genus Glossina; species Glossina fuscipes. The sequence goes on along the minus strand of NW_023998421.1, from coordinate 2,503,509 downwards.
AACAAGCTGGTTTTGTTTTGCATTTAATGCAGTATCACAGGTTAACGGTCACTTATTACTGCCAGTTCTGTTGTAAGGTTTTACATGACCCCAAAAGTTTTGAGGATCACTTTAAGGAAAGTCACACCTTTGAGAAGCCTAAAATTTATTGCAAATTGGCAGCAAAAACCAATTTAATTATAACATCGATCCAGCCGCTTAGAGTCAATTTATGGGAGCGTGAACTAATAAATAACCACAAAGATTATAACAGCATCGTTTTTTGATTGCGCAAACAAATAGAAAAAAAATATTTTATAAATTTGAAGTACGGGTAAAATTTCAGTTTACTGCTTACCGATACAAACAATGACAATAAACTGTCTGAAAAGTCTTAATCCGGTGAAAAACCATTTTAGAAACAGAAAATAAAATAATCTTATTAGTTCCTTTTTATATTATATAGATCTTTAAGGAGGATTGATGGTAGCGTTATATGTTCTACAAAAGATTCGTTACAGTCTATGAATTGGTAGTCAAGCATGCACATATCTTGCTCTTTGAACTACGTAAAGTAGTAGAGTTTTGCGGAGTAGCATATGCATACGTTATGAACCTTAAATTCTACCTTCTTGAATTGTTTTAAAAATAACATAGCTTAGCAAGAAATGATCTTGTGATGTAGCATTGAGATAGGGTCGATTACTTGATCTGATCAAGCATTTAACCTATATCGATGTTACATCATACGGTTTGAAAATTATTTTTATAAGGATATAACTAATAGAATTTAAATGGATGGTTCATCATACTGCATGCATCTGTTTTCTCTGCATAACCACGACATGTCACATCTCAGTTACCATCCATACACATAGTCGATCTATAATTAATGGTATTCCACTCGTCTATAATCTTGCCTTCAAAAAGGTAAAATATGAAATATTATATATAATTTATTATTTGTAAGAGTTATAAAGCCAAACTTTAATGAATTTGTAAATGTAATCTACCGTTAAAATTGATGCCAAAAAAGCGCACTTGATTATACTAAAAGCACTCGTGTAATCATTATATTATTATTATTATTATTATGACTATTGTTACTATTTTATTATTATTATTGTTACTATTATTATTATTACTATTAAAAGTTTGCATGTTATTAATTCATGCTTTGCATATCTGTTCGGTGTAACACAATGCTATGCATATATACTTTATTAAGTTACACCAAGGGCGTTAATCTATATAATATTAATAATCTAGTTAACTGTATTAATGTTAAACTTTATAGTAGGTGCTTGCACGTGTTTTAATCAGCGACTGCTATTGGTGAAACTGATAAAGTAATGTGGAGCATCAATCTACACAACGGTTATATTCGTTGATTTTGATCTTTATCTACATAAAATTAACAGTTTTCTATTAAGTATTATTGACGCTAACCGTGATACAATCAAAATTGCATTTTCGACATTTATTACTTGTTTGATTTGAAAAAATCTGCTTCGACTAGATATTAGAACGGGTCTGTCGCTTTTCTAATATAACTGTAGTGGCGGCAAAGCCGCCACATTAGACCTCCTAGCTCTTGTTAATGAAGTTGAACTGCAACTTCGCACTGTTATAGGAACCATACACATTCAATGGCGAGGTTATTGATCCACTTGCCGGAATGCTTCACATCTCCGGCATCAGAGGGCAAGCCGCACTCTTGGTAAAATATAGGTCGGTAGACGCCATGCTAGTAGTGCCGCCTGACAACGGGCTTGTGCCCACATAGAGGGTCCGTATTCCTCATCCTTCGGTGACACGGGTACACAAATGTGATCCACAAGAAATATAATTTTGGGAAATGTAAAAAGAGATAATCAAAAAATTTAATTTCAAAATTCAGTCATGACTTGTCCGATTAAAGTTATTATTACGTATGCTTCATGGGTTTATTGGTCAGCTTGTCCAACGTCTTACTCTGTCTTATTCGCTTAAACATTACGACGTATTTTTCGAATCAACATACCTTTAATTCTTAAGCCAGAAACCAAGCTTTTCTAACATCGATAAACTATGATCCGTTCGATCGACGCATTTGTGAAGTCTAAAAATAGGTACAAATTCGACTTGTGGATCTCTCGTCTTAGACCATTATTGCTTTATTTCAAATTCTAATCGTCGAAAGTGGTGAGTGCGTTACCATAACTTAAACTTTCTAAAACTCCTGTTTCTTTCTGTTCTCTTTCTTTCTCTGTTCTTTTCGTTTCTTCAAACTCTTTCAGAAATAAAAATTTCGAAAAGCGAAACGAGAGGCAATTAGATGAGAATACTACACAAGAGAACAAGAGGTAATTAGCTACATTAGATACCTATTCTTCATCAGAGTAAATTTGTAAATCGATTGTATTTCCCCCTGCACCTCCGTAAGCTCGCATGTGTGTAAACTCGTGTGTCCGCTTCTTTGCTTTTCGGTGAGTCCATGTAACAATTGTTTGAACGTCCATGCTATAGCTATCGTTTGCTCTACTGAACCACAAAAGTGAATATTTTTAATATTTAAAACTAGGCCATATTTAATATGTATGTCTGCCTGATTATTTTCGGTCTTATTATTAAAAACGCCTTCAACCATTTCTGAACAATTTCATCGTACTGCTTATGATTGAACAAAAGCAAAGGCTAGAAAAATGAAAATAAAAAGCTTTTGTTACTTATTTTACATGACATATTCATATGAATAATCTGTACAAGCAACTGCAATTTGCAATGTATAGAAAAATTATGGTACGGAAGAAAAGGAAAACATGCTATGTAATGTAGAACACTAGCCTCAATATGCATTCACAAATTACAATAGAGTAAGAATGAAATTTTTTAATCTGCTGCCTATTTTACGTGCGTTGGCAGACTCCTACCGGATACCTTATAATTGGCTTAAAAAGATGGTGTGATCTACCTTTAGTGTAGAACGCAATTTTTCTAAAAGCAGCAGATTCTTCATAAGAATTAGCACAATTTGCATAACCTAAAAACCCTCAATAAATATTAAAATTAGAGCATTTGTTTTTGCAACTGCGTAGCATTAATTATGCTACTCGCTATTGATCTTGGCCAGTTTTCACGATATCCGATGAATATTTTATGATACGTATCCTAAAATGCGGACACTGTAACCTCCTTAGCCGACTTCTGCGTTTTTGGTTACTCTGGGCGACTTTCCTCAATTGCTGTCCATCCAACTGAACGCTGATTTGACTCTGGAATGTAATGGTGAATCGATGCTTCATCCATTGTCATATAGTTTTTACGACCTCTAAACAGTTTCAAACAACGCTTTGAGTCATCAACTCGTTGTTTTTGATCAAAAATGAAAACACCCGCTATCCGCTCCGAACACAGCTTTCTAATGGTTCACGTAAGGCAGTAAATATTTTGTCTTCTATATATATAGATATGTATATACATTTATTTATTACTGCTCACGTTACGTTATCATAATAAAAGTTCTTTTAGGCATTCTTCGTTCTCCTTAGCTGTATCGAATTTAGCCGCGTAATTAAGTTACTGGCACTCTTTTAGCGCAGTTCACTTCACACACTCTTTGTCTCGGTACACTTACAATAAACTCTTACTGTTCGACAACATATCCTCTAACGCATCACTATTCAAATGTTCAAATGAAGGTATTGGAAGAATGCCTTCTTTTGTTTACAGTCAAGATTCCTCGTTAGTTGGAAAAAGGAAAGAATTTCGCTTTCCTTCTACTCGTACGAAGGCCAGTTTTCATCGCTCGTTATTAGCGTACTCAAATATGGTTACATTTTCTTTCGTTTCAATAGCTACTCGCGGATGGCTCGATTCGTCAAATTTTTCATTCTTAGCCATTTACACTGCTCATTTTTTTTTACCTTTTGTTGACTTTTTTAAACACATTTTTGTCGTAAACAGCAGCAATTTTTTCACAAACATGCAAAAGGTCGTCTCTCGTGCCCCATTTTCTTTCTCCGAAGTAAACCTAGTATGAAACTAGAATTTTGCTGTAGATTGTGCCAATACCACCTATAGGGTTCATGCAGCTCGGAAGGTTTTTTTTTATTTGTAACATGGACATGTGACAACGATAACCAATCGTAAATTCAATGCATATCGCAACACAAAAATGTTTTTTCTAAAATTGAAAATGTCGACTTTTTTACGTAATAAAGACATAAGGCATTCAACTATAACATTTTTTTATCACTTTCATCCAATGAACGAGTCTTCTAATCAAAAATTCTGGTTTCGTATATGCATACTTGGTACTTATGAAATTATAAAAGGCACACCATCATCTCAATTGCAATTTAATGCATCTGAAATATACGAAAATATGGCATCAACTCTTGCAATCATCTAAGATTAAAATTTCCTTTGAAACGCACAATTTTCCTTACTACAACGATCTGATATCTCATATCCCATGCCTAATAAAGCCATTAATGCTTATAACAAATGTGAGCATATCGTATTATACTCAGTTTTCCCTACGGCTCAATACAATAAGTGCGACAATTACTTAAACAAATAGCTTTTATAGCGTTCGCAGATGCTTGCTCCCATGCTCTCATATGTATGTGATCCCAGTTTATTTACCGGAAATTGTGTTTACGTCGTTATAGTAAAATATATTATGTATTTCAAGTTATATAAGTTTAAGCGCCGACCACACAACTGAAAGACGGATTGAACTGTCTTAGCGAAAAGTAAAAACTATGAAACCAAAAGCCTAAAAATGTTTGTTGCATATTTAAAATATTTTTTTGTGTAAGAATCCTTCTTGAAATGTTAATCAAAATTTTTAACGCATCATTTGTGGAGCAGGTGCTAACAAAAGATTAAAAATAATGCCAAGCTACAAAATGAAGACCTAAATGGAGCACTTAAAAGAATAATGTTCAAGTAAACGTAAGCTTAATTTTTAAAAATATTCCCAATTTCGCAATAATCACAAAAGATATCAATAAATGATTTAATCACTCGTATTTGAAAACTCTTGTTTATTTGGTTTTATATAGGTTTCAATCGCATTAATAAAGTAGTAGTCATTTTTATATTTGAATAAATGCACATCGACCCACCACCTGACTGTCTGCTTGGCTTTTGCAAGATAGATTGATGGCACATAAACATTTCGCACATTTTCAATACCCTTAATATGGCAAAGTATTCAATCAATTTAATTTATAACAAAGAAGAAGATACCAGCAGAGCCGTCAGAATGACACTGACATCAAAAAGCAATGAGTTATATATGCTTGTATGGATGGAGTGTCTTATGATTTATGCAAAACAAAAGCTAAATGCGTAATATATCTTCGAACGATGAATTCACGTCACATTTTCATTTGATTTATATGCATAACGGAAGAGAAGCAGGATTTAGCAAAAAGAAAATGCAAAAATCGAAATCTTGATCGACAGGAATTTGAAAAATAACTTGATGTTTATATTAATTTCAATTTTAGATAACCTTTGGCGATATCTACCACACTTTAAAGGCACATTATTATATTACTTTCTTTCTCGCATCTTTCCAACAATTTCAGCTTAGTTTCGCATGTGCTCCCTCACATGCATAAAATGTTATCAAATTGACATATTGACGACAACCAATCATTCACCCTCCATACGCCACTTCTCCTTTAATACAATATGTACTTCTCTTGCGTCTGTCATAAAAAACCAAAACAACTGTAGCTCTTTACTACGTAAATGCTTCTTTTTCATCTTCTTTTCTACAATCCAGCCGATCAACAAGAGAGGATACGCTGTGCTTGCTTAAATGAAAGTGTTCTTCAAACCGGACGGTGTTCCAAATTCGGTAAAGTAAATCTTTTTCCCCGCCTGCTTTCGTCATAAAATACCCAAAGCTGAACTTCTGCGTGTTACATACGTGCGCCCCAACTTCATATACACTGTATAACAAGTGTTATTGGATATTTTGTTATTTAACTTTCTCTGTTCAATATTTTGTATGGGCATATTAATTCGCAGTCTCTTATATCCTACACCAATTGTGGTTCTGTGTATGCGGTCGTATGTAACATGAGGAAGCGCTTAAGATATACCCATCTAACGATCGATTCAGAATCATTTTCTAAATGCATCTAAGTTTGTCTGTTTTCGTCTGATGTCTGTCCATGCGAATCTTTGTTCAAGTTACAGATCGCAACTCTTGAAATATTTTGATGAAATTTGGTGCCCTAAGGTGTTTTGAACGCTATTGAAAGTGATTTGGATCGATTCGGTTTTTTGATTTATGACTTTCAAAATTTCTCGGCAAAAGTGGCTAAGAAGTAGTATTTCAGCGTAAAACATTGAACAGGCTGGGCCAATTTTTAAATTCCCTCTATTACATAGAAAACGAAAATTCATGCGAAAAAATTTTCCATGCTTTATAATGAAAATCAGATCACAATAGTAATTTGAAATAAAAAAATGAACTACAACTTTAGTACATTATGATGAAACTTAACCCATAACAATAGTTTAAACTTCACTGTATCAAATTTGTACTAGCAACGCCTATTTTTGGATTCTAGCTTTCGCTTACCAGCGTGCTTATAGTCTGTACAAACTGAAGGTATTTTCCTTTTTTTTTTTGTAATTTTTTTTTTTCTGATTTTTCAATTGCGCATTAAAAAAAAAAAGGAAAATTTATGAAATGCAACACAAATGTTAAATTCTCTATGTGGTAAAGTTTATTGCCTGCAAAGAATCTTTCAATTTTACACTGGATTCGAAATTTTATCGAAACTTTAACTAACCTTTCTTTACGTTGATGCAAATGAAAATTAAATATGTTCAAATATTCGAGAAAAAGTATTCAATTGAAATGAAGCTAATTATTCTATCCTATATGTATGAAAATAGTTGTTAAATAACTAAAAGAAATGGAAACTGAAAATTTAAAATAGTTATACAATTTGTTTATTTATTTATTTTACATTTGGTAACTTCTCTTCAATTTTATTTCAATTTTATTTATTATCGTTAGTTTATTTCATTTTGTACATTTGCTAGACCATGTAAATAGGCAAAGTTTAGTGTCAACATAACCGTATAACAATTTATTCACATGTACAAATTAAGAGGAAATAATTTGAAAGCATGTTTAATATTTAACAGAACATACGTTACCGCAACAATCACCAAAAAAACCACAATAAATCTGTGAATTGTAACATCTGACAAAACATTTCAACGAGATAAAAGTAATATGTGTACTTAACCGGACAATGACATTGAAGCAAATGTAATATATAGAATGGTTTAATCTTAAGTTCACCAAACAAGCTTTCATATATATATAGGTTATAAATTGTATATTAATTTTATTATTCGCTTTGAGAGATCCATTCGAATCGCATTACAACCTCATATTTTATAGGAAAAATATTCCTTATATCTCCATCGAAGTTTATTAAACCTCCTTAAAGTCACCCCCTCCCACTTGAATACAGCTATGGTAAAGCCTTTTCTAGTTTTCAAAACAAATTATCATTATCGGCGCTTGGTATAGTCGAACCGCATCAACTTAAAATGACTTCCACAAAGGGCTCTCTTTAGCTGTGATATAAAACAATGAGTTACTCAGAACCGCATTACGTAGAACGACGACATTAAATGGACTTTCATTTTTTTTTTTTGATTTGAAGATTTGACGAATAATTATGTAAAACGTGCAAGTGCATTACTGCAATGAAAAAGCCAGAAAGAAGAAACTTTCTGTAAACAACACACAACGGAAAAAATTGATAACATGACTTTGATTTTTGACTTGATTTCGCTGTACCCTTAATATCATATTCCATCGAATGTTGAACTATTTCTGGACTATAAAAACAAATATATATAAGATATTCGTCACTTATGAAAAGCTTTCCTCAGCCACGTTCAAACAAGACGACAGGACACGCAATAGAATACAAATTGATCAAACTAATGAGATTGGTCCAATAGACATTCCAACCAATATATATATGTAATAATAGTTTAAAATTTAATTAGAGATCGCAAGATCTCGCTCGTATTTTCATGAATATATCAGGTTGGCGGAATTGTTTCGCCGCTAAGTACTTCTCTATGATTTTTAAAGTTCTAATATCGTTAGCGAAGCTTCCATTATTCCGTTGAAACAAATCCGGTACAAGTGCTCTATTACGCAGTCCACACTTTGTAAACTGCTCGCTGCTTGTTTATCACTAAGTTAGCGACGCTTTGCATACACTTTTTTCTACCAAATTTTGACATATAACTTTCGTGAAATCACTATGGGCAAAAAAATATGAAAGCAGGAGGCAGAAATTTTACAAAAACGCTTCCTTGATCGAATAAGAATCCAACATTGGAAATTGCTAACGATCTACCAATGTACATGCTCAGAGTAGTTTAGGAACTGATCGGCACTTTTTTCATGGTTTTGTTTTTACAACTCGCGACCCTGTGAAATTATTTCGAAAAATGTGCCAGCCAATCTAATCGGTTTACTACCACGCTTCTGCAACCAAGCGACGAACGTACTAACAACCGTTAGAGTAAAAAAAAAAAGCAAAGAAAAAATGTTAAACAGTTAGCATCAAACTAAAGAAAGTTTACGATAATTACATCTTTAAATATACGTTTACAATACAGTGTGAGGAACCAAACACCGAGCTTTGTTTGCAATTGTAATTTGTCCTAGAACACTGTTCAACTAAACGCTATGCCCAAAGCTTTCTGTCTGCTTTCGAAGGGAAACAAATGATAATAATAATAATCATAATCATAAATTGTTCGCTTCGTCTTTATGTTAGTGTTTATGTTTATATTTATTATTTTTATTGCGACAAAGACCTTAAAGGCATTTCTTTGCATTTGTTTGTATCATTTTCAGAGCAAATTTAATAGCTAATGAGACAAATGCCTTAAAGGGGATAAATGTCTTAAAAAATTATTGTATTTAACGTTCGTAGACATTCGTAGACAAACCTCTTCTTCCCAACATTCTTATTTCGTCTGTAAACTTTTCTTTTGTTACATAAAATTTTCAAAACGTCACGACATGTCAGCATGCTAGAGTACACTGTTGTTAATCTTTATATATGTAAACATTTTTATATCGAAAAAGAATTTTTAAAAGGAGGATAGTTTCTGATATGGGCAAGCATTAAACAGACAGTCGGACAGTTCGGCGGACGGATAGACAAGCTTCTGAATATGATTCTGAATCGAACGGGGAAATAAAGGGCGAGCCTTCCTTAAGCTGTTCATCCGCACAATTCTATACCCGCAAGGATGTAGGATATAAACAGCAAAGATGTAGGAAGAAAAGTCTGATTTATGTCGCAGATGGTCAACGCCTTTCCATTAAACGCTGAGAGCACACGCAATTTGATACTTAATTTAAGCTTGACGAATGTTTCCATTTTTATATTCAGTCGACAATTAAGCACCGTCAAGTAACAAAGGAAAATAACAAGCAGAATTACTTGTAAACTCGATTGTGAACTATTTATATCCCATGCTCGGTATCTTATAATTCCTGCGATTAACGACGTCAAACATAAATATTTTCTTAAAAACACGCTTCGTGGGGCAAAATCCTGTTTTATAATTAAAGGCCGGCGATCTTGTTTCCCCCTTTTTTTTTTTTTGGTTTCTGTACAATTTTATTTTCAAGTCAATTAGATAATATATTGTAAAACATACTTTTATGCTTTTTGAGGACGCGTGCTGCCTGCCCTTTATCCTATACGATGAAATTGACTTAAAATTTTTGCGTTTAAAATCGCAAACATTAAAAACCAATTACTATAGAATGAGAGCGAACAAAAGCCATGTTATGTCAAACAAGCAAAGGGATGGTAGTTAATCGTTAAGTCAAGAGCTTTCATGTGTAACGCTGGGCATTGCCTCACTTTGTTGATACTTTTGTTAGCCAGCAATGCCTACTTAAAGTAGGCATTAATGCAAACACACTTCCTGTCTTAGTATCGTACTATGTTATCTATCTTGTTTTTCCTTAAAGTGTCAGTGTACTAATCAATATCACTTATTGCGTACTCGCTTGCATAAGGGAATAGATATGCGAAGGGTAAGTAGCGATAACATGAATTCAAATTTCACTGAAACTCAGCTTTCGTTGAAATGTTGAAAATTCTAAAAACGTTTAAAGCTAATTTACGTCAAACTTCAATATACAACGAAAACAATTTTCAAAATAACAAAAATAAAACAAGTTAGAAACTTATATACGATCGTGGCCGAATCTTTCATATCCATCTTTCATCACCGTTACCCGAAATAGATTGAAAAAAAGAGAAGAGCTAAATTTTTATACCTTATAATATTGGATGGGCTCGGCCGATTTTTTCTATGTTCAGAATTCAATTTTTTATCGTATAGGCTGGTGGACGTTACAGTCGTTCAAAGGTCATTTCTTTTGCAAGTTTGTAGGCCACGACAGGTGCTTCCTTCTTTGCTTTAACAAAATGAACATACTTCGCATCCTTCGGTGATGGATATAAAAAACTATGCCATAACCATATTTTTATATCCAACAGTTATCCAAGCCCTTAATTGCCTTAATCGGTAGCTAGGCAAGTTCCATTCACCTATTTGCTTCATAACCGAAAGAAAAATATAGGAAAAGAATCAAAAAGAGAACCGAACGTCAAACCCTGTATGGTAGCAAGCAACCATCCAATTAAACAAAAAACGTAAAAACGGGAGCCATGTGATTCATTGACAAGCTGGATGCATACACGCTTTGTATAGACAAAGATTCTTCGGAAAGAAATGCTAAACTTAAACTCAGACTAAGCCCTGACAATGAAATAGGGGAAGAGAATAATCAGTTGAATGAAGATTTTGAAGATTTTCATCTCATTTGTTAATTAAAAATCGTGTTATTTTAATACAACAAAATTATGCATGAAGAAAAACTTTTCGGGTGTACAAACACACTGGGTTACCAACTGCTAATTTGTGCTGCGGAAATGTTAGAAATTCATTATCCTTTCCCGCAGTGGGCGAAAATTCGCAGCAATATTTCTTTGAGCCAATATCCTCAGTATATAAAATTTCGTAAAAATATGTCGTAAAAGTCGATCTGGTTCTTTAACACAAAAATACCTAGACAGACCTGCGACGTGTAAACGGATCAACTGCCTTGGTGAACTTAGATGGATTCGAAGTCATTTTTTGAAATCCATTTAAGTCACAGAAAATCCGATCTAATAAAAGCTGGGATGTATGTATACATATGTATCCGCATAACGTTAACATACTTCGTATCGCTCGTAACATATACAAACATTTCGTTTAATGTAATATTGTAGAAACCGTGTAGAAAATAAGAAATCATTATTCGTATGTTTGCAATCATATGAAACGTGAACAAGTGTTAAAGAATTCGATGCAAAAACATAACAAAAAACTTGAAATGCGGCTGAAAGAGGACGGCGGGCATGCTGCAATGCCATAATGAATATAATCCTGATTATGGTAATTGCCTTTAGGAGAATATTAAAAAATTCTTAAAACCATACACGCAAAATAATGAACGCATACCACCCTAAGAGCACAGCTCGTAAACAATACCATGCCTGTAACTTTTAAGTATAAATCAAAGGAAACGTTTGCGAATTGCTTTAAGACTTGACGACAACACGACGATACAATAGCTCGGTTATTGCAATTGACAATTATTCATGATTTAACGCGTTCTCGTATTGTTTGTAAGCCTATGCTTCTTTCAAAAAAGGATAGATAGCATAGATTGCTTGCTCCAGACAATAACACATATACATATGCATACTTTCTTCTTTTTCTTTCGCCGTTGTGAGCAAAAATAATTGCCGTCTATTTGGTACATTGTAATTGTTGTCAAGCTTTTGGTTTTTCCAACAATCTTAGCCAGTGAAAATAATTTTTTTGGCTCTTTTTGTTGGCTTGAAATTTGTATTTGTTTTCTATTTTTTTTTTTATTTTTGCCTTTGAATATTTTGATTTGAAAAGAATACCCAAAAATGCATTTTGTTTGTGTTCTTGATTGCAGTTTTATTATTCTACTGTTATATTGTGCTACTGATTGAGTGGTTAAACTTAATGTTATGACGTTTTCACAATGGTTTGTTATAATTTAGAAAAACTGTGAATACATATATAAAAAAAAAATGAACTAATAAAAAAAATTCAAATATCAAAAATTTCATTGTTTCCATGAACTCAGACGGCAGCTGATAAAATTTATCAATTAAGAGTTCTTTTGAACACTCGCAAATGATTACTATGCAACTAATGAAAAATGTTTCGTGCTGTTGAGGGTACTTGAAATCAGTTCTATAAACATTAGCTCAGTACCGAATGCAATCGAAATTCTTCACCGATACTTCGCTGTCCATAATACAAACTGCTAACGCGTTGCCAATGTTGGATATTGTTTGTTCAGAGTCTAGTTTGCACGGTTGTTCTCCCCTGGTAGGATTTGTATGAGTTTATCGTTGCGGATTTTTTAATAAAATTTCGAGTTGCTTCGGACCAGTGTATTGCAGATGCCGAAGCCTCGTCTACGAGTCAAATAGACCGTCCTTCTGCGACCGGACTAATCGGTATCGCTCGCTATTATTATCACACAATCAGTGTAGCTAATATTTCTACAATGATGTGCGCTGTCCCTCGGTTTACTACGTGCGTTAAGCCTTCTAATCGTCCTTTTTGACGGAGCGATGGTGGTAAGATATTAAGGTGTGTTTTATGAGACAGTGCACAACCTCTTGGACAGTACTGACGCCGGTAGTCACCGCTTCGGACTCTCAAAAGCTCCTGCTCCCTGCGCGATCCCGACTGTCTGAATACCACGTTTTACAGCTTTTTCTTCCATATATGACACCTAGCTCAGGAATGTGCGCTCGCTGGGATTGCCCGCCTTCATGTCAGATCGACTGTTGTCGATTCGTTTTCCTGCGTCGTAGCAATCGTTCCGTAAAATTGCGCCAATAATTTACACAGTCATTAATAGTAATTCTCTTTGCATTTTTTTTTTTTTTTAAGGAAGGCCGATAACATTAATTTCTTTTTGTAACCATGAATTAAAGCCACATTTTAAGCTCATTTTGTATAAGAATGAATATATATAAATATATCTCTCTAGGCATACGGTGCTTTTTTTGTTTTGTGGATAATACGATTGTATAAATTTATTTTTACTTTAACGCTTTTAAGACTTTTTCAACTGCTTTCCTATTTCCATGTGGAGTTTCGTATGCGTTGCAATGGGTGTTTTTTTCGTTTGAAAACATTTTGTTTGATTTCTTGTGCTTACATTGAACATTTCCATGTCTGTATACATTAAGTTCCTACTGCTTCTTCTGTGCGAAGTATTTATTGCATAATTTAAGAACGGTCCACCGGTAAAATTTTCCAGGCAGGTTATTTTGTAAGCTTCAGCGGTTAGCTTTCGTAACTAGTCTTCCCCTTACCCCAATCATATCTCTTTAGAGACAAAGTTGCTGAAATTTTTACAAAACATAAATGGATAAATGACACTCAAATCGATCGACCGCATTGTTGTTTTAATAGAAACATGCCATTTTTATTTCTTTGTTTTGAGTTTATACCATTGCACACACAGTATCCCAACAAAGTCTACATACACCACGGAAAAATAACGTTTCTCTTATTAAAAACTGCATTTATGGATTGAGGGGTTTATGTTTGTAAGTTCGAACATTTATTGATCATTATTTAAACTATTTAAAATTTGCCTATAGGTATCACTTTACAATCACTCATCTGTACAAAGTATTAATATTACTTTGTATAGAATTTCAAGCCCACGTCGGGTGCAAATTCTTCGAGTTGGCTATAGCTTGCAAGTAATTGCGTTATAGAAACGCAGCATTCGAAAAAGCTATCAAAACGATCGTAATATTGAAAACTCGGCCAGAAACGGAATTAGTGATCAAATGTTTTATTTTAAGCAGATAAAATTATTAGAAAGAATACACATTTTATTTATGTATAAACTTGCAAACCCTTAAAAAAAAAACTTTAAAACAAACAAGGGATTGGAATAAAGTTTTTCACACTTTCATAATAAATTATAAAATATTTTTTGTGTTAAGTTTTTCTTTTAACTTGGAAAAAGCAAAAAAAAAGCAGTAAAAACTTTTATAACACATCTGTGAAATTTTTAATGGTTTTTGGCTACAAAATAAAGAGATTCACAATTCTTCTTCAAACATTTGACAGAAATCGTGTTATACTAAGTTTTTGATTCCGTTTGTTTATGTGGGAAAGGCAAGATGCTAATCGATTTCAAAAACTATATAATTACCTTAGCTTTTGGTTTTTACAACGATTCTTATCTTTAATTCTTGAATAAATTAATATAAAAACGCGATTTTTTGGAAAAAGCCGGCGGAATGACTAGAATCGGGCTTTAAATAATTATAAGCACTATACACTTAATAGTGTCTCAGAACCACTCGCTTGATCTCAATTTATAAATTTTAAAAGTTTTAAAGATTCGCTGTGAAGCGAACATAATTCTCTTAACAAATTTTTTATGCCTCTAAGAAAGTCATAGTCTGTGACACTGAAAAAACTTTTATAGTTTTCTATATACTTTATACATAAATATATATATATAGTTTATTATATAAATATTTTTTCTAGAAATATGTTTGGCTACAAAACTGTTCAAATAAAAAGAAGCATTACATAGCTAGCTATACAATTGCATCCGTTTTGATGATTAGGATAATATGGAGAATTATTAAAGCGGAAACATATCCAGAAAAGCTAATCATGTGGAAACATACCCCAAACGGACGGTCTAGCTTAACACTTTTGTTAAACTTGGCAAGCGAAAGACAAGTAAAAGATAACATTTGCATCTCTCCATTCCTTAAACAAGAATAGCAATATTAATGTATAAATGTAAGTAAATATATTTAAATTTAAGGCATTTCTAGCTTTCAATGCCCATGAGGGTGAAGAAATATAAGGTTTCTCTGCGTTTAGAAAGAATTTGTCATTTCGTTTGAATCACTTATTAAAGGGTAAATATATTAAAGAGTCCATCTCCTCTTAGAACTGTTGCGGAAATTAAGTAAGGAGAGACGATACCCTCGTGGCCAAGTATTAGGTATACTTTTAAAATTTGATACATATTTTTACTAAGATCATCTAAGGGTCTGGTAAGAAATTAATTGTTATAGGCCTCGGTTACAAAACGCGTAGGAATTTCAAAAAATTCCTTGAAGTAGATGGGTTTTCTATGGTAAGTATATATTTTTCCTTTCCTCTTCCTAATGAATTATTATTTTATTATCATATCCCACACCATTTGTGACACAAGGACACATTTAGTGTGTGCGGGGTACGCAACATCCAGAAAGACTTAAGATAGACGCACCTTTTGACCGATCGATCTCAGAGCAAAAGATGGGTCTGTCTCAAGTTCTTCCGGATGTTACATACATCCGCTTAAGCTTGCACCACAAGGGGTATAAGAAATAATGAAGAATTGAAAGATTCTTGTGAAAACCACATAATTGATAAAAAAAAGTCTACATAAGAACCATGTAATTCTCTTGAGAATAAAATTTCCCAACATGTTGAGAAAGTAATGAAAGCAAAAAGCCTTACCTGCTGCCATTATAGATCAAAGTTGCCGCTGATTAAAAAAAATATTAAGAAAAATTCACTACTGAAATTTTAAGTCCAGCGTGTTAGAGGATTCACAGATTCAGGGCATTTAGAGATCGTGGGATAAAAGCATTAAGAAGCACATCAGATTCGTTTTTTGTTCTGAAGGTTGGTAAGTAACCTATTCCCTATATTTAAATCGTAATATTCGATGAGAGCATGAGAGCTTTTACATAAATTAATTTATTTAAAGCATATCCCCATGTATAAAGGAAAAAGCTTAAGTTTATTCTTATCTCATCGTGCATTTTTCCATTATTAAATTTCCTTTTATTTATACAAAAGATTTCATTAAAATTTAAAAAAGTTTTACTTCTGCTCGCTACTGCCATGACAAGTTTTTAATTTCTCATTTAACGCTCGCTGCTTATGCAATAAACTCTTGCAGTGCAATTGCACTCAGACAATGAATGAAGACCAGTCAGATTAATATTAATTCATTCATTGCACATATGCATAATATACATGTATATTTATTTACATACACACGTATATTATGTTTGTGCCGTGTGGCTGTGTCCGCAATGCAAAAGAAAGCAAGTAAATTAATTATTCCAAAGTATCGAAAAAGTTTCTACTTTTCCCTTTTAAAGACCAGATTTAATCAAAGATCTCAATGTGTGATTGACTAAGGCGGAAGGAAACTCGGGGACTGTTCTACTAATCGAATCCTCTGCAAGGGAATTTTGCAAAATTGCCTGCTCCCACGCTCACATTTAGTTCCAGAGGTCTCTCTACGCAGAGAATAACTTTTCCATGTGTTTTTACTGTTACGATAATAAAAAAATAAATTCTTTTGACAATGCATCCTCTTCTTCTATTTTTAAGTAAGCTATATAAGTATAGGTTCCTTAAATGTCAATAATTGTATCATCTTTCAGAAAATATTAAAGTTAGATTTTCTCTTACATTTATGCCGCCTCATTAGTGTCATTTTTATTACTTTGCCGCATTTGAGTGACCCATGTTAAGCTTCTATTGTGAGACAACATTTCTTTTATCTGTGTAACTGAAGTATCTCTAAGTCAATTTACATAATTTTTCGATACATATGAGAACTAGGATTCTTACTGGACCTGGTGTACCACCTATTGTACCTATTTCCGAATTTGATGTAAAAGCCGAGGTCACAGTAACTGAAAGCTATAAAAATGTCCTTCGAAACTTTACAAGCCATAGTCAATACGAAGCGCCAACCAAAGATGGTGCGCAAAATTGTGTCCAGGAGATCTTAGTCTTAAAAAGATCATTGATAATCTGGGCGAAAGTGACATTTTGCTGTCCATGTTGGACAGTAACCCACTTTCGCAATGCCAAATGGCCCGACATTCGCCATTCGACTGCTGAGGTGCACATTGAACATTTTTAAATTCAAATGTCTTCGAAGGATTAATCAAAATCTTACAGTTTATTTTGTTTCTCTTTTTTATCACTTATGTGAAATTCTTAAACCAAATACTTGAAATCTGACAAAAAAAAAATTTCCCATATTGAACCCTCAAAAATTTAAGTCAAGAAATTTACGTTTTTTCCTACCCTAAGAACATCATGAGCATAATTTCCTTTCGTTTTTTCTTTGAGAAAAGCAATATTTCAACAATTTTTATTAATTTCATAAAACATCGCATTTTATTACTTACAATGTATTTTTTCTCATCCATCCTATTTTTGTGGAGTCAAATGAAACATTTCAATTTTTGTATTCTCTACCCAAAGAGAAGCGCACAATAAATTTTTAATTCCTTTGGTAACAATCAGAATTACCCTCCGAACGCTCTTTGAAGCATATATCTTCGCAATCGTATTTTATATATCTGCCTGCTCCGATTTACATGGGTGCCTTGGAGAGGTAGAGCTAAGATATGCTCTCTGCCCTAAATCTAACATAAAGGCAAGTAAAAAGCAATACAGTGGGACATAGTTCACAAAAACCACCATCACTTTGCTTTATACAACGACCTCTCAAAATAAGGCGTGGTGAAACGGTGGATGGTCGGAAAAGTGTTCCGATCCGAACCGTTTTACAATGGCATTCGTTTTTGGACCAAAATATATCGATCATGGATCGCCACGTCTAAGAATATGAGGAAATAAGATGGTTGAGCAAGCTTAGATCGACTGAGCATGTAGGCCCTTCCAGGTATTGCATACATTTTTACTAATTTATTATAACGTGATACCACAAGCAGTGTAGGTTACAATTTGGAAAGCACCTATCGAAAAATGTTTAGATCATTGCTTCTCCATTCTTCTCTTCTTCTCTAAAATTATTCTGTGAAAGCTGATATAACTTAAAACAGTATCTTTGTGTCCTTTTTGTATATTCATGGTAAAGAATGGGTGTTCCAGAGCCACTTTGAATTGAATAAAATTTCCTTAAATGGCCTTTCTCTTGCTTGTAGTCCATGCTTAATCTTTCGTTTATCTTTAGCATCGTTGAGTAGCGCATTGTAAACGTTGATATTTTTCATTAACCGCATATGTACTGTCGTAAAGGTATTTGCAGTGCTGAGACGCAAAACAGAAGCACGCAGAAGAATCGAAACATGAAAACATGCACAGGGAGAACTGTGCAAATAACAGCAAATATAAATTATGGCAATAAAATTATTAATTATCACTCGTGCATATGTGGGGAATGTATGCGAAGTAATTTCATTTCATTTTTGTTTTTCTCCATTCGGATTGATAGACATTTATAAAACTTTGTACGAAAGACAAAAAGTATATTGCACTTAAGAATGCATTTGTTACTTTGCGTTAAGTAAAGAGACAAGTTCTTCTTTAGTTCCATTTGCTTGTATTAGTAGCTACGTTTGTCTGATTAGTCTTTAAAATTGTGTTCAATTCCTGTATTCTGATCAATTTCCTTTATTTTGATATCAATTTCCTTCACATGATTGCATTTTGGCATAATTTTTATAAAAACACCTACCAAGATACGAAGAGAAACACACTATTACAAAAAAATGTGTATTCAGATTATGCGGGATGGAAAACATATGAAAACGTGCAAAAAATCAAGTGCAGGTGGCGCTCGTATAACGCTGTTAATTCATATGCGCTGAATCGAAACCATCTTACATGTTGTATCACAATTTCCCCCGTGTTACATCGAAGTCATGTCACACGAAACTTTGAAATAAAACAAGTCAAGACAACATCCGCATGCCGAGTCGGTAAGAATCGCGACTACCAAGTTCGATTTTACTTTGATCGTAGTTATGGTGAGTATTCCGTCGGTAAAGACGGAAGTGGGCGCACACCCACTTAGTTGTGGACATCTTCTTATCTCTTAAACGAGAAGAGAATTTTCCCGAAGTGATTTGTCGAATTGAAAAAAAACAAAACAAATATACATCGCGTTATATCGAAACCGATATAGCTTTAATTTCGTTCCAAATGCATATATAGATGAAAAAGTTAGCTGGCTTTAAATGCTTAAAAAAAATACATGAAATTTAACATTATGACGAATTTTTTTGTGATGGATTAAAAATGCAACCAAAAATAGATTCAAATCGCAAAATTAGTTTTCATCAATAATTATAGCTACAGATATAAATATATTCTCAAAGTTGGTTGAAGCTTTTTTTAATTAACGATTGAGTAAAAATAAAAGCAAAAAGTAATTCAAAAAAAATTCCTGGGAACACATACCCGTTTCACTGAAATCTCGTTTTTGCGAAACCCTGTTATAATGTTTTATCGTGTTGCACCGAAACCACGTTTGAGAAGCCCTGTGCTATACGACGGATACCTGTACATGTTGTCAAGCTTTCAACATGAGAAAGGAGAAAAGAGGAGAAGTATGAAAATCGAAAATATTTTGTGCAAGTTTTAACCCTTAATAGACCAATGCCACCGTGTAAGCGACACGGCATCTTTGCTCACCAATCACCATCACCGCGTATATGAACGCAAGAATCGTTATATTATGAATTTTGAACTCATTCTCATCTTATTTGAAATGCTTGTATCAATTGTAAACATACTTTTGCGATGCAGCCTCATCACTAACGGCCTTTCGTAATATTCTGAACATCTATTCCGCAAACAAAATTTTGTGGAAATTTTTTGCTCGAAAAAGTCGTGTGGTAAAGGCCGAAACCCCTCTCTTTGTATATTTACAAGATCATGTAAGTAACTGTGCTGAATATATTGAAATGAAACTCCATTTAGGTATGTCAAAAATAGAACTACTCCCAACCGATGAAAAAAAAATTAGTTCATGATAATTTCAACTTCAGCTTATTTCTTCATCACAGCAGTGAGCAATTAATAGTTGGAAAGACATGCAACACGGCCGAAGAAGACTTCCTGCTTTTTCAATTCTTTTAAGACCTTTACATCACTAAGAATAGCCCAAGTAATAATTGATTAATTCATTTTTAGACAATAAATAATGATTATCACATCAAATACACTTTTTGCATTAAAGCCGTTATTTAGTATTTAATAAAGCCCATCAACGTTAAGACCGTCTTGTTTAAAAAAAAAAAAAAAAAAATTGAACGGCGCGCATGCATAGCCATATACGACTTAATATCATTTTGTATTCTTGACAAGAGAATCTTACGGAACGTAAAGATTATTTCGACATGCAAAGTCATACAAAATGAGATGATGTCAAGAAATGCTAATTAACACTTAAAGGGCCGAAACTATAAACACTTGTGCATTAATTTCTTTTGTAAGAAACTCTCAAGCAAATTTTTCTCTATTTTCACAATTTTTTGCTTACTTCATCGTAAACATCTTAAGCTAGTTCTTAATTATTCGCGTTTTAAAAGTGCGTACAAGTAACGTTTTTTCTCTATTTTCTGTTCATTAGCTTGTTTTTAAAGAACAAGTGAGAAGACAAAGAGACGGATTTCTTTTTGGGAGTTGATTAAAAAGCAAAAGGGAAAAAAAATTATAGATAGGCAAGATTGACCTTAACATATCCTACACCGCTTCAACTGATATAATTATTCGTGCATTTTCATGATAATACATCAAAACTTATCCTCAAGTAAAGATACCTCTCTCCTGAAAGCCTTTGTATTAAACGCTGTCCAAAACGTCATTTGAAGGGACCCAAATTTAACTAATTTAATCGACTTGTTTTCGAGATGAAAAGCTACAAATTATAGTTTATCCGAATGCAAGAGGCTTCTTTTCATCAGAAGTGATTTGGAGGGAGTAAAAAGAAGATCCCTCTGATCCTTCCTACGGTGTCAAGTTCTTGCTATCGACCAATTTTCATTATAAAATATTGAAAGCTAAACCTCCCTTGCACTTGGCTGACTACTCATGAGACACCTTATAAGGACTGGGCTGCAAATATGTAGACCCATGTTGTTCAAACTTAACCTGCTTAATTTTTTATTTCAAATTGCTCTTAGGGATAAATTTCCACCATAAAATATTAAATAGTAGATGTTTTTGGCATAAAGGATTTATTTTTTCTGAGAATCGTTGTGTGCTGGAATATCCTAAAAATAGACCTACTTGATCCAAATTTGATAGGGTTAAGTTTTAAATGAAATTACCGTTTTTTTTGGATTCTTTCATCATAGGAAGATTCAGATTTCGTAGGAACGGTTGGGCGTGAGGGCTTTCAAAAAATTGCCCTATTCGATCCAAATTTGTTACATTAATTTAGAATGTCAGCACAGCGATTTTGTCAAGGAATTCCAAAAATTGTAATATTATTTTTTTTCATGTAATGACTTTCCAAAATAATTTGCTATATGGGGACTGGTAAAAGGCTCTTCGATCCATGCCAACCGTTTGTGTTGAAAGCAAAGCTGAATCTGAGGGCCATCTGCTGACATCAGTTGAAAGTAATATAAAATGAGCTTCTCTAACTCAATAGAACTATCATTATGGAATTCTACCGACTCATGGAGATGGAGTGATCATGGAACGCAAAATGGTCATAAGATGTAAACAGATACACATACAAGAAGTAAATAGAAAAGCAGAAAGTCTATTCCCATGGCTATCCAACAAGAGATATACTAGTGTTTCCGTTCCATTAGCAGAATGTTCTGAGAAAATTTAACGAAACGATATTCCATTTGCCGATCATAGTCATATATATATGTGTGTATGCCGACTTTTTGGTCCATATATTCCTCATTTAATTTGCGGTAACGTTTAGAAGTGCACTGGAATAGTTCAAGATTAAATGTTAAAACGATTTCTTTTTAAGCGACCGTGAGGTGTAATAGTGTAGTTACATAGGTATGTTAATTTTCATATGTTCTGCCCTGTTGATGAAAGAGAAACAGTCTTAACTTAGTTAATATCGACCTAAAGATGTATGTCAGTGCAGAGGTAATATTCACAAAGTTTGGCTTGACGAATATTTTGTTTTTACATTGAAATGAGCAAAAATTTTTTATAATTTTCAGCGCGCACTTCTGGTGACTTTAACAAATGCGTTTTAAAATTTACATAAAATGCACATAAATACATTACCTGAGGAAATTATTCTTCCTTTTCTCTTATACATTTACGGCAACTTCATTCACGATAATCTTCTATGAAAATACGTATGCGTTGATGTAAGTGCGTTGCATGCTTTGAAAATTTCATATGTATTAACTCAGACTTATGACTAATGCAAATAATGCATAAGCTATTTTACGCAAGGATTATGTGTGCGTGTGTACGTGCATTTTTGCTCCACAACAAAGAACGATCTGAACAAATAAAAGGAATTTATTAATAATCCCCTTCAAAGGTTTTCATTTTGAACTAATTTAAAATACTTTAAGTTCGTTATTTCTCCAGTAAATACAGTCTTATGTCGATGTTTACTCTAAGGTTAATCATAGATGCTATTAGCTGGATTAACTAACTAACTACAGCATTAATTTAATTTATTGCAACTCGAATCAAAAGATCTTTTGTTTGGTAACGAAATGTCATTGAAATAATTGAAAACACTGTAGCGAATCGCAGCCCACTATTAAACACTCTACACTAACCCAAGTTATTCATTTAACGACTATTCAAAATAAAACGTTATATGGAAAGCGGTCGAAAAAGTGGTCAGATCCGAATTATTTTCAACAGCGGTCGTCCTAGACCCGAAACGCTTCAGTGTATCAAATTTAGTCAAAATATCACCAAACATGAAGTCTATAGTTCGGATACAAGGAAACAAAACGGACAGGCAGGCTTAAACCAATTCACAAAATGATTCTGAATCGAACGGTATAATATAGCGTGAGCCTATCTCAAATCATTCTAGGTGTTGCATACATTTGCACAAAATTAATACACGGTTTTATCGCAAGTATGATAAGTGAAAACATTATATTCACCTTAGGGGTAGTCTTTAATACTTAGAATTTTGTACCAATATATAACAAGTGCCAAAAATTTTGCTATGAGCGCATCAACTAATTTTTATAATCAGGAATCTTCAATTATTTTTCTTATGGAATTAAGTATCAAGCATTTTTGTAGTTGCTCTGTGGCCATCAACCGCTATATTCTGTACGCTAGACTTTAGTTTGCCATCTTGAAACGCGACACTGCGGGCTTACGATAGACAAACAAGACAAACTACGTCATTGATTAAAAATTTGATTCGGCCTTTTATGGGTCTCTCGTAATTATTCTGTTATTCTATTAAAACCCATGGGATTTTGGCATAGCCCAGTAAATCATTGCCGTAAGTACCGCAAGCATTGCAGGTTCAAATGCCAATGAGGCTTAGACCCCGTGGCAGCTACAATGAGTACTCAGCCGATAAAGGCATAACACTTACCTCTTTGGGCACACCCTCACTGAATTGCGCCTACCCCAACTCCTTATCTCGATTCTCCTCTTCCCCATGACCTTAAACGTGTCACACGTAAAGGTGAAAAAAATACAAAAGCTTTCCCCGGAATAGTTTAACATGAAAGAAATTTTCACTTTTCTTCTTTTCCTTCTGCAATTCAGTTGAGGAGCACTTTTATTTAAATTGATTTTAAGCATATAAGGTTCACAATAAAGTAATTTTAATGCATGAATGTGAAATGAAAATCGTTCTTAAGCCCAAGTATAAGTTACACGTTTGATTTGTCGAATTTGTGTGTAATGCATAAAAATGCCTATAGACGACTGTCTGTATGGGACTCTGTGCTCTTAAGCAATGAAAATGTTTTAATGCGGATATTAAAAAAAGAAGAAATATCCTTTTTCTTTTGCATGGTATAAACTGTTAACTAAGGTTACGGTGAAGTAGTCATTAAAAACGTTACACGGGATTATAAACTTTGTTCACGCGCTTGAAACTTTCTTTGGCGGCGTATGCATATGAGGAAAATTTTATTTTGAAATTATAAGAATAATTCTGGTTACAAAGGTTGATAAAAACGAAAAATGATTTATGTCATCTGCAAGTAGTGCAACTAACGACGAGCTCCTTAGAACAAAGAACAATTGTGATACAGTGTACGGGTTAGATGTTTAAGATTTAAGAAGCCGGCCTTCAATATGATCTGTAAAGCTGGAAAAATGTTTTCATCAAAATTCCAGCTTTATCTGCGCTAATGAAAATTCTACTCTCTGTCAACTCTGCTTTCCTATCTTCTTGTGGTATCGGTTGCGTAAAGTTTGTGCAGATATGCACAAGGCACTCCGGAAGGCAATTGATGGTGTTCTCGTGCTTAACCATCATTCATTCATTCGTAATTTTGAAGATATTTTAGTCAAATTTAGCACTCTGACGTCTTTGGCTCGAGAAGCAACGCCCATAAAAATGGTTCGGATAGGATCAGTTTTTCGAACATTCTCAATATATGTTCTTATCCTGAAAGGTCGTTATATTATATAAATAACTCCATCGTGGTCGACTGTAATGTTTTCACTCGATTTTTCTCAATTTTCGACGAACTTGTGCTTGTAATGCTTTCGAGATTCTGGAAGATTCAGTTCCATTTCAAATTTCTAGTATTACTTTCCATTAAAAGCGCATATGGTGAGTGCTGCTCTGTTCAGGAATACTTGCCTCCATTTCGAAATAGATTTTCTGTCTTTGGTACGTACGTCTTTATTTCTTAAAAGTTATTTTAAAAGACAGTTTGGCAAACTCGCATAAGTAATTAAATCTAAATGTATTCGATTTGTAAAGAACGTGAAAGGGATTACATCACCAAAAATTATATGGGGATCCAGTCGGAAAGTTGTGCGCAATTTGTTTCACATTCTTGCTTAGAACTTTTGTCTTTTACATTTTTGCTATCACTTAGGTGATCTGCTGATTAACGCTATTTTTAATTGTCTACACAATGGCATACAAACGTTTTCTATTTTGCCGTTCGGAACACCGTAATCATTCATTTTGCTTGCCTTCTAAAGCTGCTTGAACTTCCGCAAATGTCTTATGGCGCGTTTCCGGCAAAAAGAAAAACACAAAGATAGTGCAAGTTAATGTGAAACCAGAAAATATCCAAAATGTTTGTCCCGTTCCGATTACATTTTTAAGTGGTCCGTAAGCATTTGTTATCACAAATGCAAAAAGCCAATTAGTGGTAGCGCTTATCGCTGTAGCTGGGCCTTTGATATCTTCAGCGAAAGTTTCTGCCATAATGAGCCATGGTATCGCGCCCATTCCAAGTGAATACATCATAATAAATAAGCAACAACAGAGCACCGGAAACCAACAAATACTTAGTGCCGTTTCACTATCACGATCCATTATAAAAAAGTATACACCAAGTCCCATTGTACTTAGACTCATAACAAACGATGAAATCATTAGAAGTGTACGACGTCCAGATCTATCAATAAGAAAGAGAGCTACAAACGTGGCAATAACTTGCACTAATCCGACCACTATTGTAGATATTTTGGGCTCGAGACCAGTTTTAGCCAACACAAATACGTCGGTAGCGTAAAACATCATTACGTTTATACCGCTAAATTGTTGAAACATCATTAAGAGTATTGAAAGGGCAAATGCTCTCAGACTAGCGGTTCGCTTCATTCCCTTCCATAAAGCTACCGGATTTTCTTTGACTGCAGCCACGTTAGTTTTAATCTCTTCGTAATCGTCTGTAATATCGTAATCTTTACCGCGCAGCCGCTGTAATGCCGATTTAGCTTTTTCAGGTTTATCTTTCATTACATAAAAGAATGGAGATTCGGGCAATATAAGGAAAAGTATTCCCGAAATTATTGGAAGAACGATGCACGTTAAGGTCATTACAAGAACTGTGCAAACCGCTCCAATAACATAGGAATAAAGAATACCCATTGTAATTAGCAATTGGAAGAAACATCCCAATATACCGCGTATTTGAGTCTGCGCTATTTCGGTAGTGTATACAGGTGCTATTATGCAAAACGCACCTCCGCTCATCCCTAATATAAATCGGGCTATGTACAACATAATCGTGTTTACGGAAAAGGCTATTAGCAGCCAGCCGAGCAACAAAAACGGTACACAGAGTAACATGGTAAATTTGCGACCGATAATATCAATAATAAAACCAGTCGGTATGCAAACAGAAGCAGCGCCTAAAGTGAATAGTGTTGCTAGCCAAGCTATTTCTCGCTCTGACACTTTATAACCCAATTCACCGTCCATGATGCCATGTTCCGTTTGAGCCGTCCAACCAATTACAGTGCCCAAAATGAAAGATCCAGTAGCCGACGATAAGCCAGCAAAATATTGCGGAATCAAGTGGCTTGATGCGGGCGACATTCCTAACGAATTGATATCAAGTCCACGAAGTACGTATATAAACACGAATCTAGTATATTTTTTTATTTGTTTTCTTATGTAAGCAAAATCGATCAAATGGTAAACAAAAAAATCTAATATAAAATAAACGAACTTATTGACAATCGATTTCGACATAGAATTGAAAATTGACACAAGGCAGCAAACTGTTGTTCTTAACAGATATCAATTATTGTCAAGTTTAAGCGAAATTTACAAAATACGGTTAACGTGAAGCGTTTCGTTAGGTTCTGAACGCTCTTTTCGCAAATCGGAAGAACAGATTAAAAAAGATTAGATATTCTAAGTTCAGTTTGTACCTTAATTAGACCTTTAGTAAGTCACTTAATTTACTTACTTACTGTACTTAGAAACCTTGATGTGATTTCGGCAAAAGGTAATCAGATTAAGTAAAAAAAAAGATACAACGCTTGTTGTGCTCATAATTATTAGTTGTTTAAATGATATAAAATGGACTTTACATATTTTTAAGGATATCTCGAGCTTTTTAATTGCGGCTTTGTTAGTGAATGAACAAGAAAAAAAAAAAAAAATTCGATATAAAGCGAAGGCTGCTCCGCTTGAAAGCAATGTTATAAGTAACTTTGTTAGCAGCTTGTGAATGGTTACCGAGGATAAAATTCTGTTCAAATTAATTTACTCAACGAAAGTATTAGCTCTGTAGTCTGAATAAGATAAAGTTATGAAGAACAGTTAGGAAGGAAAGCATGCACACACACTAAATAAAGTAAAAGACACAGAAAACGAGAATTGGTGGCAATAATATATATAGGGATGTCTCCTAAGTTCTTTCCCCGCCACGCTATGTATGACCTTAAGCCGGCTACATTTGTAGCTTGTTGCTTCATGGCAACCCGGCCATATTTATAGCTTGTTGCTTCAAGGCATCGATTTCAGTCGTCTTATAGCTCTCTGAATATGCGGTCCGTTGGTGACAAAGACTCTTTTAAAACCCTTCTCTACGCCGTTCAATATGGTTAGCCAAAGCAAGCTTTTGCGGAATTTTATGCTTAGTTGCTTTAAAGAAGGTAGTAGTGCAAAGGATGAGATTTGCCCCGGGTTTACGGGTTGGTATTACGACTACATAGAACCGTCTGGCTGGCCATTTTTTGATTCCAAAAACGAAGACCTCAGCTTACGCTCAGCAACGTCAGATACGCACCTCCTTAAGTGTACGCTTACTAAAACTCCGCGATATAGTGTGCGCGAGATAGTGGATGCCACTAACATTCCCAGAACAACGGTACGTAACCATTTAATCATGGGATGGGATACATCGTCTATTCATTTCGCATCAAAAAAAGGGCAAGACACACACAGTCATAGGAAGTCGCAGGTACACAAGCAACTAAAAACCATTTTATTTTAGGTGAAATTTTCTCAACGAAAACTGTGTAGCTTTTCGTGAGAATTTCAAAAGTCGGATTGAAGTCACTGTATCGTTCATATAAGATTTCTTACGAAAATTGTATATGTCCAATCCGCTATTGACATCAATAAAAACAAAGCTACAACTGAATACGTATGTCAGCGATACTGTGCGCTACTGTCCATCGACGCAATAAAATGATGATCTTTGTATGACAATCTGCAAGACTTTAACTCGATTTGGCTCCAAAGCAAAAGTTGCTTTCCTAAATCAACATCAAAACCTTTTTCAAAGCAGGGCATCTTAGTGACACCTTCTATTGATAGCGGAACGAGTTATTGCAAATTATTTATCATAAATTTGAAAGCAATCACTTGTCTAAGCACAACTGCCCAAAATTGCGAAAGACTTATATTCTGCTAACAAAACTCCTTCTTATTCACTATTCGACAGCACGTTCATCGAGGATAGTGTCGGGCTTTACACTCTGCATGTTGTGGGTATTACTGTATTCTTGCAGTACGCAGTCTACTCATATGCATTGCAGTACGCAGTCTACTCATATGCTTCCATAAATAAATGACTTGATGGGCATGACAACGGTTTAAACTATGTACACACAAACATTGATTTACAGTAATGTTTGCATAATGAAAGGCTAAATAAATTCTATAACATTTTTTTGTAAAATTCAACTTAATTTAAAATATACTTGATACAAAGCTTAATAAGCGAAATGTTCACCATTATTATCAATGGTCTTTCGTCTTTTATCGAGTAGCTTACGGATGCACTCATGGCAGTAATTTGCTTCACGGTGTCGAAGTGGAATATTCATCGACTCATCACACACATATGCACATTTTAAATTTTGCGGATCCTCTGGCCTGCAAAATACGTCCATGGCATATGATATCGAGCTAAACAATGCTAATCAGGAGAGAGACCGGTCTGGAGAATAGTTCTAGGTCGAAAAAAACGCTCCTAACTTAAGTTGAATGTTGCTT
Organism: Glossina fuscipes; assembly: GCF_014805625.2. Classification (NCBI taxonomy): domain Eukaryota; kingdom Metazoa; phylum Arthropoda; class Insecta; order Diptera; family Glossinidae; genus Glossina; species Glossina fuscipes. The sequence goes on along the minus strand of NW_023998421.1, from coordinate 2,474,690 downwards.
CCTACTTCATTTTCAAGGTACAAATTTTTTGAACGAAATCTTGCAAACCACTTTCTAGCTGTTTCATAACTTCCTGCGTTGTCACCCCAAACAGACTCGCGATCATTTTTTTTGTTTCAGCTGCATTTTTTCCATTTTAATCCAGTTAAAAATAGAAAAAACATAACAATGCAAAAAATGTAAATGAAATCCCTCTCGTTGCACATTGATATACATTGAACGACAGCTTGTGAACATAAAAAGGTTCGGAAAGCTTCAAGAAAGTTTCCATCTTTCGGATAAGGCACAACTTTGATCGATGACGATGTTAAAGCAAACAATATCGGAGATTACGGAAGCATTTGATTCAGCTCAATAAACTTTGGAACCGTATTCGGAGACTAGCTTTCTAAAAACCGACGACACTTTCTTCTGTATTACTGAACTTTTATATATCTTATACACTTAATATGTCTGCGGTCTGACATCTATGTGGCAACACGGCAAACAGGCCTATGTAGTTTCTGGATAGTACCGACCTTCAAATAATGCGTGTGAAACTTTCGTGTCATTTTGATAACTAGTTTACAAGTTACAGCCGAGTCATTTTTGAAACAATGCACACCTCGAGTTTCCTTGGTTTTATTAAAGGTGGCTTGATGAGAAAGAACACCGTTAACACCCAGCATGGGCTTGAAAGATATTACCGCGACTCTTGGCTCTTGACTGCCGGAAAAATTGGTTTGTGATTCGTTTACTAATTTTAAACAAAGTGATATGAACGCTGTGTTCATCCGAATTCAGGGGTTCTTTCAAGAAACATAAAAAGGCGCACAAAATCGTTTTGAAAGAACGAGAAGTGTAGTGAAATAACCGACACCCTGGAGAGATTAAAACTACACCGTAAGCCAAAAAGGCAGCGAGCCGAGTGGCCAACAACCGACGAAACACTTCCAAAGCAACCAAGAAGGCAAAAGTCAACTGGGCAGATTAGAAGTGCCTTTGAAGGACGAAATTACAAAAATAAAGTCAAGTTAGACCGAAGCGCGTTATCTAATGATTAACTATAATATTCTACTTGGGCCCCGATTCGTACTGATAAGCTTTTCAAGCGATATAACAAAATTAGCAAAATATTCGCAAAAATCATTTTTCCAATTAAAAAGCTAATCGCACTCTGCTGGTGAATTTGGCAACATTTGAACATGCGGTCTCTGCAAAAGCAAATAAGCAAAAAATTTGGGATTGCAAAGCAGAAAAAAAGAATCAATTTAAACAAACGTACATAAGTTTATGTAGTATGCGGTTGCTGCTATTAATAAAATTGGATTTCTTTCCTTTTTTTATCATTTGTATGTAAACAACATTTGTAAACAGAAATGTGTTTTAGGAGAAGAAAAAAAAAACACAATTTTTTTCTAATATTTGATATTTAAAAATGCGCTTAAAAAAGTATTGATTTTATTACAGCTTTTAGTATTAAAAAAAAAAGATGTTTATTTATATAAAGGCTTAGATGATTGCAAAGAACATTCTATTTTATAAGCGTTATGCTCGAATATGTTCATAGATTTTCACTTCACAGGGAAAAATTTAATCAAACGAAAAATGATAGCATTTTTAAATGATAAAAGAAATCTTTAATCGCTTTGTGCTGTGGGGATCATGCTGATTATTTCATCTCCTATTAAATATTTTTATAAAAGTGACTCCGACTATGAAAGGCTTCTTAAAGACTTGACTTTGAAAGACTGCTTATAGATTTTTTTGTTAAATTTTATATCCATCGGGTTTTAAGTAGTCCATCCCTTATTATTTATATTAATAACCGCAGATTGAAATTTTATTGCATCCTTCGAGCTTAACTTACAGTTTCACTCACTTTTGCAGTCTTTATGAGCTCAATGTCGTTATCTTTGTGTTTTAAATGTCGAAAATATCCGCGATAAGGTACTCACAACCTCGAGTAACCCAATGAGCAGAAAACAAGTAAGCACATTATTGTCGGGCAAGCCCGACCATTAAATACCCTACATCCCATTGTTTAACACTATTCATATTTTTATTATAGAACAAAAAAATCATGTTTTGCTTCTATATAAAGGCATATTTTTCAAGTGCGTATTTATGCGGAATCGGGCCCAAAACGCAACATAACGTAGTATAAGAGTAATTCTTACAGGCAGCATCCAAAAAAAGGTGTTGATGGTCCGAATTCGGTATAATTAATTTTTCTATGTTAAATTACATTTCATTATGAAGCATTGAAAATTATACCTTTTTGTCGCATGAACTTCAGTTTTTATTATATGAGAAGGTGTTCAAAAATTGCACCAGCCGGTCCAAAGTCGTTTTACCAATTTAGAATGACGAAATACTGCCACTTATCCAACTTTACCGTGAAATTTTGAAAAATTACAATTTTTGTTGACCGATCCGAACCATTTTCAACAATGTCGTCCTTGCGTCAAAACACGTCATTGTACCAAATTTCATGAAAATATCTCAAAAATTGCGACCTGTAGCCTGAACACAAATTTACATGGAAAGACAGACTTGTCGTAATGAAGGGCGGGTCTATCTTAAGCCCTCATGCGTGTGGCATACCTCCGTGGTTAATTAATATACCCCGTACCGCAGGTTGCGTAGTTTATAAGAAAACAAGATTTTGTTCGCCCATTATTCCGTTTTCTCTGAAACCTGTTCGGCCTAGTGAATGCCAATTTTACTTGCCTAATTTGGGGACACATTTTGTTGCTTTTTCAAATATTTATCAATGGTAAGCGGTTGCGGACTGCCGGCTAAATTAATGGGCATTCGTAAGAGTTGGCAAAATCTTCACTTATAGAGATTGCTGGCGTATAAAGAAATTAGGATCGCTCCCATTGGCAGAGTCGCCATGTGATTTTATGGGTTCCGTCAAAATGGAACACGAGGAATAATCTGATATGATTGTTGGATAAGAATTCCAACAAAGGGCGTCGTTGACCTAAATCATGATAAGTTTAGCATAAAAGTTTCATAAAAAAGATTTGATGATTGATGAGAGCTCGAAAGCTGAATGATGTCTTTATGTATAAGTTGTAGCGATTATATACCCAGTATTTGAATGCCTGTCTTAACTAAAAATAAGTATTTATAAATTCAAAATAATTCGCACTCGTTACTGCTAGACAGTTTAGTTAATAGTTTATAAGCTTTCCATTGATTAATTGACGCGGATCTACTACCATACAATAGATACGTATGAAGGATATTTCATCAAGGGAATTACTTTTTAAAATTGTAATCTCTTGACTCAAATAAATTTTCTTGTTTGCCTCCAGGTATGAAAATATCGAATACAATTTGCAGCTTCATCGTCCAGCGATTCCTGAACGTTTAGAATCCATTAAAAAGTCGTAGCTTATTTATGAGAGGGAAATTGCTATTGTGAACACCAAATTTAAAGCCAGGATCGTGAAAACATATAATTCAAGCTGCTCTTGTAGCTTAACATCAATAGATTATTTCCTTCGTTGCTACATCAAAGTCACAAAAGTGTACGCTGACGGCCTACGAACTTTGAAAAACTTGAAGGCGAACACCTACACATGATAGACAAGCAGTGATTAACAATTGGAGCTATAGTGTGCATCAGTGAGTTCGTGAGCCGTGGGGGGATCTTTGAACGATATTTTGCTCAGAGCATAAGAGGAAAGTCTGAGCTTTCAAAATTAACCACAAGTTATTTTGATAAGCTACGTTGTTTTTTAACTTAAGAACTTCAGAAATTAAAAGACAACTTTTGAAAAATTTTCATTATACGTAATATTATCACTAAAGCTTTCATGTGTTTTTCAAAGTTTCAGATTTTTACTGCTAATGATAGTTCGTTGCACAGTAGACTCATATAGAGTAGATTCATATCGAGCACGTTTTCGGGTAAAAGCGATTCGTATAGCAGAATGGAAAAATTGGGCGCATGTTTCTATAGCACGCTAAAAGAGGCTCGTAAAATACGATAAAAGAATGAGACAGATGTTTCGATCTTAATACTTTTTAGTTCCAATGACAGCAGATTTTATTGCGAATGTACTCGCAATACTTTTCATGCAGAGACCTTGTATAGGGTCCAAAGTATGGAGGTACGTTGTTAAAATTTCCCAAAGATTTTATTATTGTTTAGCTATTCTTATCATAAGCGCTTTTCTTTCTACAAAAAATCGTTCTACATCCATATACGTGGTGACAGAAAAACTGCTGATGTGGATATCCTTTCTTAATTCTACAACTAATTTATGTAAGCGTCTTATTCAAAGTCAATTTTAATTTGTATTTCGTAGGCTTGTACCGAAGACGAATTTAAAATTTCATTGCAATACGAAATGTATAGAAGATTTATAAAATCTTTAAAATATATCGTAAATATTAGTGAAACTTTTTGTCTGATATTTTAATCCTTTCCTAAATTATAAATATTAAAGCAATATTAGCATTTCCTTTACTGCCCTGGTGCATACTGTTGTATTACTACAGAAATGCAAAATTCCTATCACCGTTAATAGTAAACAGCTATTTTATAAATGTATGTATATACATATATCTATATATCCCTAAAGCTGACCATTGATTACTTCCTCAATGGTTACCGTAGTGATTGCTTCAATAACTAAGCTGATAGATGATTTATATTAAGTGAACAATATACATCGACCTCTTAACTGACGCAATATTAATCTTTTCCCTTTCATAAGGTATCAAAACCATCTTGTCTTTCCATTAGAAACACTATAGAGGGACACGACGCACGACCGATTCGCTTAATGCAGTTATTCATATAACGACTTATCAAAATAACGCATTATATTGCAAGTGAACGAAAAAGTCATCCGCTTCAAATGATTTTCAATAGCGTTAATTCTTGAAAGAAAATTTGTCGGTGAAATAAATTTCATCAAAATATCTCAAAAATTGTGTTCTTTAGGTGGAATAAAACGGAACAAAATGGAGAAACAAGCTTAGATCGATTCAGGAAGTGATTCTGAATCTGTTGGCGCAATAAAAGTTAGTCGCGGCTCAAGTCATTCTAGGCGTTATATAGATCCGCACTAATCTAATATACCCTTGTACCACAACTAGTGTAGTGTACCTTGTCGAGTTTTTAAGGCCTTTGTTAAGATTTATTATGCCTTTAATGAATTCCCTTTAAATTTCTCTCTCTGGCTCTTTCTCTTTCTCTCTTTCTCTCTCTCTCTCTCTCTCTATAATATAAATTCACAAATGTGTTACCTACCTCAAAAGCTTCCAATCCTCTAAGGTGTCGTGTGGAAAACGTTTGCATGACGCTGTATTCAATGGCTATAATGGCAAGATTCAAACTATATTTTGAAAATATCACAGAGATTCTTGTCAACCTTCCAAACAAACCTTATGCCGCTTTATGGATTTCTGTAGATTTTACCTTCAACTTTTTCATGCTCGCTAAATCGTCTCACAGAGGTCACACATGATATTAGCTGAGTCTATATTTTGTTGTTCTTCTTTTTTCAATACAGTTGCAGCTTAAATGAGTTTTTCAAAAACAAGTCTGTGATCGCGTAAATCAAGGACCGTGTGTACAATTGGTTCATAGCAAAATAAATAAATACCCTTATGAACTGGTAAACGATTCGATTGAGAGCTAACGGAGTATTGTTTATGAATATAAAGGAACGAAGCAACACTAAGCGGTTTAAGCAAATGCAAACATTTGAAATCAATGAAGCATATAATTATGAACAAATCAAAAGAGAGTTGGACTTACTTAGGAGCAAATGAACTTGGCTTATGATATGTTCGAATAATAACAGAAAATATGCTACGAATTTATTGCACTAAAGCTATGATTATTTTATCACAAATAAATCACAAAATTGAATGCATTTTTTTCTATAAAAGTATTTCATATTTATAAGCAATAAAGACCTTGGATGGATAGTGCGCTCTGCTCACGTTGATTTTTCTACTTACAAACGAAAAATTGATGCTACGATTATCGTAGAGTCTTCTTAAATATTTTTTAGGAAATAAATATACTAAGCAGGGCAATAGTCTTTCGAATTGACATTGACTAGCAAAAAAGAAAAGAGATTAACGGAAAACGATGCCCAATAATTTGTAAAAACCTTAAGTACTTAAGTTATTTATCTCATTATTTAGCTCATTTATCTGTTATTTGAATCTTAGTGATGCAAAAACGACTCAGTTTCACTAAACCATTCTTATCTATACCACAGAGGACAAATCGGTCATATCAACCTTGCTCCCAACGCGGATAGATTAAGTATTTGAAATATTTTCGATACATGTAAGTAGGCACAGCATTGATCCAAAGAAGTTTGTAGATCCTTGATGGGGATAATGATCCCATTGGAACTGTCCTTGATTCTCGAGAGAATGTTTGTTATTAGATCCAATAACATCAGGTAAGAAAATTAGATTTGACTACGGCCGGGTCTTTTACACCCATTACCGTTATTCTAAAACGGATTAAAAAAATAGAACACAAAATTTCCGCCCTCTCTAGTAATAGGTGGGCATAGTTGATTTTTTCTATATTTATAGAATAAAAGTGAAAATTTATACCGTGTGCCTGAAGCAGATATTCGACAGGGAGGGGCTCTTCGAAAATTCGCCTAAAAATGTTGAAATAAAATTTTTGTATGAGTCTTTTTAATGAGTTCGTTGAGGTAGAGCCAAACTAGTATACATCAATCGCACTTCTATATTAAGACCGAACTTGCTTCACAAACAAAAAAAAAAAAAATTGAATTGTTTTATATTTAGACATGAGGAGCTAAAATGTGACACGACGTCCAATCATTTATTCAACGCTAATCGCAAGGACATGTAGCCGTGCAATCGTTCCGTTCGTATTTAAGAAATCACGCGAAAGACCAAATCTTGCGACCAAAGGTTCCATAAAAGGATGTGAAAATTTTTAAATTTCTTCAAAATTGATGCACAAATGCGAACAAAAACAAGCTAAGCTGATCGCCACATATCTCATGTACAACTCCAATATATATGACATTTTACTGCATGCAATCATAGAAAGTTCTTTTGCTTTGGCTAACGGCCAACGACATTGTGCAAATTCGCAGCGATATAAATGTGTTTTTATGCGTTTGCCCGTTTGGATGTGTGCCTTCGCTAATGTTCTTCTAAATTAGATGATAGCATAATATAGTTTTTACCACTTATGTAAGACATGCGACGCGACAATTAGGGCGTTTTTCCACTATACGCAAATTTTTATTCTCTCTATTGTCTGTTTTCTGCAAATGTTTTATTTGGTTATTTTTGTAATGAATTATGAAGTTTTGATTTTCTTTCTTTTTAAATTTCTTTTACCCAACACCAAAAAAAAAATCATACATACACACACACACACACACACGCACAAATGAAATTTGAATATTTTATATTTTTAAGTGGACTTGACCAATCTTTTACAAAGGCACGAATAGACGGGGAACTTGTTATCGCCTTATCCGCTTCATAATATGAACAGTGAGCAAAAAATTGATTTTCGTTACTGCAGAACAGAAGTGCTCTCAGTTTATGTTTCGCTGTAGGTGTGTCTCTCAACTACTTTCGCCCACTTTACATAACTACTTTCGTGAAAGGATTGTCAATGTTTAAGTCCAATAGCTTGATTTTTGTGAGGATGGACATTACACATAGGCGGCCATTGAAATGGCCAAGTCGAACTATTTTCGGCTATTGTCGAGCTAGTTCCAAGCTGGCTTCAAGCCAGTCCCGAACTATCTCGCGCTAGTGTCAAGCCAATCTCGAGGTAGTATCATCTTCTAATCTAACTTGGGCGTGTATGTGGGCAAATTGCAAAACGCCGGTACTGGATCGTCATATTATTTAATCTATCATTCTTGACGATCCAAGAGAATATAGGGAGAATGCACTTGAATTTTGATGAAAAAACGCCACGAACTTTCTCGTTGACCAATTACGTATGATATTTAATAGCTTGCAAAAAAAAAAAAGAAAAAAATACGTTAAGAACTTAAATATCTTGCTTCTTCACTCTTCGATTTTTTCTCCTTTATAATAAATTGTTTTTTAAAGCATTTTTTCGATTATAGATAGAGTTTGAAAAGGTTCTTAATGAGTTTTAATTATTCAACACTTCATAAAAAGAAGAGCGTTAACGAAATAAAAAAAAAGTCTTTGCAAAATTATTTCACATAGCAGCAACAGTAAAGGAAAATTTGATATAAAGGCTTTAAGAGGTTTCCCCCCACTTTTCTAAATGTATTCATAAATTGATTTGCATTTATGATTTCCAATTGTCTCTACCAACCTTTTTATTTCATGGATATAGAGAGGGAAAATAATTAATACGCTACATGTTGTTTAATTTCGTTAACTATTCTTGTTACATCTGCCTGTGAAACACGGAATTATTTAAACATGAAATCAATGAAAACAATTAATTCTAATCAACGATTAATGAAAACATATAAAAACGGCTTCTTCTTCTTCTTCTTCTTCATCCATCATCTGATATAAGTACGAAATGCACATAAAGTTGTTTACCTTATTACGGAAATTGAATCAATTAGCTAAATTCGTTCACGACCACATCACAACAGTATTAGAAAATATGCTATAAGTAATAAATTCTTTTGTATTCTCTACACCATTTTTGCCAAAAGGCATATTAAGTTTTATGCACATGCGTGCAATGCCCAAACGGACATGATAAAGACCCCGTTTTTGTTATACCGATCGATTCAGAAAGTGAGTTCTAAGTCTGTATGTCCCTCTTCCTTCCTTGTGATCAACCTACAGCTAATAATTTTTGAGACATTTTAACGACATTTGGTACATGGACGTGTTTTGGCTCAAGGATGAACGCTATTGCAAAATGGTTTTGGTCGCTTTGGTCCACTTCTACAACTGCTTCCTATAAAATATCTCATTTTAAGAAGTCATTATGTGAATAACGGTATTAAGTAAAGTCTTGTCGGACATTTAACTGTGGATCGTGCTCCGCTGTAGCGTATTCGATTGTTTTTTCATTAAAAACGTTTAAGGCACGGAAGTAAGCAAACCTATAATTCAAAATACATAGACGTGGTTAGTGGCCCGTTCGTTGTCGGTACCTCTGAACGGTTTTGGATCGCTTTCTACTGTAAAACGTTATTAATGAGAACTTATGAGTCCCGAAACTTTTTCAGAGAGTAAGTGAAAATTCGTGGAAAATAGATAAAACATATTTTTGCCAAATTTTTTTCGACGAACTTTCGATATCGTTATAGAGATTTAGTTGAATAAACGCATACATAGGCTTTGCTAACTCGTTTCCATTTTTCATTCTGCTCAAAAATATATATAATTTATGTAATCTCCAGCGCGTATTTCAATACCTTACAAGCACTTAACAAACCCAATATATATTTATCTTCGTAGAGTGTATTAAAGTAATCACTACATCTTGCAATTCTTCGGATCGCATCACTATTAATTTTGGTAATAGCAGGTATCCATGCATCCGATTTATTTTGAAACTACCAAAGAATAACGTAAGTAACATATTATATACATACTTAAGACAACACTACCAATTGCTGGCCTAATTCGACAGTTACTATATATAACACAGAGTACGGATTTAGACACCTGTTCTTGTGCTTGAATGGAAAATTTGAAAAGCATGTAATAGTTTTAAGGCCGTTTGATGTAAAATTATCAACCAAAAGTCTTTTATTTGACGCAAAACGATTTTTATGCCTAAATAATGTATATATACAGATTACTGTATATAAAACAAGTAAAAATATTATTGTTAGGTAACGTCGACATTTCACCACCTTACAGACAGACAATCTCTATTAATATGAAGAATGAACAAAATAACTTTCAATATTCTGCCCTGTCTGCCTTATGATTAACAAGCGAGAAATCTCGACACAGTGCAAAAATTAAAATATGCTTACCTGTAATGTAAGGAGCCGATTGGCCGATCTTCTCATTTTTAGTAGAGTCTTTCATGAAGTAAATCTCAGGAATGTCATCCTTTTACCTTGTGAGTATTGAGCAGAAATCCACACAAGTTTCTGTTTGGAGAAACAAAGAAACCTTTAATTTACGCTTTGCTGTGGACGTGCTCTGTGACCGATCTCGGCCATTTTATGCAAGAACCTATGTTTCCATCACATTTGAAATCGTTACTTAAACTTTGGCGACCACGTGTCCACAGGCTCACACAGACGGACGGGCTAGAATTTGACGTTGGTTCAAGAATATATATACACTTTACAGAGTGTTGCAATCGTAACGACAAAATGGGTACACCAAGGTCCTTTAGTGGTGATTACCCTAGGTAGATTATCAAGCGAACTTGTGTATATAACGAATTCTGGTTTTTTGAAATAAATAAGAAAACTTAAGAAATTATGATCACGAAAAGTAAATCAGATGCAACTTAAAAGGAAAAAACCCCAAATAAAAGGAAAAATACGTGAAACGAAACTGAAAAGGAGAAATACTTACAACACATCAAGCTCAGGTCGATGCTAATCTAAATTCGGCCAAAATGTTTTTGAGCCGTGTGAAGTAGGGAAACCATTTATCGAAGAGCTCAACTACATTACCTGAACATTTTTGCTTTGTTATAATAAACTGTTCCTTTGTAAGTAAATCTGCTATTTCTGTAGAACTGTAAAATTTATTACGAATCTTTTCTATTAATTACCCTTAAAGCGCGTAGGTGAGGTTAGGGAAAAGAGATTATAATTTGCAAACATTTAAAAAGGTGAGGGAGTAGAATTTTTATTTAGTATCTACTCTGCACGCCAAACAATATCATTGAAAAAAGATGTCTTCTTCTACGAGTCCTCGTGGTAATCGCAGTAACAGTAACAATCGTCGTTCCAATAACACGCGGCAAAATTTATACGGTCAAGCATTACAAGGAGCTGCACGAACGGTTGGCTACGATCGTTTTAATATTGCTAATAGTAATGAATCAAGCTCTAGGTCTAATGAACGGAATAACGCGCGCAACATCAATCGGCAACAATCGCGTGGAAGTCAGACTAATTTTGATGCTACAGCACCTCATTACAGTAATATTAATAGCGATAGCAATGCAATCGCTTATCCCTCCAATCTAAGAGATCGTTATAGCACTTCTTCCCGCAATGCAGCTGGTACAGCAGGCCCATCTACTTCCAGATATTCTTCATACCGTTCAAATAGCTATGCTTTTGGTGCATACGATAACCAAGGAGGCGGACGGCGATCCCGTCGCAGAGAGCAACCGCGACGAACACAATTTCGGCGAGGAATGTACCTGCGGTTAACAATGCCTTTAATCGGTTCCTCTGCGCGTTGGTCTCCATACTGGGAATCAACCGCGTCGCCTCTATTATTGGTTCCGATGAACAATTACCCCACCGGTCAGTCTGGAGCGACTCATTCCGTTGAAGTTTTAAATACCAGTGATATCGCGAACTCATTTCCTTCATATCAACATGTGACAACCCAATGGCTTCCACAAACACCTATAAATATGTATCGTCCAATTTACTTGCTTTATTATGCAGCTCTAGTTGTTGATCATTTCCCTGGCTTCGGAGAGCCTTCACCACCCGAAAATGACGTCCTTCCGCAAGGTTTGACAAGAGATGAAATTGCTACGTTACCCAGTTACATTTGCTGTGACGATACAACCACTGGATACTGCACTTCTTGTGCAGTATGTCTACACGATTTCGAGTTGCAACAAATTCTACGTGTGCTACCCTGCACCCATACTTTTCACGCAGAATGTGTCGACAAATGGCTTGAAATGCGTAGAACTTGTCCCGTATGTCGTGCATTGTGTTCGCCTACTCAAGAGCAATAAAGTGTAGTATAGAAATTGACAAAGTAAATATCAACTCTTCTCGTACGGTGCTAAAGTAATCTGATAACATTTCAATTCAACGAAACACAAAGGCGAAAATTTTAATACGAAACTTTTTTCATACCAAAATCATAAACTCTTTGCACTTGAAAGATTGCTTTTCGAACCCAAATTCTCCGCCTCTTTGTATCTATCTGTCGGAGGCTAAACGGATTTTATAACAAAAACAATAATTTATATTGTGACAGTTTTGTACGATCGAACAAAAGTCAAAATTTAGAAAATAATGTCATTAAATATACGAAATTTCATTTAAAATCCCTTAGGGAATTCCTTACTAATTCCTTTATATTTATTTATCAAATTTCTTCTGAAAGCGGCTTAAGTAATACTCAAATTTCTGCGCTATAGTTTCCTTCTGCAATCTGTACGAAGTAAACTTTACTGCTTTACTGCTTTACTGCTTTAACCGAAAGAACACAATGAACACATTTGCATCGGCGGCGGATTTATGGCTTTTTATATCGGATTAGCTGGATTACGTAAACTCAGTAGCATTGAATAATTGATTCGCTGCAACGAGCAGAGACTTTACAAAGTATGCAATTTTCCTACCATCGAATGGAAAATTTTTCAATCGCAAAATTGCTGTAGAGTAATTCATTTAAATTGTGATGGTGTTGACGTGATATTGAGAACGGGCATAAAGCGGCCCATAATTTTTATATGGCCTTTATTGCGGCAATATATTGCAAGCTGAGTATCGAACTAGTTCAACCAAAATGTATTTTGATATTTAGGTGCGTAAAATACGAGGCATATGTATTCATTATGTTCAGTGCGTAAAAGTAACGTACGCAGTATAGTACTAACCACCCAAACCGTACATGTTATGAATAAATTTATTTAAAAAATTCCGAAACGATTCATTAAGTGGCTTGTGGCCCTCACTAAATTAGATGGACATATGAAAATGCGAAAATGCTCTTCTAGAACAGTAGAGAAAATATCGGTTTCTGTTCGTGTTGCTAGATAATGGAATGAGTCACAAATCCTTCGATGAGCCTTTGAATATGTTTACAAAAAAAAAAAACACTGCACACCTAAACTCGTAGAGTTGCTGGTAAAAATTGATGATCATGCAGTTTCTAAAGCAAGGTGATTACGTTATTAGTCTTCTAGCTGACTTATATAATCATGCGCCCGCTAATTGTATTTATGTAACTAGTTCCTAGGCCTATAAGGCTTTATAATTACTGAAAATATATAGATAACGTATGCATTATATTTGCAAATAACAACACAAACGACGCAAAGAACGTTTCGCTCTGAATGCACTTTTCTCAGTGCGAAGATGACGTGTACTCTATAAGCAGAGATAAATAGATAGCAAGATATTCCAACATTTTGTTCGAAGTACAAAGTAGTAACATGTCGGGAGCTACTGCTATTAATAACAGTAGTGCCGCTGTTAACTACGAGATATTTGACTTCTTGATGTTTTATTTATTTTCATTATTTGCAAGGGCAAGATTTCTTTTCAACTCTTACACTTTGTTATGCAAAAATCCTATATCACAGATTAGCTAGATGTGTGTGAGGCTCTTTTTATACTGAGCATACCTTAACCTAACTGATAAGTCTACTACTTACCTAAGAGATACTATTCGAACTGGAGGGAAACGAGGAAAAGCACATATATATATATAGATGTGCCTTCTAAGTGACAACACCCAGTTATTTATATCATTTTATGCATGTAATGACTAGAGGTTGAGAATATTAAACTAAACACGTTTTTAATATTAATTAAAGCAAACTATTAAAAACCGACCAACAATATTCTAAAAAGTTCCAAACTTGCTTATCTTTCGGAATTCCACGTTATGCTAAACGCCGATTACACTTTTATGCAAGGGCATACTTTTCAATACTGCCCGCATAGTGGGTGAGGCCAAAATCATACACTTCTTCAGCAAGCTATCTGTGATTTTTTCTATTTTAAAAACACTCTTTTAACAAAGTGCTCATAGTGATGAGAGGCTATTCAAAAGAGATTTCGCTTCTTTTTTTGCATATTTATTTTATATGCGTACATATATAAATTACCAACAACATCCATAGCTATATAAACATTTCAACTATAACTATAAGCTGCCTTAATTCAGAGACAAGTAGATTATATATAAGCAGATATCAAAACATTTTGAAGACAAAATGCAAACTAGAAAAATCTCACGCACTTGCGGTGTTCTGCTATCAATAACAACAGTAGCATCGCTGTTAATTAGCATTCTTAAATGTGTGTCAACCTATGATGAATATTATAGCGCGTAATCATCTCAAAGAATCAAAACTGCTTTTGCAGTTTAACAGAATTCTTACCGACAAAAATAATGCGAATGAAGGAAAGAAAGAAACGAGCAGAGTAGAGACTGGTGCTTAAAAGCGCTGCTAATGTTATTGATAAAGAAATGCCAAAGTATCTAGGCATTCTGACTTTGTGCAAAATGTGAGGATCTACTCGAGAGTTGTTGTTGTTTCTGTTGTCTCTCGTTAATTATACGCACCAATCAAATCATTATTAAGTTTGAATTGATAAAACAAGTTCACTTGCTCACTGCTTGTTAGCCGAATCGAAACGAAATACATCCTAAATTTGCTTTCTTAACTCTCACAAACTTTTCTTTTTTAAATATGATTTTAAAAGCAAATCGTCATATCTTCTTCATATAAAATGTTTGAATAGCAGTTGTAAATGAGCAAAAAAAAAGGTTTGCTTTTCCTTGGCTTTTATGCTGCCATCTATGTTTGAACTCTTATTAACAGAGGTACTGCGCTTCGCTAAGTTAGCGTAATTACTGTTAAGCAAACACAGGGCGCTTCCAAAATCGTGTAACATTAAAAAAATTAAAACTTGTCTTTGCTTACTATAGACAAAGACTAAAAATTCAAAATGCATTTTTAATGCCTTCTTCAATTGGCAATAACAAATTTGAAGTTCCTTCTGTTTTTCTATTAAAGAAACTGGTATAAGTTTTTTCCTTATTCCTTCTGGGACAAGGTCTGGCTACGATTAAAACGAATATGAGTAAAACGCCAAGTTTCGAAAAGTCGTTAGACGAGTGCAAGTAGGTGTTTGGCGAGGATTGCCAAGGCCCGTCGACATCTGCCTCGAGCGTCGAGGAGTGCATGCAGATGATAGACGAGGCTTTTAACGGCCCGTCAACATCACCGCGGGCGGGGCAAATAAGAGAGAATCCGCAGATCCGAACTGAATCTCTCTTTCGGCAAACACCGCCAAACACCGAAGGAGATTGCGGGGAAGAAGTACTTCGCGTTGTCCTCACTATACATGATAGAATAGTGCAGATGCAGTCGACTTTTTATTTAACTCGATTCTAATTAAGAAATGTATACAACGTATTGCTAACTATTATATGATTGTATAAATTCGAAAACAAGTAAAAAATATGATAACAAAAAAAACTGATTGTGGAGAGAGAATTTTTCTGTGAAAGCCATATAGAAGCTAAAAAAAAAAAACACCCGCATATCTTATGCGGTTGGACTAGAGGAGCTACTTGATGCGAATCTGCAAGCCGCTGAAGATATGGGGTTGTATGTCAATCAGCCTCTTCGGCTCTTGTACGTTTTATGTGTTTATGTGTTTCATCACGCATCTGTGAGTCTTACAAGCCTTTCTTGATGAATATTCTCAATCATACCAAAAATATCAAAATCAAAATGCAACATTGTGATCCGCCTATCCGATTTCACATTTTGCTTCCCTAATATCATTTAATCGTGCACTGCTCATTTTCATTCGACACTGCATGATGAAAACACAGAGTTGCGTTTGGCGGCAATGAAAATGTTATGCCGGTAAGTACAAACTTTAGCGGAAAAGCAGACGTCCGATACTCTTGACTACATTTGAACTAACACGAAAATGATTCGCTTTAATATTAAGTGAGACGCTGCCATGCGTACGTTGGGCTTCAGGTAAAGTTCATTTATGCCATTGTACGTACCTTTTATGATTTCCAAAATGGAATAAATTCTACAGATTTGTGTAGAAATCGATTCAAAGTACTTGGTGACGGTACAGTGTACCACGTTTTTGTAATAGCGATGCCTTCAAAAATGCATTGGTAACCACCTTAGAACAAAGCAGAACAACGGACAACACTCAACTTTGGATGTGCGCGGCTAACTTTACCCGACTTCGTAGGATATATACATAGGCAGGGAATTTTTTCTCTTGTATCCATAGTAGTTTCCTAGTAATGAGCGAAAAAACACAAAAAAAACAGAAATATTTTCAGTTAACGTTGTATTGTAGAGAGATTAAGCGGCAGTCATCGCCCGCTACGATGGATATAAGAAAAAACGAATTAAAGAAAAAAGAAGGGAAAACATTATAGTGGTCTACCTCCAATCACCCTACACCAGGTACAAAAATTAATTTAACCATATCAACAATAGTTACTAAAAGTTAATACAACCACTGAAGTGATTAAAAACCTTAACACAAACGTAAACGAAACAAAGTTTTCTTTGATCGTAGCTATAGTGAACGGTCAGTCGATAAAGGGACAAAATTTATCAATTGTTCAATTTATCAATGTATCAGTTACTCTTTCAATTCAATAGAACTGCTGCCAGTCGGAGACTTGTTGGCCGTGCAGTTGTAGTTATTGTAAAAAGCATTTCATCATACAGTATTTATTTTGTGTTAGAGAGTTCAGTCCGCTGCGAAATTGATATTTATTCCTAATTTCAATTGAAATTTTTATAGGTTGTCCTAAGGACAGAATTTTCACTGTACACCTAATGCTCTTTTTACTCCCAAAATATTGATGTAAAAATATATATTGGCTATAAGGCAGTGTAGCAGATTGGCCCTAGATCTAAAAAAGCACCTAAAAAAACTTCGTGGTAGAGTTTTTTTAAGAATAAATTTCGTGCTTGTATTTTGAATAACTCGGGGAATCCCACTCAGATACACATGTGATCGGCATAACTTAACTGAATTGTGAAAAATATAATGCAAAGTTACAATGCATAGTTGTGAGGAGTGAGAATGAAAAAATTCATCAGAAAAATTCATGAAAAAAATTCGCAAAATATTGAAAATCGTGTTAAAACAAAGCAATTCGTATAAAAAGAGAATTAGATGTTCATTTTGTAAAAAACATGAATTGTTTTTATGTTATAAATACGTAAAGTCAATACAATTCTTAGTTTTTTCCCCGCTTTTTTTTAGAAATTACTTGGAGTGCTTTTCATTCTACACGATTTTTCAAAGTTTCAAAGCTGCCATATGTCGCATGTATTATGCGCACGATTCTATTGGATGATTTTCTAAAGAACGTATCAACCGCGTAAAAACAGAGTTCGGTGTATGCGTTTGCTACGATAGTTTCGTAGAGTAGCATCTGTATTACTTTGCATGGATTTAAGTGGCAAGATTTGCAGGAGTCTAGTACACGCAATTTGTTACAGGCACATACATCCTATTGGTTTCCGATAGATGTTATCTAAGAAATTGTACTTTTAATTTTACTTTTTCTCATTGCACATCTATCAATTGTAAATTAAAATCACTTAATAAGATATACATAAGTATATTTATTATTCATGCACTTATCAGAGATAAAAAAATTGATTGATTAAAAACTCTTCTAGGGCAATCTATTTAAATGAGTAGAAACTAACTATAGATTCAGTTCATTTTAAAACTTTCAAATTGTATTGTTGTAGTCAATCAAAAATGCTGAAAACGCTTTTAATACTTTGCGGTTCTCTCCTTTTGTGCGAGGGAGGTTTGGTCAAAATTCCGCTCATAAAGTTTGTAGAGGAAAAGAATCTGTCTCATGAGTTACAAAAACTGCAAATTAAATTTAATATAACCGATATTGCGACAATGCCTCCGAAATATCATTACCTTGACTTTTCCTTTTACGGTAAAATTACAATTGGAACACCACCACAAGATTTTTTGGTCTTATTTGATACCGGTTCCCATTTGTTGTGGGTACCTTTGAAAACCTACACCTTGGATAATGAAGATTTCGGACGTCATCATCAATATGATCCTGAAAAATCGCAAACCTATCAACTTAATGGCCAACCGTTTTTTATGATATATGAAAGCGGCTATTTGTCGGGACACTTAGTCGAAGACACGGTATCGCTCGCAGGTAAAGAGATACAAAATGTTACTTTCGGCGTAGCGACATATCGACCGGATGCCACTTTTCGTTATGCTCCCTACGATGGTGTTATGGGTATGAGTTTCTTTAATTCGTCTCTTCATTATGCGCCACCAATTTTTTACGACCTAATGAAACAGCACAAGCTGGAGGAAAACGTCTTCTCATTCTATTACCTACGTAATGGTAGCACTCGTCTAGGCGGTGAGCTAACATTAGGCGGAATCAATCCTGATCATTTCGAAGGTCAACTTCATTATGTGAACATTTCGCGTAAATATCATTGGCAGTTTGAGGTGGAATCAGCTCATGTGAATAAAATACAAGTATGTAAGAAATGTCAAGTGATAGCCGATACGGGTTGCAACGGTATCGGTTTGCCTAGAGACGATTATCATAGAGTAAATCGCGCTATAGGTGCGACCATTGATCCAGAAACATATCAATTTGTGGTAGATTGTAATAAAATTAATCAATTACCAGAAATCACTTTCAAAATCGGTGACGGCATATTCACATTGAGCGGTCAAGATTACATTAAACGTCTGAATAACCGATGCGTTTCAGGTTTCCACAACATCGGTAGCGCCAAGTTTTGGATTTTGGGTGATTTATTCATTGGAAAATACTATACGGTGTTCGATTTTGACAAAAGTCGCGTTGGATTTGCTAAAACTAAACAAAATATTCAAATAACAATTTAACATACAAATATAAATAAAATCAAATTAAACTACGCATAATATATATATATATATGTAGAGTTCTATTTCGGCAATAATCAAGCTTCCATCTCCAAAGATAATGACTGCTTATACGAAGATATATCCGCCTGGGTGGCCGAGTAGGCACGAGTCTCGACTAGCAACTCAGTGGTCGTGGATTCAAATCCCAAGGGCGATAGAGTTTTTAATAAAGGCGAAAGCCTTAAATGCCTAATGCTTTAAGACTTTTAGTCTTAGAATTTATTCTCTGGCTAAATTAATAATAATAACAATATACGGAGATAACCCGTTTCATACTTCGTCTTATTAGGGAAAACGTAATAAACAAAGAAATGAGTTTTATTGTTTACTGTTTGCTATGAACTTGAACTACACGCTTGCTTTTCATTTAATTACAGAAACGTATACGGCATGGCGTACATTTACGCATAACACCCGGCCATTAATTTAGTTTTATATATGTAATGAAGAGTAATTTGTTCAGTTTTTATCATTTAAAAGCAGATCGCTTAGTAGTAGTTTTACATTTATCTTCGATACTTGAAAGTAAACTCAGATCTAAAGCGTAAATGTACATTTCCCATAGGCATATGAAGACGGCATCTTTTCCAATTTTGATAATTTCTCTAAATTTATTAAGCGTCCCTTTTCTATATATTAATAATAAATTATTTTATAGAAATAATTTACAAATATTTTAAATAGAATATTTAACTATATGTAAATTGATTTTCTTTCCTGTACTGTATGAATATTTATTTATATAAAGTCGGGCAAGGCCTAACACGGTTATTCACTCATTTTGATAATAATACACTAAAAGTTATGTATTATTTTCCGGGCAAAGGTATATTATTCATGAAGGCCCGCATATTGAAGGAGTCCTTCTGTGCGGTGGTATATCCGAAAAATAGACCTACTTGGTCCAAATTCGATAAGGTTAATTTCTGTGACAATTTACAGTTACGAACTAATTTTCACAATAAAACTTTAAAAATTATGCCGAAGATACCCTTCAGAGATTCGCTTAGTTTTCCTGGGAATCTCGTTGATGTCTTCTCTTTAATAATTCAATACTAAAAAAAAAAAAAAAAAAATAACATGACCATAAAATGTGCTTACAGGCAATCTGCGTGCAATAATAATAAATGATTTAAAAAAAAAAAAACAATGACTGATATAATATCGATAATATGGCGGCGCATATACTTACTTACTGTTGTATGCCGTCAATATGAACATTACGGAAGTGTTCAATTTGAGTTTATGTTAAAAATGGAAACTGAAAATTTCATTTAATTTTGGCAAATCTACTTAGAAAAATTTAATGTTTGCAAGCTTCAACATAAATGCATTCCGATTGGATTATAATGTCGCTAAAAATGCAATAAAAGTAAAGCAATTTACTTTTTTTTTGTAGAAAAAAAAAATTGTTGTTCTTCTTGAGAGTATTAAAGTAGGAACAATCTAAAATAAAAAAAAAAAACAACAAATTTAGAAAAGCATTGGCGAATATAGTACAAATAGATAAAAAGAGTTTTAATTTACGTTCTAGAATGTCCTGAGGGAATTCCTTGAAATATACATTTTAAGTAAACAGTAAGAACAATGAGAAAATTAATGAAAAGAAAATTTTTCTCCTTTTTTTCTTCTCATACTCTCCGATATAAATCAACGGTTTCCTCAAATATTATTATCCTATAGTTCTTCGAACCAGAAAAAAAAGAACATTTTGTACTTTTTTTGAGGTCGTACAATTGTTGCTTAGTTTGAAAACAAATGCAAACATCTAAATAAATACAATTGTCAAAAAAAATATATATATTTTTTTCAGTCGTAAGTTTCCAGAATTATGTCAATAATATAATCAAGGGCCGTGCCGTAGGAGGATAATAACTCAAGTTATTTGTCCTCGATTGTATAAACATGTGTAGACGTATGAACACCACAGTAACTAAGCTAACTTCCAAATTCAATTTTTTTTTTTTATTTCTCTTTAAAAATGTTTTTCTAAATTCTTAGTCCAATTGTTATGCTTTTGATAAGGTCTGCCAACCGAAGTCTTAAGTAAAAGATTTGCTAACGTCAATTATGATATATAAAATAATTTTCTAAACCTTCGTAATGCAGATGCCCCTTTATTAACCCTCTCAACAGACCCGTTAAGAAGACCTTTAATTGACTCAATAGCCTTTCCTATTCCGTGGCTTTTTTACACAAATGTTACAACGGCCCTGTCAGCTACCTTGGTACGGAAGAATTGGCGTCCGCATTTGCAACATTTATAAACTGGCGAAAAAAAACTCCCGTTAAAGTGCATAATCCTTATATTATTACATTCTTACTTTTTGCTTTAGATAGAAAAGTCCGCCCAAGGTACAAAGTAAGGAAAATCGGGCTTCAAAAGGCGCAAATAAAAGGTAATTCAAATATAGTGAAAGTGTATTAATGAATTTCTTACTTACATTCTCATTTTTTTAGTTTAGATTAAAAAGGAACGATGCGCCACCGCCCACCGCCTCTTATACATCGTCGTATCTTAAGGGTGGCGTGGAAAAGCATGCCAGGAAACCGATACTTTTAGGTAGAAATTCTTTGTTTTGCTAAATTATACTCGGGATGAGATTTATATGCCAGTTGTTTCCAATTAAGTTGTAATCACAACATAGATACGTTTTAATTCTATTGGCTTGATCCATCCTAGCTCAACATCCCAAAAACAAAAAAAAAAAAAAAAAACTAAAGTTCACTGCTAGCATTTTAGGCCCACATCCTAACTAAGCCATGAGAGGAGTAACATGGGGATTATGCGGCCTTCGACGTCGTCTTATTCCTCCTGAATTTACTTTGTTTTTTTTTTAAATAAGATAATAAATAATCAAATTAAACAAGTTTTCTCGTTAAAACAGCTGGGTTCAGACAATCAAAACTATTTTAGGATGAGAATTATTCATTATTTTACCCATCAGCAAGATTCCGTCAAGTAGCCTAAAGCAACGCGCGTTTATGTAGATTTGTTAAGTGTATTTTTCATCGGTCAGCTCGTTTCGAAATTCCAATAAACTGGTGGAAAAGTCCCATGAATCGTGGGAAGCTGAATAATCTTCAAATCAACAAATTTCCGCACGCAGAAAGGTCCTTACTCCGGCACTAGAACGCTGTGACGAGTAAAATATTCATTCACATGGACTGACACATGGATTTTTGCTAAAAAATCGAAGATTGGAGCATATTAAGACCACGTACTATGAGTGTACGCATGCGATAGCATGATATTTACAGTTTACGCTTGTGCCTGCGTTTGCCTTAAGGAATTGTATGTGTGTGTGTGTGTATGCCTAATAGAATTTTTCAAAGTTTGATTTTTCTGTGCTCGACGGTTTATTTTTAATATTTTGGTGCGAATACTTCCCCACAAATAAATTTAACATATTTTTTTGAACTGTTATTATCTTCTTAAATATCCAATTAGCTCGCTATTAACAAAAAAACTGTTGTTATTGCGATTTTTTATCTCGAGTAAAATAGATCTTTTAGGTCGCGACCTCCATTTAGCTTAGCAGTTTAGTTTCATCAAATAGTAATTTTCTAAATCCTGTTTTCCAATTACAAAATTTGGCGCAGAGAGTTGGAATTCTTACCGTTTACTCTTGATACCCTATATCTGAACTATTCGGAAAAGATTAAAAGTTGCACAGAAATCAAAATTTTGAAACACTGCTAAACCGCGATGATTTGAAATGGAATAACAAAGTTTCCAGTCAAAAAATTGTAGAAATACTTCCAATCGACTACGCCTCGAATGCTGCTCTATTCATAAAACGTGTTTTTTTTTTTTTTTTTTTTTTTTTGTTTTCTATTCTATTTATTAAAACCATTATTATTTTCAGTGATATTAGGGGTGTATGTAAGTATGTAACTCATATATACAGATTTTCTATGTGATTCCAGTTTTTTAAATTACAATGATAAGAATGATAAAAAAAATATCTAACAAAAGAAAAAAAAAGATAGAACGACAGAAAACTCCATACATTAATCTCAGTACATTGAGAATCGGTAACCGGATCATTCTTCAGGTGAGAACTAATCCGCTAGTGCGTTGGTCGCATCTTCGGTGCCATTGGCCACTATGGCTACTGCGTTTGTAGCGTTAGTTTGTTGTTTGATTAATAAAAAATCGGGCGAATTACCTATAGTCATGGTTGCCTGACGAGAGCATAGATTTAAAGCTGGTAACGAGCTATTTGAGGAGGCAACAATCGTAGCGACCTGAGCAGTGTTATTACTATTATTTGAATTAATTAAATTATTCGAGCCGTTTGTTGTTGCCCGTACGGACGCCGCTACAGCTGCCGCTGAAGCTCGTTGCTTATGCTGAAACATGGCAGCTACAGCGGCTGCTTGTTGTTGAGTTTGGTGATAAATTTGCTGTTGCAACATCTGAGCATAAACCAAACGCTCATATATGCCTGTAGTAGTTCCAACTGCACCTCCCTGAGCAGAACTAGCACCACCAGCGGTACTTAGAAATTGAGTTTCTTTGAAAAATGTATTTAAATATTGTTGCGTGGTTGTAGTAAGCATTGGATTCGAGTAAAGTATCGCTGGTGACGAGGCCAAAGCGGCATTAGCTAAGCTGTTTGATATGAAATTAGTGGTGGTGGAAGTATGCTGATTGTATACTAAAGGCGGGGCGGTGGGACCAGTTGCCACATAAGTTACTTTATTGCCCAAGAACATACCATACGCGGCGGCAGCAGCAGCATTATTACCAGCAGCAGCGTTGGCGGTTGCTCTGGCTGGTTGTTGAATGCTGTTACACATTTGATAATAAGCAGCTGACGAGGCTGCCGCTGCTGCTGCTACAGCTGCTGGCGTAGCCGAGTTCCCCGACGAGCAAGTTGTACTACAAGCAGTGTTTACTGGTTTCTACAAAAGTATATCAAAAGCGGACAATTTCTAAATGTTTCTAAAATATAAGTTAATCCACTTACCCCCAAATTATTAAGTCCTAATCCTACGTTGTTATTTTCACAGCTCGTAGTTGGGGTGCTAATTGGTGTTGGATACAAGCCATTGCCGAAGTTTGTTGAAATATTACTTGTATTCTCGTTGCCAGAATTAGTCTTATCATTTAATAATGGCAGCAAATTTTCGGGAAAGTCTAAGAAATCTTTACCATAGACGGCGTAATTTTGAGCGGCTTTATAATAGTCCATTGAACCACTAGCGGGATGCCCGGTAGTATCACCGTAAATTGCTCTTTGCACTTCTTGAACATAGGCATTGTTAGTGCTACGGCGGCAATTTAATTCTAATTTATTATGCCATTCGTTTTCTCCTAGTTCAGCAGCGTCATCAGAACTTTCACCGTTCACGTCTGCGCCCTTACTTAGCAAACACTGCCGCCAAATTGGTTCAGTAATGGTGACGTTTGTCTGAGAGCCCAAACTTTTTTTCTGAGGATTAACTGAAAAAAAAAAAAGAAATTGAAAAAGTGAATTGAATTTATTTTGCATAACAATTTTTTGGTTATCAAAATTCATAAAATAAATTTCAAATTTTTTTGCTTTACCTATTTCCTTTGTATTCCAAATCGGAAATTGCTGTTTCAATTTTTTTATGCCTTTAGCTAAAGAATTTTTCGATTTTCTCTCTTTTCTGCACTCGTCGAGCGCAATATTTAGAGCTTTTTCTTCCTCCAATTCGTCCTCAGCTCCTTGATAATCGGTACTGCTTTCATTTTCATTGACCAATTGTTGTGGCAATGATTGTTGTTGCTGTTCTTCCTCTTCTGAGATGATCTTTTGCGTATCATCCTCTTCTTCACTAGTTGCTACAAATTTATAATCGGCATTTAGTTCCATATTTTTTTTTTAGCGTATCAAAGAAAAAACTATAAAATAATTTTTAATATTTTCAGAAAATCTTAAAAACATATATGAAATGTTTTCAATATTTTCAATTTGTCTTTTTAGGTTTTTTTTTTTTTTTTCTAATCAAGTTTTACAGTCCAAAAACTCCAGCATTTCTTCGATTAATTTTTCAGTTTGTTTACTCTGCTGCAATTCCATTATTGTAAATAATCCCAGCATTGTTAAACCCGCGGCATCTGATTGACTTGATAACTTCCTTTTCCTCCCGTCGCGAGTTAATTTCTTTCGTTTCTATTTTGCTTCTTTTCGCTGTTTACTTTCACTATTCAAGTTCTCCTCTCTCTTTCTTTTACTCAATTTTACCGTTTTGTTTAATTTTTTCTCAACTATCCTTTTTTTCGTGCACACTTATTGTTTATTCTCTTAACGCGTTTTCGATATTTTACTGAATTTTTCTAGTCGCTGCTTCTAATTTTATTGAATTTTTGATTTCTTCTTTTTTTTTTTTTAGTTTCTAATTTCTTTACGTGTTCTTAGAGAAACGAAGAACTTTGCTTCATCGCTTTTTCAAAAACATTGGCCAACTGAAAATTTTTGTTATTTTGTAAATTTTTTCTTTATTCGATGGTCAAGTTTTAAAGAGAAACTTTCAAATGCCGTCCTTTTGACGTTTTTTACCAAGGCACGAAATTTGAAAAGTAAAGTGATTACTAATACTAGTAAGACCTTTACCAGAAAACTCGATATCGCAAAGCATGTTATTCAAGGCTATACGAAGCAAACGTTCTCTTTCGAGCGTTTTCGAATATTCATATTTCAAATCTAATAATAGAAAATATGTTATGTTATTCTAAATTTTAGAAATTTTTATTAAAATAATCTCCACCTTTCTTAGTTAAGTTTATTAGAACGCAGTTGGAAAAATTTTATTCGTCTTGCAGCGAATATTCCATACTTGTTTTTTGAAATCATGAAATGGGCGTGTGCACTACTCTATAACGACCAGCGTTGGTGCTGCAAAATATTTGTAATAAATTCTAGATCAAACCATGTTTTGAATAATTTTTTTATTTATTAGGGGCATTCTTAGCGGAAGCTTCAAAGGACCGGTTTATATCATGGTGTAGATCCAGATCTGGGTAGACTTAAAATTACATTTAATTGAACTACGTACTGCGGTGAAATTAATATAATTTGAAAAGCGGTTTGCTACCGTTTTTCAATCACATATTTATGCCAGATTTAAATTTCCCAATAACATCCGAATTTTTGATGTTTTTGAATTTTGCATATACAAAGATGAATGTAATGTACCCTATTTTTGAGTGTTAAGTCTTGGGTAACGTATTTTAAAGTAGTTTTCAAACTATGTTCACGTTTGTGAAGGGTCTTGACTATACAAAGCCCCCATTGTGTTGTGGCCCCACCAGCAAGTTCGCGTCACTAATACACGCTCTAAAATATTATTTTTATCTTTCAGACTTTTACCCGCACCTTTCGACTAAATCCAGTGTCCATTTTGCAAGTTTTAGTTTCACTTTTCACCTATAATTTAGCTTTGGATAAATGCGACCCACCTTTAATCTGATAAATGCATGACTAGCAAAAATCATACATTAGGCTAGAGTTAAACCGTAGAAATTTATCACGTTATGTAAACACAGAGATGTTTACGTTAACGTATATCAAGAAAAATTTGCGATAAACTTACAAAAAATGTTACGAAATTTCTATAAGTTGTACGTTACTTCTTCTTTTTTTTTTGAATCCGCAATACTCCTTTGTAAGCTTATTCTGTAGATGTAGATAATGTCCCAGTGTTAATTCTACATTATTTACGTGACTTCATAATAAAATATATTTGTCTTAAAAGATGATTAAAAAGATTGAGTTAACTAAGCACTACAAGAAATGCAAGATAAACAAGAACTGCAAGTCCACAACCATATGTATAGGAACACAATCGATAGGGTATATACAAGGCCATGCCGGTTGTAATCTTGACTCTTAGACTCATAACTTAGTAATCAATTTTGTAAATTAACAGCTTCAACTGCATAGACATTACTCAACGTCTATATCTATCAAAACTATAAAAAAGAAAACTTGTATAGAAAATAATGCCTAGTTGCTGAGTTCGAAAGGAAAAACAGCTGTGGGGAAAGCCTGGCAGTTGAATTCGAAATAGAAATGAAAGAGAGAAATGATTTAAAATTGTACAGAAAATAATAAAGGATAAACTATTTCTATTGAACTCTTCTTATAAGTAAAAGAAGCCTATAGATTATACGGAGATTTACCTCTTTTTTTTTTTGGCCATCCTAAGCAGCTCTATTTTGAATCAACGTTGGGAAAATCAAGATAAATACGTTTGCAAGAATCCGTTTTGGGCATACCACAGCAAAGCATCATTAACGGATACTAAAGAAATCTCTCTTCCGGTCATCATCGATATATTTGCCGTTAAATGAGAATAAGTGGTGGGAAAAAATATAATACTTGCTGTTGAATGGGAATAAGTGGGCGAAGAAAAGGAGAGTAAGTTCTTATATTTAAACATGCACTTTATGAATGCTATCTTACTGAGTAAGCAAGTAGATAAGAAACGCGACTACGAAGTCAGTCTTCGCAGGTTCAAATCTCAAGTGCGTAGAATCTTCGTTGGTCGTAGCTATAGTGAGTACTCAGCCGATAAAGGCATATCACTTATCAATCGAGCACACAGCGACTAGGCTCCGACTACCATTTCCATTGTTTCTCTATCCTCTCTTCTTTCTGACAGGTAGGACATATCCCCAATGTGATTACGCATAACGGGAGAGTTTCAGCTTCTTTACTCGGAACTAACGTTGCGAGTCACTGAAAATATATGATCTCTTCTTTCTTTCTTGATCATTTTAGTCAGATCCTTCTGTCTATCCTTCTTTTGTTAGAAGACTTAAAGCGACAATAGAAGTCTAAGGAATCGTGCAACTTGTATTCGAAAAGCATTTTAAATGGAGTTTGGAAAAATTTGAAATCATCATTGGCAACCATTTACACAATATTAATAACACAATAACATAGCCGTTGTCAGAATTGTCGGAAAGAAAAAGATTTTATTCAGAGAACTTTTGTAACAAGACATTGATTTATTTCGAAAGATGTTCACTATCTAGGAATAGAGAAATTATATATTTGGTTACCTTTAAGGACTTTTGCGACACAACACGTGAATGAAGGAAAGGTAAGATGTCAATGTATACACATATAATAGCAAAGTTAAGATAAAAGTTTCTGAAAAGTTTCTGGTACAAATATAATATTTCTCTGCATGTATTCCCAAGTTTTCCGATCAAAATACTATCACTATTATGCGGATTTTTGGGTAAATAGAGTTTATATGTATAAAACTAATTTTCTCTATTTATTGATTCACTTCTACGAAACCGAAGACGAAGGTAATTGGTCAGGGTTAGTAAGGGGAAAATAGATTAAAAACAATTTTTAGGGGCGATATGAGAATAGTTTTGCGTATTCTGACATATTATTATTTAAAAGGCAATTATCACTTGCATCAGTAGCTCTTCATCATAAGATTATCGTTAAAAAACTTGTTGCCTGTTTTCATAAACTTCTTCAATGTGTCGGCTAACTTCTGTTCTGTTTACACACAGTACATTTCATAATATACTTATCTGATATCGTCAGTAATGCTTAAGCCTAATTTGCGTCGCCACTCGATTTCGATTCACTTTTCGATACAAACTATTTGCCTTCTATCTGCGCGAAAAAAACGTCCATCAACGGGAGTAGTAGAATCTTTGAATGGAAAGTTGAGAATTACAATTTTTATTAGAGTGGCGGAAATTCACGCGAACGTGTTCGCGTACTCCTCCATCATTTGCCTATATTCTTTACATTGCTATTGCATATCAACTTTCTTTTCAAAGAAACGCAAAATTACGCAAAACTTTCATAAAACTTTTTTCGCATTGAATTTATTACAAACATTTACAAACAAGTGAACTTAAAGAAAACTTTTTGTTCTTTTCTAGCTTAAAACAAAATATTGCTCAACAAAATTAAGGTCAATATAATATTAATGTCCTTGCATTTCATTTAACGTATTAGAAAACACTTAATTTACTTTCGCGCATATGGCAAAACAAAAGCCTGCACCACACGCAGCAATTTTGCATGCCGTTGGCAAATCGACTAGAGTAGGTGTTGCGCTAAGAGAAGAAGATATAGATGGATCACATGTATAGATATATACTTGCCACTTTTCAAAGAAATTTTACGACTTACATATTGTTAGTGGAATTATTTCCACAATTGCCATGTTCATTCCAACCCCATGTGAAAACATCTCCCTCTTTTGTCACCATTAAACCGTGCTCGGAGCCAAGATGTAAATCAATAGGCACTATGACTGGCGATACTGATAATTGCATAGGTATGGCATGATTTTCAGTAAATTGACCCCAGCCTAGTTGTCCGTAACTGTTGCGACCCCACGATAATACGCTGTTATTCTTAAGTAGTACCGAATTATGAGTCCAACCAGCTGCTAAACGAATTATTTTCTCTTCAAATTGAAAAGCATTTGCTTGACCATATTTATTATCGCCGAATACTTCTACTCGCTTTGAGGCTGTATTTTTTTCTTCCTCAGCGTAATTATCTTCAATCGGGCCCAAATGCATAAGTACATGATTTTGACCGCTTGCTATATTTTTGATACAATATTCCTCGGACCAACGTGAAGCAATTTTGACAACAAGTAGACTTTGTGTAATCTTGACAATGCTTAACATCTCGGATATGTTATCAGAGAGTTTCATCCGTCCGTATATGTAAACTTTCCATTCGCTTGTTAAAATTGCTGAATGTCTCATACCTAAGCTAAAAAGTAATTATTTTCGATTTTGCTGTGAGGTAATATTCTTACCTAGGCTGAGACGTAAGGGGGTATCATTGCCCGGTAATTGAATCTGCATTGGTTTGCGTACGGATGTAAATCCGCGATGACATACTCCCAATTGCTGAAAAGCATTTGAGCCCCAAAGGAACAACTTGCGATCACTTGTTATACATCCAGATGAATCCCAGCCACAAGCCATTAAATCGATAGGAGAATCCTGCATGGATTGCTAGTAAGTTCCGAAAATTTTGCTTATTCTTGAACAAGTCCTACCTTGAAAAATTTCATGGGTATCATTTTAAATTCGCTAATATTATCTTGTGTGATGTCTAAACCTAATTGGCCGCGATTATTCCAACCGCAGGCGTGTAGCTGACCGCAAGCATCTAAAACCAAAACATGGCCACCTCCACCACGTATCGAACGAACACTGGTGACTGTAAATGAATATTTCTTTAACCTTTGCGGTTCCATCGACATTTCTGACTCGTAACCAAGGCCTAGTTGGCCATGAGAATTTGCGCCCTATAAGTAAAATGTATTGTTTAAACTTATGCTCATAAATAATTTCTCACTAAATTTACCCAAGCAAACACAGCCATTAGCACCTAGTGTAAAGCTTATTGAATCACATAAAAATTTATTGCAAGCACCAGTTGCTTTTTTGCACAAATGTTTTACTTATTACGTTTTTTGCGCCTGCGATGCTACAAGCGTGATAGTTTTGCGCCTTTTCACGTTGCCGGCCAAAAAGCAACTGTTCCTTGTGAAGTGTCGTTTGATGGTTTTTAAATAAACTGCCTGCTTAATCGCCGGCCTGTCACACTTCTTGATTTTATCCTTCTTAATATTCCATTTACACGCTAGTATTAGGTTCATTTGCTTAATTTGCATTTTTCGTAAATCGTGATTTCGCTTTTATGAATTTCCAAGGAAATAATACGTATATGTATATATGTATAATAATTACCAGCTGCTTACTAAAGGTAAGTAAATAGTGGCAGAGTTGCCAAAACCGGGCAATGTTGGCAATATGGCTTATCTTATACGAAAGCTGAGATTGTGATAATCAAGGAAAAAATGTTTCAGTGAAGTCGGACTTTTTTTTAGTTTAAACTCATTTTTAAAGGATCGCAGAGACTTGACGAATTGCATAAATAAATTTGAAGTTATTGAATGTTTTCTGTGAGGACAGCTCTAAAAGAGGTGAAATTCTTTATATGATTTCATTGCATGCCCAAAATTATGCTATTTATTTGTTGCGTGCGTGTTTAAATTTCTAATGAATTTCTACATATATGTGCGAGCGTTGCACTTTATTATTTCTTTAAAAAATTTATTGTAAATGAAATGTTAGAAGAAATGAAATTCAAAGCAGTAAATAAAATATATTTACATTTTTTTTCAGTTGGCAGATTGTATTTCACACGTATTTCACGTATTTCTGTTGACAACGTTTATATAAGAGGACATGCGTTTAATTTTGAAAAAATTAGTTCTCGGACTTATATTCATATGCTTTATATGTTGTTGACAACGATATTGTTAGAATACTTTTTCAATTTCATGTTATTGGCTTTAAAATATTGATGTTGGAATGAATAGAAAAATTGCAGGCGCTTTTGGTTTTAAATTTACATAGAGTATAAAGTGTTTTATAAATCAAAACCGAGTAAACCCAAAAACGTAATATGTCCCTTTGGTAATGCATATTCCTTAAAAATGTACCTCCCCTCTTCTTATTAACCTTCGTTGTTAGCACGAACTTGTCGTCTGACGGTGTTGCCAATGAAGAATGTTTTCAAGATGATGTATTACGGAGAATTCTATGCCTAAAATCGAAAATTGAAGGGGGCTAATATTTTTATACTGGTAATCGAAGAATAAGGGCTATATTTATTATGCCCTACACCACTTGGGATGCAGACTACATTAAGTTAGTGCGGACGTATGTGATACCCAGAGGAGCTTAAGGTAGACCTACCTTTCATTACACTGATCCGATTCAGAATCATTTTGTAAATTTGGTTGTCTATCCGTCTGAGGTAGTTTTCTGTTCATGCTGCAGGCGGCAATTTTTCAGATATTTTGATGAAATTAAGTGCACGGACGTACTTTGGCAACGAAAATTATGGCTTTGCGTAAAAAAAAAACTTTTTGATGTATTATTACCAAAACGAGCGAAGTGATGCGGGATATGCAATGGCCGGCGTCACCTGACTATAACGTTCTTTCTTGTTTGGTCCAAACGTTTGCAAAACATAAACACATAAACGAAAGTCTCATGTACCCCATAAAATATCTGCTTTCCTGATTAAAGCATCAAATTATAAAAAAATTTGAGCATGACCGCTCGTCGGTTTCTCTGTCTGTCTGTAAAAGGTCCATGGTAAGCGTTCTCTTGGTCGCGGAAAGGAAACTATCTGCTGCAACTGTGACAGAAACATTGGGCTAGAATGGTCAATGGATACGCTCACAGTAGAACATAACTTGAGACCACCACTGTTCTCAAAAATAAAAAAGTTCGCTCGTTTATTGACCGTTACTTACAAACCACAAGACCAACAGCGATGAAAATGTGTGGTTCCGCACCAACTGTCCAAAAATGGGATAGTAAATCAGAACATTGAAAGTTCCCTTATTTTGCCAAAATAAAGATATCTGCTTCAGCTATACGATATAAATTTCCACTTATGTTTTAAAAACATAGAAAAAATCAGCCACGCCCACCAAGTATTGGTGATGGGTAACAGAAGATAGGGCCGCTGTCGAATATAACTTTGTTTGTTACATCTTCCTATCGGCATTGGTTTTTGTGACGTTTGCATTGCCGACATTACGTTGGCAACTTGGACGACGTCGTCTGAACTGCATCTCAATCAGCTAAGCCAATTAATTTTTCTACTTGCAAGCGCGGAAAGACCGTCAAGTTGACATTTTTGTGAAAGTGTTTTCCGGAGATTACAAATGACTTAGTTAATAACCGAGTTGTACCGAGATGTACGACAACGATGTCTTTGGCAGATTGCTTTCTATATATTTGTGTAAGGCAGACATAGCTGATTTTTATTTTAGGTCAGTAGTTAAAAAATTTCTTTGGTGGGCTCGATTATAAGCAGATGGGCTTCGTTTTTCTCCACAAATTTAAGACTCCTCAAAATTTGAACTTCGATGCTGAGCTACGAGATACTTCTAAAGCAATAACGAAGCTTCGAAGAAACTGCTATCCGTGGCATTTATATTATTTTATAGAAGTAGATGCATAGGCGATAAATGTTATTAAGAGATAAGCTACTTCTCCGTATACCATAACGTTTCTTAGGCCTTTCATGAATCGTGAGCTTGAGCTTTCGTGGACTATTAAAAACCTTGGAAAAAAATAAAGGAGTCATTGCCCTTGTTTTGCAACTAAGGCTACAAAGATACTTTTTTGTGGATTCAGTATCTCTGTCTTTCTCGTCCCCCTTTCTTTTCCAAAATATATGCAGTATGTGTGTTTTTTTCATGTAAACCCATTATGTACAATAATAGATTTATTCGTGTTTTTGGGGTAATGCCGATTATATCGGCTCAGATGGCCTTTTGAAATGTCGTTGATATGCATTTCCGCGATCATTGTAACCAAACGGTTTGAATGCTTCGTATCAGAAAACTTAGTTTGGTCTATTGTTTTAGAGGAGCGGATTGAAGAATATATTTATTAGTGTCTTCACGTCTTAAAGACCCATGATTGGCTTAAGTGCTAACCACAATGAGTACTGACTGAACTTGCATCGCTTGCATCATCATGCGTTGAGATGGCAAAAAAGGTTTGATTACCGGAAAGTTGTGTTGGCCCCCTTTAAAATAAGTTTCGATAAGTATGCGCATACTTGGATCTCTCCTTTTATCACTGAATGTATACAGACTGAATGGGCTACAACGAAGGGGTTAGTATTAGTTCTGTTAGTATTAACCGAGCCGCGATCGTTTGTCATTGTTTACTGATAAAGCTCTTTTACGTCACTATATTTGGTACAAATTCCAATAAAAAAGATGTGCTAGAGAAGCGTGTGCAGAAACCACACTCTGGGCGAACATCTTCGATTGACAATATCGGAGACTGCGGGAAGACTTGATTTAGCTCAAGAAACATATTTTGGGAGCATAGTCGCACATTAGTATTCTAAAAGCGGGCTGAAATTTCCCGTAGATCTATTATGTATTGAAAACTTTGCTTGCATTGCATTGCATTGCTGAAGTAACAGCAGATATATAAAAAAGTAAATATTTTGCTGATCCAAGATCCAAATGCGTTTAATGTGTTTAACGCTTTCATCTTAGATTGTGTTCGTCTGCCATAACCGTATTTTTTATTCGATAGCATATTGACGATTTTTCCTTAATTTTAATCACATACATAATTTACAAATAGTTGTTTCGTGGCAATGTCGATGTTAGTTGTTATTGAAATTGAAGTCTTACTTTTACTTTTCCGTCTGAGTCATAAAGATTCTTATTGCTTTATAAAGAAAAATTAACTTTCACTAGTCTTCTGTTTTCTGACCGCAAAAATCGCCAAATCAAGGCTATTATACCGCCTTTTCATAAATTCCTTTTGATAAATGAAAAGATGATATTATCAACGATACCTATGGCGAGCATTGAAATACAAAAAGAATTGTGATTCAACTCCCGCACATATATAAATACATACATGCATACATACATATATATATATATACATATATATATATATACATGCATGAATTCGTGCAGACATGAACGTTGCATAATTAATTTAAAGCACCTCATAAAAACGCAAATTAAGATTCATAAATACCCTTTACTACCACCAAATGCGTGAATGCAGCAAATACGAAGTACATACAAAACATGGACATGCACAACAATAACTATATATATATATATATATATATATATATGCATATATGTATACATTTACACGTATATACATATATATATATATATATGCACTTATGAGGCGATCATGCAATCGTTGAACTGAAAAAACTCATTTTGCATAGTTTTTTTTTATCCGTTTTCGAAGATGATATTCCAGCATCATGCCACCTACGCATAAAATACATAAAGATCAACGTCATTTTCTTTCGGAAGATTGGTACAACACAAAAATTCATGAAAATATCATGGTGCTGGCAAGGCAACGGTAAAGCGTTGTGGCAGCAATATGAACGAAACAACAACTCCTGATGTTTAACCGCAACTAATTAATTTCGACATTATGTTGACGTATCGCTTGTGGGGGGAATTCGAACCGTGCAGACCCGAAGGCAATGCTTTTTTCTTTGGTTTTTTTTTTTGTTTTTTTTTTTGTTTTTCTTTTATATTCATCTCATTTCATTGCTGCCGATTGTGTGTGTGTATTAAAGAAAGAAGGGCAGTGCGATGGTGAAGACTGAGTTTGGTGGATTGGGTGAAAGTCTGTGCTGTGCTGACAACAGAAATATCATTAAAAACCTATTGACGCGCAAACGCAACGGAAAAGAGATTTGCATAAATTCTTGCTGAACGGAACAGAGCAAAAATATTTATTGGATTTTGTTATCATTGTGCGTAAATTCGCACTTAAATCTTAAACATTTAAAATATCTGTCTATCTGGCTGTTTGGGTTGGACATGTATGTATATATATGTACTTATATATATATATGTATGTATTTATGTATACAATCATTTCGCCAAATCATACAAATTAATTTTTATATTTAATTTTGTTGTTATTGTTGGTGTTGTTGTTATTTTCCTTTTCTTGTTTTATTTATCACATCGTCGTTTCGAGAGATTTGCGATAACCGTTAAGGTGCTTACAATCAGCAACCAAGTAACCAACAGTAGTTGTAAATTAATACTCACTGACTGCCCCTTTTCTTCTTTTCGTTTTCAATGACGGTTCAACCGTTCTGTCGGATCGACCGACAGTTAATGCTTCCGTCCGTTAGTGCGTCCGTCTGTCTATCTGTTTGCTCATCTCGTTTGTCGGCCAAACAATATATCTCTTCATACGGATCTTCTTTATTCGTGTATGTGTGTGCGTTTTTGGACGTTTTTCTTCTCTCTTTTCTTTTTTTCATTGTTTACTAATTTATGTGTTGGTATTTTCTGTCTAAATATTCTCTTTGGTGTGCTTTTTGTTTTGTTTTGTCTCGTTTTTTTTTTTTCTTTCCTTCTCTCACCCTTTCCTTCGTTTGGATTCGTCGTCGTCCTTAGTGCCCGTGCCAAAGCCAGTGCAAAGCCAGAGACAGCATCAAGTTGCTTGTCATAATTATATTATTATTAATAATTTGTTGTGATTACATGAAGGTTTGCTGTTTTACTACTCTCGCATTTCGCTTCTCTGTCTCGTTCGTGTACTCGTGTACTTTTACGCAAAAATTTTGTAAAGACGGTGATCGATAAAAGGGGTGAAGGCACTCCTCACGTATTGGCCGCAGCGCGCGCACTTGACAGTGAAATATTATAACTTGTAAACACTCATTTATTAAGTATTTGTTGCTGTTTTTCTTGTTGTTTTTATTGTCTTGCCTGCTGATTGTTGTTTTGTGCTTTTTTATGCATATATCATTATTCACTTAATTTTTTTTTTTTTTTTTTTTTTGTTATATACAGATGGTCGTATCTCTTTATAATCATTTTCGAAAGCAGAGGACATGTTTATTTTCTCATGCTTTTTGCAAATAACAAAATTGAACATGAAGGGCCTCGTTAGACCAATAAATTCTTAATCAAAGCGAACAAAGTGAAATTTTGTATTCATCCGTCCCTATATCCGTTGCTTGTGGAATGGCCGTAAAACTTAGTATCTATCGCATTGAATTTTGATGTACATATCCGTAATTCGTTTTATTTAAAGAAGATAAGAAAAAGTTTAAGGAAATTTAAATGAATTTTTTTTTTTTTTTTTTTTTTGTCTACCATTATTAGGCGAACGTAAACAACTATATGTATATCCTGTCATAACGGTTATAATGTCTTCGAATTCTGTTAAGAAAAATGTATTCTTATTTAGATAGAATATATCTATGATCATTTATGCACTGGCATTTGGAATTACTATGGGATCGCAAATGAAAGTTTGATTTTTAGAAAAAAAAAGTGTTATATTTACAGTCAATATCGCTGATTATAGATAAGAGATTAAAATGATTAAGGAAAAACGATAAAGATTTGTTTTTTTGAGAATAAAACGTTACTCAATAAGTTGGTAGGATGGCATATAGATTGATATGTCTTTTATCGTACAAATGACAAAACATGTGCGTTTGCAGCCTGTCAACTTTATTCTGATAAATTTATATATATATATATTTTTTTGATCTTGATAGGGCTTACCATCTTTAATCCACGCTATTTCAATGTTGCTAATGCGTATTCTTCAGGATGACTGCTGACGAGTTCCTATGATTTTTAGGTAGTAATAAGATTCGAGAGAAATGTATTAAAATTTCATTGCGATTCCGGCCAATGCTGAGATTAACATTGATGGAAATTTTATAGAAGAATATGATTTGAAGACATAGAGCCGGTAATAGTGCAATGTATTGACCTTTCTTTCAACTTCTATTCATGAGCCTAAATACATCTCTGTTATTAGACTCAGTCTGTGTCCAATCTCTAGTGTATATTTATGCCCCACATCGTTTGTGGTACCAGAGTATATTAAGCTTGTGTGGGTGTATTGAGCATTCAAAAGGAGTCGAGAAAACCTACTCTTTTCTTAATACCAATCGATTCAGAAAGTCACCTTGTCCGTCCGTCTTGCTTCATTCTGTTCGAACTACATGTCGTAACTTTCGATTTATTTTGATGAAAATTAGCCCACCGTTATGTTTTAGCCCATAGATGAGAGCTATTGAAAATGCTTCGGATCGGACCACTTTTTCAACCACTTTCCAGGCCTTATTTAAAAAGTCGTTACATAGATATCTATAGGACGATGTAGGGTATTTAATCGTGGGCCATGGCTCACTATAGTATTTTTATATTTTTTTTCTATTTTTTTTTTTTTTTTTAGGTGCATGTAGAATATTTTTGATGACCATCAATTGGATAGTATGATTGATTTATTTTACTAGGTGGGTATCTAAGATTCGACCAAAAATTTTTTTTTTATTTACTAATTGTTTCCCTTTATGAAAAAGATTAAAGATTAATTGCTCGCTTTTGCCTGTTACAAGCTTTCTGAGGTTGACCGAGGAAATTTCTTGCCAAAAATTATATTTTCGCTAACAGTTTGATTTATACCACACTTTATATCAACCTTTCTTGCTATAAATCACATTGATTTTGTGCTAAAAATTAAAATGTCTTATAGGGAGTATTCATAAACGTGAAAATTTTAAATATTTTATAATGAAGTTGTTTTATAAAAAGCAAAATATTCTCAAGTGTGCGCACATAAAATGAAACTTGACAATTCTACAGCACAGTATGGTAAAGAAGTGCGCTTGGGGCAGCGTAAATGCCTATATACAGACATACCTAAAAAAGCGCACAAACGCAGGCAACAACGCACCGGTAGAGAACAATACGGACGCATCGATAATAACCAACAGGAAAAAAGGCGGAGGTATGTGTGTGGGGTTGGAAACTACGTAATGCGGCTCCCTTTCGCCCTAAAGTGCAGCAGGGTAGCGGCGATACACCATCTTAATACCCTTCGGCAGATATGCGGTTTTCGAACAATCTTCGAAGAAAGACCCTAGTAATTGCAAATGCGGATGAGATGAAACAATCTACAAAAAGAGTTGTGCAGGATAGGCACAAAGAGTCGTCGGCGAGAAGGGGAAGTTCTTGACATGAATGAGGGAGTGGCATGAGCGGTGGAAAAGGGCAAAGAAAGATAGACGGATGTTCTCGCTTATCGCCAACGTGTCGTTGTAAGCAAAAGAATGTGGAGTAGTACTCCACCTCACCCAGTTTCCTGCTCACAGTTGCTTCTGAAAATCCCTACGCAGATATGGACGTGGCAGTTGTCCAATATATTCGACTTGTGGAACAAGCGAGGCAATACCTCGCACGGTTATCCTAGACGGAAACCTCACGAGGTACTTTGGTGCATGGTCGAAAACCCAGAAGATTAAAGAATTGTGAACAATTCTGCTTCGAAGGGGTTACAAGAACTAAGACGGCGGAGAAGGTAGCGTTCCGGATTAATTTGCAACCAACCAAGTTCCGCAAAGTAAAATGTATCGGTGTCCGGCGGAGGACGGCAGTAGACGAGGTGTGTGCGGAGTGAGTGGAGCAGGTTTAACTTGTCTGGTCCATGGACGATCGGCAGACGATCGACTCTTATATAAGTTTCGCATGGCCGTGTAAAATTTTGGAAAGAAGGTGGACACTACCAAGTAGTAAGTGTAATGAAGAAAATCGCTTCAGATCGTATCAGGTCAATTAAATCATGCGTATATTGAATCGCGATCGGTTTTTGGCGTTAATTTTGCGATGATACATTACAAACATCTTACGCATGAAGCTAAACGTAAAGACACTCTTCAAGTGTGGCATCTGGAACACTATAGCAGAATAGTTGTGTTGTGCCTTACGACTGTTTTTTATAAGCGCAATTAAATGTTCACTAGTTCGTGAAGAAATTAACATTTAACGTTTATGCTAATTCACTTGTCATTGTCAAATACTCTCTGTTAAGAAATTCCTAATTTTCCTAATCATTACAGTTGTCTGCAGCCACTAATACACATGCATTCCCATAAAAACTCCAACATATTTCACAAGTGCTGAGCTATTTTGACTTTGGCTTGGTCTTGTAATAATAAAATCGTGACGTGATTTGTGGTTGAAATAAATTTAACAAATTTTCGTTTTTCTTTTTTGTTTTTATTTTTTTTTTTTTTGTAAGCATAATGCATTGAAAGCATATAATTGTACGGTTGTTCTTACGTTGTCTTTCATGAGTTTCATTACAGTTGTGTTTAATCACATTAAAGTATTTTATATCATAGTCGGTCTGTGTGTCTATCTTCGCTCTGCTTCGTTTCTTTTCCGTCCTTTTTTTTTGTTTTTTTTTGTTTAATGCAATTTTGTCTGAAGTCTTCATTTCAAAGCAAGCTGTTGTTCCTCGTTTCTTTTCTTTATCGTTTCTTCTGGTATGTATTAAATAACGTGATTAGTTCGCAGAGAAATGTTGTTTTCATCTAATGCGCGCTTATCCTACATAATTTCGATGCAATTTTCATATAATTGCTTTATTGGATTCAGGTGGACGTGAAATAGAAGACCACTCATCTCTCCATCATTCCTTAGCCAGCCAGTTAGTGGGGCATGCGTATGCCCACAATTTTGTTGTTTCACAACAACTTTAATGGTTCCTTAAGCTAACTATTGCTCGCATACACGCACATCAGTCCCGAATGAACATTTCATTCGTGTAGAAATTAACAAAAATAAAACCATTCGGAATTATTAAAGTGCATCAGAACCACCCCCTTTATGCATATTGCTTGCGCTTAAAAGTATTGTCTAAAAAGTGGTTGCATATGCAAAACAAAATTATCAATGACTCCACAAGTTTAGATCTAACCAGATGTATTTTTTTGTTCATCCGCGTAAGCTTTTCGTCTATGTGTAAAAAGGAGTTTCACTCGTCTGCAAAGCCACAAATCAATAACAGCAGACGTAAACTTATAATTTGCTGCATGGACCGTCCAACCAACTGTTGGCCAACTGGTGCTATTATCATATGTCATAATTTAAATTTATAATTTGTCGCATCGTTCGTCTGAGCCCCATCTAAATGCTTTTTGCCGATTCTGCAAAACCGACAGTTCTAGAATAAGTCAAAAGTCTATCGGGCTATTATCATCCACCCAAACTTATCCACGCTTTTAATAGATGCAGACATGTGTCAAACACAAGTGTTTTCTTTAAAGTGTGGAGTTGTATCTTCATCCTACAAAAAGTCCAAAAAGTACACATTTACACACACACCCATGTGAAAAATGTTAACGTAATCTTGAAGCAGATGAAAGTGACTTACACATCACTCAATGTCCTGGTATAACTGAGCTCCGTTACCAAGTCGCACATATGTTTCTTGTACACACGCCTTTATTGTTTATTGAGGATTTGGCAATAGATCGGCCTCCCATATCAAGCTTTTCGGCGTAGAGAAACTTTGCGTAGTCTACGCAGTTATCGTCTCAGGTGTTTCTGAGAACTGAAGCAACAAAATAAGCAAGATTGGACTACCATGGTTAGATTTCTATGTATGAAGTCCAAGAGGAGTTATGACCGCCGGAAAAAATGCATTGCAGATAGCAAATGCAAATGGTAAATTTTTTTACTTACCCGCGTACTGAGAGTAGATGGTGCCGACACAATCCCCCTCATAATGGCGGTCTCAGGCAATATTTTGGGTGTTGGCAAATTTGCAACAAACATCCTAATACTGTAGAAAAGAAGTGAACTGTTCGCATTTACATATGTCTCTTTACTTAATTTATGTGTTATGTATACAATAGAATGTCGTTCAAGAAGATTCGCTTTAACTTGTGCCTATAGATTTCACACCTGTTCTCCATTAAATCTTATATCGAATACTTTTCACTCATTTACGATTTTGTTTTACCAATTCTTGAACATTTTATTCGCATTTTATTACTTTCCACTCTGTCTCTTAATCCCACAAATAGTTCGAAACTAATAATCTACGTTGCACAGTATTTTTTTGATGTGATATAATAAAAAAAATTATTAAAGTTCAAAAAATGTGATGCAGATAGAAATTGTAAATTTTGTTGCTATTGTTATCATGTCTTATCGGCATTGACGAAGATTAATGATATATTTTCAATTTTGTGTTTTGAATGCTTTTCTCTTTTCATGGTCTGTTGCATATGATGTCTACAAATATTTGTTGATGATGAATCTTTAAGATTTTTTTTTGAAGTTAAATTGACCCCAAGAGATATAAGTGCTTGTGCTTGCCTGGTTAGCACCTGGGCAGAACTTTTGCCAATTGGTTCTTTATTAGGCTCATAAAACGCTTTTGCGAATTAAATGAGGAGAACCGCTTCATTAAGACCGATGTACATGAGGTGCGAAAGTATCGCACCCACACACGCCAACAACTTAAGCAAGTTTTTTTAAAATCTCAATTCTTTTCACTTTCTTTATGGCCTACGAATAGTGTAAAGTGTTTTGGACGAGTCGGTTAAATATATTCTTCAAACTAAAGAAATGTAGCTGGGAAGCTATTGTGTATAGTGCTTTGACTTATCTTTTCACACCCTACATTGCATATGGCAGAGGGCGGATGTACGTAACACCTAGAAGTACTTAAGAGAAAACCAGCTTTTATTATATCGATATAAGCTTGTTGGTCTGCATGGCCGCGTGTCTGTCTGTCTGTACGCGGAAATTTTTCTCAAACCCGCCCGATCACAATATCTGAGATGTTTCGATTAAATACATTGTCTTGTTTTGGGGCAACGGAGAACCCTATCGAAAATGAACAGCGAACGAATTATTTTCACGAGCAATCCACAAAGAGTGCCTATCTTTCAACAGATCTTTATATAAAAAAAAAATCTCCATTTCGGCAAATTCGCGCATATAAAACACTTTTATGTATATGGATGACATTAAGGTATAATATTTTGGTATTGTATCGCGAAGAGAAATGGAGAATAGGTTCCATTACGAAGTTACGATTTGTTAAGCAACAACGAGCATGTTTCCACAGAATTTTTAGATTACTTTAAGACCGAATTAAAGATTAGAAAGAACTTTCACAAGTTTCAAATTTCTATCGGAAGTTTTGTGCTAGAATTGTATTAAGAGGCGACAAAGAAGCCAATGAACTAGCAACGAACTAAAACCTGGGGATAACTTTTGAATCATGGCGTGAGGGAATTTATAAGCTCATCTGTAAGGCTAATAAGAAAAAGGCTTTAACTAAGGTAAACTATGGCCTTATTTAAGTAATGAACATATTTGCTTAATAATTAGTTTATGATATAATTAACGGGTTCTTGGGTCTTTAGCTATTCCACTCCGATCTCTACAACTACTGTGCACTGACATTTTCTTTAAAAAGAAGTAATTCATGTAGTAATTCATCGCATACCATTAAATGCTATGACACCTCCTATGGTTGTCCAAATAACGATATTTCAAAATAAGGCATTTTATAGAAGGTGATCGAAAAAAATATATGGAAAATTTACGAGCTACATATAGGTGGAAAACTAGAGCGGCTGACGGATAACCAAACTTAAAATGATCAGAACATGGTAATCTGATTCGATTGGTACAAAGAAAGGCAGATGGATTTATCTCAAGCCCTTCTGAATGTTACGTACATCCAGACAAATTTATTAGGCTCTTGTACCGCAAGTGATGTGAAGAAGCTTGGATTGATTGAGAAAGTAATTTTTATTTGATCGGTACAAAGAAAGGTGGATCTATCTCAAGTTCTTCTGGGTGTTACCTACATCCGGACAAACTTAATATAACCTTTTACCACAACCAAATAATCTATATAAATATATATACGTATACGTATCACAATTGGTGAACTAGAAAGGGCTATCTTTCAGTCGTAAAGAACATTTTTATAACCACCATCGAAGCGTAGAATTTACCAGCTTTGTCCGTCCGGCAATTAAAAATCACAGAAATTACATGCATTTCCGATTAAAAATAAATTTTTGAATTGATTTGGCCACGCCCCTCTATTAGTACGCCCGTCCCTCTTTTTATATATTCGTCTGTAATCTTTACGTATATCTGGCATATATCTGGGCCGCAGATAAAATTGAAAAATGCAGAAAATAAGTTTATGTAAATGAAAGATAAAATTATTATTTATTTATTTTTTAAAACTAAGAAATGCATTGCCCTTCGGAACATATTAACTAACATTTTTATTCAACTAACATTATTTTTAGAAAAAGAGAAACTCTTCGACACAATAAGTTTGCAAATTTTATTTATTTTATTTTAATTTATTTAATTAAATTTTTTAGATGCTATCTGAAAGTTATAAAAATTTTCAACTTCATGTTCAACCAACATACACACAAATATGAATTTTCATTAAAAAAAAAGGTAACCAATTGCATAGTATGTTAAAACAAAATTTGACTTCAATTAGCGCATTTGCCATATACCAACCCAACTATTATTTAAAATTGATTTTTATTTAAAAAAAAAAAAAAAAAAATTTTACACAATTTTTATTTTTATGCCTAACATACAAAGATAAGTAAACCTGCTTCATCATGATATTTATCAGCATTTTCTACGTACGTCATGGTCGTTTGCTTTGTTTTCGCAAGTAGGACGGGCACATTAGAAGAGAGGAATTTGGAACGTATGTAAGGGCGGACCAGAAAATGTTACGTGGTTTGCTAGCAAACGCGTTCAAAATTCGTATAAAAAATGTTTCAATACATAAGCAAAGATATCGTCCCAAAATTTTTGCTCGGCAAATTCAGGACAAATGGCTTACTTTAGGCAAGAGTGTCTCACAAATGTTGAGGTGACGGTGCGTGTCCGAGATTCGTCATAAATATGTAACTTTCTTTTTTGGTCTTATTTTAATTTTCTCTAATGCCGCCAATTTCCATGATAACCATTTTAGATTGGTTGGCATTTTTTCCTCTCTTTGGAATCTAGCGTAGCAAGAAATTTCCTGCATTGAAAGCAGTCGTAGTGTCTAAAAAAAATAATAATAATAATAGTAAAATTTTATAACCTCTAAATTAACAAATTTACAAACATATAAAAAATAATTTGCAGTTGTAAAAAACAAGAAAAAAAAATTGACAAATATAAAAAAATGTAGCGCACAAAGCATGATTAAAGCAAAGAAAACCGCTA
The DNA here is from genome assembly GCF_014805625.2 of Glossina fuscipes. Lineage (NCBI taxonomy): Eukaryota > Metazoa > Arthropoda > Insecta > Diptera > Glossinidae > Glossina > Glossina fuscipes. The sequence goes on along the minus strand of NW_023998421.1, from coordinate 2,430,225 downwards.
TACTCGCCTTAAAGCGAATCTTAGATCACAATTTTCTTAAGGAATTTATGGTTAATTATGGCCGCGTTCCATATTCTGCTGACACTCCCTGTGTTTGTGTAGCTTTAATAAGACGACAACACCTAAGAAAAATTACAGAGTACGAAGCCATTGATGGGCGGGATTACTTCAAAAATTTTTTAAGCGCCTTATGTTTATTTTTGCACTTGATCTGTAGAAATCAAACGAGGACATATGCGTGGGTAATTTTTGCGTTCTGCCGTAATTTTAATCCCATCGATCCCAGCGTTTGCCTACAGACGGACTACCATACCTTTATCAATCTGACATCTCCATATTGATTAAGATTTGTTCCACGATATTAATTATCTAATGCTGACCAACGAAGCAACCAAATTAGTATACGTTCATCCTATGGATGTAAATTGAAGTGATTGAGAAAAAATGAAAATCTTGTCCGTGTTTGAAGAAATCTTGAGTAACCTACAACGAAATTAGTTGCCAACCAACCTGTAACATAACATGTACACAAGAAACGACAATAATAACAAACAAACGGCTACAGCAACAACATAATAATAAGCTTTGTCGCATAAAAACAAAACATTAGATATGTTTTTGGTCTTTTACTACTTTGCATACGCAACAATCCTTACAAATATTTTTTAGAGCGCAATAGACCATAAAAAAATGAAATAATAAAACTAACAATAAACGACAAGATTTCCATTATTATTGTTGGTATTATTATTATAGCAGCACTGAAGCAGACTGACGAAACAGGCGTCGAACATAGTGTGGCACCGTCAACTAAGGAAAGATCCACGAGTTAGAGGGTGAGAAATGGGAAAGTTGTATCCGTTTTGAGATGACCCTCAGTTCTAACATATTTTTAATAAATATAATCAAATCTGAGGGCTTCGTGGAAGCAAAGTTTTATTTTGAAAAGTCACCTTTCCATTAATCTGTTGTGTAGAGAGCGAAAAAAACGCTAGTCAGACGCATTAAAGCCCTGTTTATATGCTGGATGCTTCCCAGTTAAGCTCTCTACATTTTTGCCGACTCATTAAGGAAGTGTGCAACCTGGTATTGCCACAATGGGAGACCAATTTTTTACCTCAGTTATGCGCTTTAATCGCACAGTCTGTTGATAGCAGAAAATTAGAATCCTTTCTTGTTTCCCGGTCTCCCACTAAATACGAAGATTACCGCATGCGGTGTCACCGTTTGTTTATCTTCATCTACGCACATTGTCATATGTAGTTCACTTTCCATCGCCCATCAGTCAATCTCTTAAAAAATAGAACGATTCCAGCTTTGTTTCGTTAGCGATTCGCAGGCAGAAATTTGATCTAATAAATTTTTTCATTGATAATCCATGTGGCGCCTAAATATCGAGCTTCTTTTTATATGCATCATTAAATGCATACACTCGATTCAATATTGCTTCTGCCACAAAGTTTTTCCTTATATCTAATAATATATAAAAGAAGAAAAACAATGAAAACTTTTAGTCAACCTGTCGCTAACACAACGAATTGCAGGTAAAACGCAAGAATGCAATTTACCAATTTTCAAGACTATTACGTGTCATAGTCGTGGCGATATAAGGAAGAAATTCTTAAGCATGCATGTCAAGCGTGGTACATGGCATTTGTGTTGATTTCACATTCGCTACGACTAATGAAAAAAGAAGAAGAAGAAAACAAAAAAAAGAAGCACGTATCGATTTCTTTTTTAAATTGTTCAACATCTTTAATTCTCTTAAATATATTTGCTTTCGATTAAAAAAAAGGCAAAAAAGGCAAAAAAAAAAAAAAAAGCTTTGTTGGACCAATGCAATAGAAAGATTTAAAAAAGGCCTGAGAAAATCATTGCAAGTTTCGTTATTTATTTTTTTTTTTTTGTTTTCTTTCTTTCTTTCCTTCTTTCTTTCTTTTTTGTATCTTAATCATCCAAAGGGAAGAGTTTAGAGAATTGTGCACATTTTGCCATCGCACATTGCGATATTAGCAGCATAGCTTAACAATTTGATAATTATAGTGACGAGACAATTGCTGTGCAGCAAACCGGCATTTTCTACAACAATTTGCTGCTGATATTGTAATACGTTATCTCTTCGCGTTGCTCTTTCTTGTTTTTGTTGCTAATGCTGTTTTGAAATTTCGGTAAATAGCAGTACGAAAGAGTCCGTCAGATCGAACAGTTGTTTTCACAATGCAATATAGCTTAAGATAAAAAGCATTTTTGTTTCAACTTGTCTTTTTTTTTTGTTTTTTTTTGTTTTTTGGCTTTAGTTTCGTTATACCTTACGCTTGTTAAAGTCATCGGTATGGTGCTTGCGGCATAGAAAAAAATCTCAGCGACAGGTTGGAAATTGTAATTGCAATTGAAATTGCATTTTTCAGGTGCACAACGGAAATTTTTGCCTTTTGCCTTTTGCCTTTTTCAGTTTACGTATTTGCGTTGTTGTACGATTCGCTTGTGTCTTAATGTTTTCAAGTTGAAATTATTATCTTTGCATTACGTCCGAGGGTGTTCTCTGTCGTTCTCTCTCACCCACTCTTTCTCTTTTCCTCTTAGGCGTGCTTTTCATCAATTTCCTACTTTTCTTTTTATATCGAATTTGATTTGTTATTATATATAATGATTTGTGTGATTTGATAGGGAAATTACAGTTATTGCGATGCTCATATTTTTTTTTTTTTTTTTTGCGATGTGGGAAATAATTTAAAAAATTTTTTAAAAAAATTTTTTATTCAAAACTCGCGAAAATTAAAAGATATAAATGAAACCTCAATAGAACGTCCAATAGAGACCAGTGGGATATGTAACTCGGGCGGGCATTATTTATGCACAGACAATAATGTTTCAAGGCCCTCTAACTTTCATTTCCCCTAATCCTTACTGAACGCGAAACAATCAGTCCAATCTATGGCTGTGATATGAACTCAGGGCTTATGTGCCAACGCAAATGTTTGTCTGCATAAAACAATTGTTGTTGTACTTTTGGTTTTATCTGTTTTCGCTCTTCGCAATTCCCGATTGTTGTCACGTAAGAAAAATTGGGTATCGCATTACGTGAGGCAAATTCTTTCTGAGAGCGGCTTCGGCTCAAGGATGAAAAGTGGCTTGCATCGTTGCACTGGTGATCGACACTACCCGTATAACACTTTCATATATTTTGAAAAGTTGTTATATGCAAAAAATAGCAATTTTCAAAACTCGCGTTGCAATAGTGCTTGTGAAAATTGAATCTTTATGTATTGTTATTATTATTACTATTATTATTATTAATTTCGCCAGAGAATAAATTCTAAGACTAAACTCTTAAAAGCACTAGCATCTAAGGCTATCGGCTTTTATTAAAAACTCTACCGCACTTGAGATTCGAATCCACGACCATTGAGATTCCTCGCCTTCGGCTACTCAGGCAGATATATCTCTTTATGTATTAAAAAGTTATTCATGGTGAAAGTCAGTTTATAATAATAAATTGACATAGAAATCAACCTTGCCGAATTTGAAGCACATAAGTGCTTTTCGGATACCAACGTATATAAGAATTCCTCCAAGACGGGGCCTTTCAGCGAAAGAATGTCTTTGCATGAAAATATTGTGTGACTTTTGGTGCATTGTTACTAGAACGAGTCAATAACTGAATTAGACGAAATGATGTAGGGTATTTAATAGTCAGCCTGGCCCGATTATAATGTTCTTACTTGTTTTTTGTTAATGAAAGAGTGGCTGGTTTTTCGTTCGAAAAGTGAACTTTTTTCATTCAAACACTTGCCAGTCACACAGTGGCTCGCCAGAGTGTGTGTAGTGTTGCCACTTTTTAACATTTTTCCGTAAATAATTTTTAATCGCTTCCGTATCAGGGTCTATTGGGAAAAACAGCCACCATAGCCCAAAATTTTTAAACTGCTACAAACATGTTATGTACATTTGACTTCCAGCTGTAGTAACAAACTGCTGTGGCACATGTATGTCACAATCTATGTAACAAACGAATTAAATGTATGCCTAATAACTTGGCCAAATATTTTTATTCAATTGCTTTTTCTTCTATTCAAAAAGAAAATTTTCAAAAAACTTCCGTTCTTTACGTACGAGTGTTACAATAACCTTACCTTTTAAAGCTTTTATAAAAGCCTTAGTACTATCGTCTGATATTTTGTTGTAAGGTTTTCCTTACATTTCACGTTCTCCCCCAGTGCAGCACCTCTGCGACGTAAAACACACGTTCTTTACTTATTTCATAACGAAGCTATGTTTTGACTATTTTCATATAGAACTAGCTTTTCTCCGATTTAATGTTTGCGTCTCCCTTTTTTTGTAGTTGGGAAGTTTTATTTTCGCAATAAACTCTCTCTTCTTATTATTAAATATTTATAATTTTATTTATCTACATCTCGATTCATGAGTGTTTATATTAGTTTGGGGAAAAAGAAATCCATTATTTTTATATGAACTTCAGGACTTTATTTAACATGCTTCGGATTGTCCGATTTGGATCAAATATGCACCGTTTTGTTGTATGATTTGCTGCCATTTTAAAGGTAACTTCAAAATGCCTCTCTCATAGAAGTCCTGGTCTCTATTTGCAAAAAACTCTAGTAGTCGATTTTCACAATCCTCCCTAGATTCCAATTTTTTATCATTAAAGAAATTTTGCAATGCAAGAAAAAGATGATAATCGCTTGGTGCCAAGTCCGGACGGTATGGCGGATGCATTAAAACTTCCCAACCAAGCTCCCGAAGTTTCTGGCAAGTCACTGCAGATGTGTGTGGTCTAGCGTTGTCCTGGTGGAACACGGCACCTCTCCTTTTGGCCAATTCTGGCCGTTTCTGGTCAATCGCTATCATCAAACGGTCCACTTGTTGACAGTAGAGATCAGAATTTAGCGTTTGGCCATATGGAAGCAACTCATAATAAATAATCCCCTTCCAGTCCCACCAAATGCATAGCAAAACCTTCCTGGCCGTTTGAGGTGCTTCACCGCTCTTTTACCACGATCGTTTTCGCACAGGGTTATCGTATGTGATCCATTTCTCATCTCCAGTCACCATCCGTTTAAGAAATGGGTCTATCTCATTCAGTTTGGCCAACGCTTCGCGGATGGAAATTCGATCCATCATGTTTTTTTCTGTTAATTGGTGTGGCACCCAAACATCGAGCTTCTTTTTGAATCCAGCTTTGTGTAAATGGTTCAATGGTTTCACTGTTTTATGGTCGATTTTTAGCTCCTGGGCGATCTTACGACTGCTAACATGCCGGTCAACTTCGATCATTTCTCCGATTTTATCGACATTTTCGACGGCCGGCCTACCTGTGCGAGATGCATCTTTAACATCAAAAATTCCTGAACGGAATCTACGAAACCAAAATTGCACATAATTGGCTGTTACAGTATCGGAACCATAAACACCATTCACAATTTTGGCCGCCTAGCTTGCATTTACGCCTTTGTCAAAGAAAAACTGTACCGAAATGTACCGAATTTTCTCTTTGTTCACTTCCATTTTTGACACGCTGTAACTCACAACTGAATGCACCAAACAAAAAACAGCAAAAGAATTTTTTTTACTGCGAAATGTCACCTTTCCAACGAGCATAAATCTGAAATTGTTTGATCGATACTTTACGAGAAATCTATCAGTGCAGCCATCTACCGAAAAAATAATGGATTTCTTTTTCCCCAAGCTAATATTTTGCTCATTATAATTCACGGATGAGGGTACCAGTATCGATGTCTTTGACCATTTACAGAGCTGAACACATGTGCATGCATATGCACTCGTCGTTACTGCAGTAATATAATAAACAATGCCGTCAGAACACATTGCAAGCATTTCATAATAGTGGCAAAATCATGTGGTACTTGAACTATGAATCGTGCGAATAAGTTTTCCTAATACAAATATCGTTTTGCTAGGTTAGGGTAAATGCCTACAAGTTATCTGTAATAGTAGAAGTAAATACTACTATAGGCATATGTAAGCAGTGCATGCTGGACGTATGGACATAGTGTCCAGCTTTTAAATTTAAAATAGCTCAAGTTAGTATTGAGAACTTACTTGGGGAACAATATGGACAGAAATAAAAGCATTTACTTAAAGTAATCTTAGAGAAGCAGGCGTAGTTAAAATCACGTGTAATTAGTTGTAAATCGTCTCTTCCTCTTTTACTTACTAAAATGTAATTTAGGCCACTTTCAGTGTATTTGAACATAAAATTTGCTAACAGAGTTTTTAACTAAAACTTAAATTATTTGTTTTTGACGGGCGAATGAATTGCAAATTAGATTATTGTAATACAAATGACACATTTAATCGATCATATGATGGTTTATATAAATATTAAAGTTCGAATAAAGCCGGCTAATTGAAAATTAAGTTTAAATTTATCTAACTTTCAGTTAAATTATGTCGAAAGCAGCCCCTTAATAAATCCACACGAAAGGTTTAATTTTGAGCATTTTGATCTTTGATCTCCAAAACATTTTAAATGAATTTATTTATTTATAAAATATTTTATTAGATTATAATTTTGATATTAAGTCATTGAAATAATTTTCATTATTTTCCTCATCTAGTCATTGGGCATTAATCGTTTTCACGTCACCAGTTAAGGCAATGCATTCAATTTCGACCAAAGCATCCATAGGCAACTTAGCTACTTGGAAACAACTGCGAGCCGGGAAATCTTTACAGAACACTAAAAAAATTAAATAATAGAGATAGAATAGTTAAAATTGCTCTCCTCTAATGCAGGAGAGAGTGAAAACAGAGAACGAATCTTTGCATTTCGCTTAATTAATTTGAATTTGTTTAGATCGAATTTTGTGCATACTTCAATGATTCTTCTCGTGTATGTGACGTGTGAGAAAGTAAACAAAAAGAGATTCGATTTGAATGAAATATAAGTGGAAACTTAATTGCCTCTTGAAATTTGTTTTTAAATGCAAAAAAATAATCGCATTATTTTAAATAATATAAACATTGTGAAGGCAAGCTATAATTCTCTTGTAATCAAACAAAGTGAACTTTTACATACCGAAAACATCATATCAGTCTTACAAAAATGATAATTAATAATCGATTGCTAAATGAAAATTGTGTAGGAGAGGAGTTTGCGTGCTTAGGCAGGCGATGGCAAAACAAAAACGTACCTTTTTTGTAAGCCTCATTAACTTCGCCAAAGTCATTGAGATCCTTAAGGAAGACACTATTTTTCACTACCTTGTCAATGCCTGAGCCGGCAGCTATGAGAATTGCTTCTAGATTTTTCAAGGCCATTTCAGTTTGAGCGGCAGCACCACCAGGCACCAATTGCATGGTTGTCTTATCCATACCCAAGCAACCAGAAACGTATACTGTACGATCGGCTACTACAGCTTGACTAGAAATAATATAAAAAAAAAAAAAAAAAAAAAAAAAATAAGAAAAAAAAAAGAAAATGAATACACACAAGCACATTCACACCAGCAACATTGTTTTAGAATGATCATCGAAATGAAAAGAGGAGACAAGATAAAGCAAACAAACAAATGTTTTCTAGCTTACGCCGTCACATCGTTTCAGGGTAATGGTAGAAAATAAATGATTTGCAGGTCTAGGATGACAAGGTAAGTGGTTTGCGTGTATGTGCGCTTGGGAGACCGCAATGCGAATGTGACTATCTGCGAAAGTACTTACTTGTATGGCGCTATTACTCTGGCTGCATTGCCAGTGCTAATCAATTTTCTGATCAAAGTTGCCATTATATTGCTGTAGGTCTCCACCGTTTACTTATTCGTTTCGCGATTATTTGCTTTCGTTTGTATTTCGCTATTACGTAGATACACGCGTTAAAGCTCTGCACTTGTCAATTGCTGCCAGCTAACTGTGTGGTGTTGAGTTTAACTCAGAGGCAAGTTTCTGCTTAAGTTCGTTTTTATAGAAAACAAAAAAATGAAAAATAAATAAAAATAAAAATAACATAAAATAAAAGACAGCAACAACAATAATGTACGGACGATTGCAAATACAAGTGCAGAATTTTTTTATTAATGATTTGTTGCTTATCAGCTGATGTAGCCTCTCATTTGCTAAGACTCTCCCAACTTACTCGGTTATGTTTATTTATTTATTATTGTGCCTTTTTTTTGTTCAGTTTTACCATTGTTTCCATACGTTTGTGTGTGTGTGTGCGTGTGTGTACATGTGTTCGTATTGCTGCTTGCTGCTGCTGCTGCTGCTGCTGCTGCTGATATGTTTACCACACACACACACTCCCAAGAAAATATTTTTTGTGCTTAAGTGGCTTTTGAATTTTATCACCTAAGGGGGTCATTTTTCGTTCTCTCTAAAGGTTTTGTTATTTTGTTATTCCGATTATCAATAATACCTTTCAATTTGAGAAATGTTCGTGCATGTTCACTTGTCTTTTTGAAAAGAATAGACGCGTAGCTTACGGAAGAACGGGGCACTGACACTGGCACATTTATCAACAGCATTACGACAACATATGATATAAAGATTAAAGTTTGATTTTTCGTAATAATATTTTTCTACAAAATGGCTTTAGAAAAGTCCTTTAAACACCAGTTAATATCAGCCATATTTTAGTCTATGGGATAATAGGCCAAACTATTAAACAAAAAAATGGGGAAACGCTTTAACCGGTTTTTTGTTTTCCGTAGAAGCTTCATTTCTTCACATTGCACGAGAGACAAACCTTAATTAATTGTTTTTTTTTTTTTTTTTTTGCTAAGATCTCTTTGATTAGGTTTCATTATCTAAGATGTCAGTATTTTCATAATCATCTTTAAGGCAGACGGGGGATTCTTATTTCCTTTGAAAAATATTTTGAATTAATTTGATATATGTTTCTATTACACACCATCTTTTATTTGTCATCTGCTGCCCAAGAGCAAAGAATGAATTTAGTAAACTGAAAGGTAAGAAATGTCCAGGAAGGCAATTCGGTAAATACAGGCCGAATTGTTACTGAACGTTTGCAACGCCCAAAAAGAATTTTCGCAAATGGCGTATAGTGCATATATTTTTGATTACCATGTATACATTTTGATAGGCATGTTCGTCTATCCGTCTATGTTAACATTCTCATAGCTGCAAAAATGAGATTATTGCCTCCAAATTTGCAGAAACATTAGAAGCTTTTGCACGAATTGGTTTTCAAAAGAGGAAAAAAGGGGAAAATTCTTGCCATTCCACACAAATCGTTACACCTACCCAAGATTATAGTGCATTAAATTTTTGATTTTTTGTCGGAACTTTTATAGCGCGCAGAAGCAAGCTTCAAAAACCCCAAAAAGTAAATATTAGATTTTCCGGAAAACAATTTCCTTTTCTTTTTTGAACATGAAAATGAAAGATGATTTTCTTATAGTGCATAAATATTTTATGATGAACTGTCGATTTTAATAAATTTAATCTATTAGTGATGTCACGGGTTGTTATTTTCCGGTTTGCATCAATTGATGTCTCTATTGTGTATTCATCAACTTCAACTGACCTTCCAGAGTTTGATGCATCTTCAACATCAAAATTGCCGGATCGAAATTTGGCAAATTAGTTTTGGTACATCTCTATACACATCGGATAATCTTCTTTTGTGCTTTAACAGCATTCTTACCTTTTCGATAGTAAAAAAGTAAAATGCGCTAAAATGCTTCTTTTCACTTTCGATGTTTGAAAGCGCGCGAACCGAAAGCTCTCCGTATCGATCTTCTAAAAATTGAACTTTTTCAAAAACAAGCTCTGTTATATCAGCTGCTAAAATATATAATAACTATGCGACTTAAGTGTGAAGTTGGCAGTGAAAGAATACAGTCAAGTCCTCTATTGGGAAAAATCGAAATGACTTCCGGAACCTACTTACGCATATCTGTTTGTTCCTCTTTCCATATGTTTATCGCCTAATTGTGCAGTATCCGTGATAAATATTCTCCCGTTTGAAAAAATGAGAATATCGCTTACAAGTTTGCAAAAGAATTTGAAAAAGGATAAACCGATGAAATAATGCGCTTATAATGGAACAGAAACTGAGATCAATTTTATTTACTTGCTAATCAAAATCTACGCAAAACTCACTATAAAAATTTGCAGAATAGAAAAAACTAGGCACGCCCCCATAATATTTTGAAATATAAAAAATCGTTTTTTCCTTTCTTTTTCGTCTTTTTTAGGATAATGGTATAAAAGATTCGGTCACGCTCGAATATAATATTCTTACTTGTTGTATTTAGGCATCAGGTGTTAATAAGCTACAAAGGATGCTTCGACACAGCTACCGATTTCAAGATTGAATATATCAGTTACAGTTATGCAGCTCTGTCTATTTATGCTTGAATAAACATCTAGACATACACGCATCCGGAGTGTGTATATACCAGTAAAAGAAGAGGAAAAAGCGAGGTAGACAGGATTAACGATTGGCCGCTTATCTCTGAAGAAGATTTTCAAAATGACAAAAGTGTACAACTTTGAAATCGAATGTGATCCACCCATTATAATAAAAAATAATGCAAAAAGTAGTCCCGATGGAATCACCGACAGGACAATATTTTTGCGGCCTCGAGAAATATGAGAATAGCTTCGAAATTCTTATTTAATAATTAATTAATAGGGTAAAAGATCGCCTAGTCGAAAAAAAGCCCTCAACAATTATTGCGTATTATTATTTCACATAAGTAAGAAGCAGTTGTTTTCAGCATTCCTGATAAATTGTATTCTTCTTTACTCACACAAATTGTAAATGAATTTAATCGTATTCTACGTTTTTGCTTACTTTCAGAGATAAGTAGACTGCCCGGTCAGTGTTCGCAGGTTCAAATCTTACTGCAGTGAAGTTTACTTTCGTCGTAGCTACAGTGACTGCTTGGTCGGTAAAATCATAGCACTTATCGTTGGGCACGCATCGACTAGAGTGCGGCCGCTACCTTCATACTTTCTTTCTTTCTTTCTCTTTGCTCACTTCTCTCTGACCGCCATCGCTTTATTCGAATAGTAGGGGACCTTCCCTCCTGAGTGATTGATCATATCAAAAAAAAAAAGTAGATTTTTCTTGCATTAAATTTGTTGCTAAAAGCTAAAGAATTCTCCACATTATCGCAATGTTTTTTTGTGTATATTCTCAAGCACGCCATTATAATTTTATTCGCTTAGCAATAACAAAAATTATCGTCTGCGAGTAGGTAAATACAGAGAAGGTTTTTGCTAAATATAAGATTTAAATATTCCGGCGAAGAACTTATGTGCTTGGTTTAGTTCACTAAAGTAGCAGGTACGCCTGAATATGCAATTAAGAATTTCGATACTGTATTGTGTGACTATAAACTGTCTCAAGAACAATAATGGCCGATAGGTTGAGCGATTTTCTTCGCTGCCGATTCGTAAGGAAAACAAAACGCTACATTAATGAATTTATTACGAAAAGTTAGTAAGATTTTTGCCATTTATCTTGAAGTTTATTATATCATTGGACATGGAGATATAATTTGCCGATATTTCAATAGTTTGGTTCCAGGTCCTTTTTTCCGTATATTTTTGCCGCTATATTATAAATCACACAATAAGTTCGTGGGATGGCATAAAGATATAGGATGACTTAGGATATAGCATTAGTTCGGATGTTATATCCTATGTCCAAAATTCAGATGTGTCCATTGTTTTGCAAAAACAAAAATAGGAACTTATTGAGTCATAGATAAAGCTACAAGCATGTGCACGGTTGAGCAAATAAAAACCAGTAGCTAGCCACAGTGCAATATTTGAATAAAAAAGTTCAATTTTTGAACGAAAAAGGGCCCCTTTCTTACTAATAAAAAATGTTTACATTAACTGTAAATATCCTAGAGAATGTTACTTTAAAGGTATTGTAAAAAACTCTAAATAAAACAAGTCCAAATATTATAGTGGGTCACGGATGCACTTAAATACCCTACGCCACGCTACGTTTATTCATATAACGTCTTTTTGAAATAAGACGGAAATATTCGAAAAAGTGGACCGATTCAATTCAATTTCACTATTGTTGAAATCAGAAAACGATCAGCGTAATGAAAGGCGTTGCATACATCTGCATAAACTTAATATACCTCCTTGCACCACAAGTGATGTAGAGTTTAATGATATTTCAACAAGTGGCAATAGCATTGAATGGTGTCTTTGACTCGCAAATGCGTGCGGTCTAATGTTAAAAATAAAGAAAAGCAATCAAGGCAACATCCCGTGAATAAAACGAACACTGTTTCACATATAAGGGAAAAGTCAAAAAAACTTGCTAATCGCCGAAGTAAGTAATCGAACGTTCAGATTCATCTCCGTTATGGAAATAGCTGGGATCAATCAAAACAGTGCTACGTTAAAATTTCACGGTATCAAAGGCTCTAAGGCATTTAGGCACTAGGTCCCGTATATAATAATACAACATCTTTTAGAAAATCTCTTGTTGTTTTTGATATCTTCTTTAATGATGGCGACGAATTATAACATCACATCATGGACGCTATGCCTATTAAAAAGCTGCCAGTTCTACTTCAACTGTTATGTGATAATAAATACACCGTGTAAAGTTCTTTTGGTGGCGCTTCTCCATATATCACATCTAATAGCCCCCATGCACATTTAAAGGGGAAAAACCTTTGGATTCAGACTTTTCAGCATACCTACCTAGAACTAGTCTGACCAAAGGAGAGAAAAGATATCTAGAAAAAATAAATCTTAAGGAAAAGTGTGAACTAGAATACGAATTCCAAAAAATGCCAGAAGAAAATTTCCTGAAGTGTGTTCAAGCAGCGTAGGGCAATTGCGTGAAGGGGAGAAAAACCTCCATTTTGGCAGACATTTTCTTAGGGTGATATCGTTTCTAGTACTTCAAAAAAAACAAAAGAAACTGTCGTCATAATGTCATTAAAGACTTAAAGTACTAAAAAGCAAAGTTAATGAAGTCTATACCAATCAGAATCAAGCAGGTCAAGGTAAAGCGAAAAATATACAATATTTTGCGCTGAAGAGACTCTATTTTGTATTCACCTAGTCATAGTCGCGAGCCTTACTGCTGCGGCTATGCAGTAGCCATGAAATTTTGTTTTCTCGTGTCATTGGCGGATTCATACACTGCACCTATGATTATTAGAATCTTTTCCAATGTACTTTGTAAAGTAATTTGCATTCCTTTTAAAGCAATTATTTATTAGTGTAGTGAATAGGTGGGCGGCATTTACATCACAAACTTGTGTAGAATTCGTACATGCTTTCGCAGTATGTTGTAAATTAGGTCCCGCAAAGGAAGGGAGTGGAGAAAGTAAAGTGATTACAAGGCAATTCAAAAAGTCACAAAGAAATCATATTAACTTTTCCAAGATAATTAAACATATTTCTGAAATGATTAATAAAAGTATATTTTTTACCTCTCAAAGACCCTTTTCCATGTTGTTTACAATGTAAAGTTAATCTTACGAAATTATCGCAGTATTAACTTTCTATTCAATCATAATTAACTGAAAAACTATACAAAATCTTTTCTTTTTTTTGTTTTTAATGAAGCACGCAATGTTATTTCAATGTCTCTGTTATCTTGTTCCTTTTACAAAAAGAAGAAGAGAAAAAACAATTTACGCCTACTGTAAAAGAAATGCGAACTTTAGTAAAAATAACAACAACAGCAACAACAACACCCTTAAATGCTGCAGACATTCTATGTACATTAAATGCACTTGATCACACCTACAAGCCTATCAAGCCACACAAAACGCATGACAAATGCAAAGAAACTAAATAAAAAAAAAAAAATAATAAAAAAAATAAAAAAGTAAAAGAAAAAAAAAATCAAGAAATAAATAAAGATAAAAAAATGTCATCATACAACCATCCACAGTCTTCGTAACTAAATATCGAGGCAAAACTCAGGCTTTTGGAAATTTTAAAAAGATGAGCATCTTGTAAAATCATTTCTTTAACAATCGCAATCTCGTCAGGGAGCAGACAACGCAACCCGAACGTGAAGGCGAACGTGAACGTGAACGCGAACGTACACATCATACCAAGCGCAGCGCTTAATGTAATGCACGCTCCCAAAATGAATTAATTTTTCATATATGCCCTGTGAAGCCTTTGCGAGCGATATAACAAATACAAGACACGCTGCTGATACACATTACTAAACATTTCACGAAATTGAATGCTTGGGTCGTACGTAAGTAATTCTGTCACAAAATCGCTAAGGTAGCTGAAGAAAGTAAGAGAGAAATGAAAAAGTGCAGCAGGGGTTTTTTATGAATTTGTAGGTAATGGCGCTGTTGTTGTTGTTGTCATCATTGCGTTGGTATTATGATCTGAAAGAATATAGTAATTAATACGCGAAAATGCGACATAAAAGCGCTTCAGGCTAATACCTCAAACCTTCTTTCTTTACGTACGTACGTACGTTTTCATTTACGTATTATCCATTTCAGAAACCATTAAAAAAAACATATGCGCACGCACTTCAATTTAGTGTCTGCCGAGGTATGTGTGCTTGTACGCGCGCGTTGAATTTATAATTTTCCTCTTGTGCCCAAAACGATAAGGTAAGGTAAGAAACGAAGACTATTACAGAAAAAAATACAGCGTAATGTTAGTGTTAGGCTTGTGTAAACTTTGGATGTGCGACTTCTGATATACACAAGCGACACAAGCTTTGTTTTATTTTGTCAGAGCAACATTTTTATAGACAGAAACGAACACTGAAAAATATTTTCGATTTTGAAAATATATCAAGAATATGATCGGAAACATGCCCATACCGATCTCTGATTTTAAGATCAAATATGTGGACACCTTTCTTGTATGCATAAGAGCATGGGTTTAACTGACATTAGATTAGGATTGGTATCGCCTAATAACAAGAGCTTTATGTCCGCCAGAGTATTGCTTAATAACTGTGGTATACCCTTAGATGTTGATTGTGTGCCCTCCTTCCCGCATACGGAACAGATTTCTTTTGTTACTTTTTGTTACTCCCTTTGATGTTATTGCAATAACTCTTGGACGCTTTAGCCAGGTTCTTTCTCTTCAACGCTGCCGGGTTGCGATTCGTTTTATCCTTTTTTTAAGAAAAAAGTTTGTGTCTAAACTAAAAAGTGTAATGAATGAATTCTGATCATTTGTAATTAGGCAATTTTTTCTTTAAAAAGCTTGAAGTAAGTGCAAGCTTTTGAATGTTTGTGTCGTTAATGCTTGCCAAAAGCATTTCACGGTACGAGCGGCAACAATCTAACAACAACATTAACTAATTTTTATAAATTTTATTGCATCCTCGCTCTCAAACAAATTAAGATATTGAATACTATTTTTATACCAACCCAAGCTATACCCAAGCTTTGTCTTCTAGCTTCCAATCCGTGATCTCAAATATTGCTTTTCGTTAACGTCAGGTTAAAAGATTATCGTATATGAACAAACAACAAGTTTAACGAAGAGTTCATATCTCTCTCTCTCTTTTCAAGATTATTATCAGTTTAGATTGAATATTTAGAAGACAACAATACCCTCTATTCTGTGTTTGCGAGCTGTGATGAGGTCGATTGACTACCGCTTTTAAAATGATGGTTTCTGTTCGCTTCATGTATTTTATAATTGATTTGTATCCGTATGGGTTTAATGTGTGAAGGTGCACAGATGAGCCACGCGTAATTCCACAGACTGAGAGTCATATGTAGACTTATAAATTTTGCGAGTTTAGAACTTCACCATATCAGTGCACACACCTGGCTTTAGCTTTTAATATACAAACAATTTTATCCGTAGAGGATTAATATTTAGACTCAGGAGCGAGTAATGCAGCCAAGATGCCTCTCGAAGGGATTCTTGCGTATAAATTGTAAGCAGTACCATACCAACAAGTATTTTAACTTTAATTTTCAATACCAGGTTCTTAGCAAGGAGATGGGGAGATAACCCACGTACAACTCCATAATTGCTTAGGAGATGACAATTACAAAGTGACATTATCGTAGCGACTATGACTTAGGAGTAACTTTCTCGGTGAGGGACTAATACGTAGATTCAGTAGTTTATCATCGTCCTTGAAGACATTCTAAGACTTGATTATGAAAATTTCCCTAAAGTCAACTTTTAATGTAGAAACTTTTTCACGGAAATGAACCTAGAGAAGATGTAGAGCCTTCTGAAAGGCAAATGCAGGCTTATAAATATTAGTGGTTTAATACTTGGCCCCAGTAAGCAACAAGGCGCACCCCCTTTCGCCCGTGAACATATTCATATATAATAATAATAATAATTCTTTTAGTGTAGACTAATTTCTGGATGCGTGTGCTTTTTTCCTTTTCTTTTTTTCTGTTGTGTATGATATATTTTCTTCATGTCATACGTGTTTTTTTCCACCTTTTTTAGGATTTTGTTTTCTTTTATACGTACACATACCTATATATTATATGTACTTTTTTTGCACTGTGTGGTAGTACCTGTTGCTGTTAATTTTCTGGGTGTGTGCATTTAAGGTTTCAAGCGATTCTCTGTGCATTGCACTCTACTACTACTACTACTACTACTACTACTACTACCACCACTACTCTACTACTTCCCTACCAATGCGGCTGTCTGGTTTCTGTCTTCCTCTTTTTTTTTTTTTTTTTTTTTGATGATTTTTTAGGCATGAGGATACGAATGCAGTATATTTTGTGCTTTTGGTTGGGATTTACGTTCGTTGCACCTACGCCCACAGTGTTTGACACTGTGCTTGAGCATAAACGCCTGTCTGCTTGTCAAGACATGGATTTTTATATGTTTATTTTTTGGGATGTTGTTTTCTCTTCAGTATTAATGGAGAAATTGAATTTTTTTATATCAAAAAACTGCGCACATTCTTTTAATATTCTGCAGAGACGAACATATAATTATTAAGTTGAAAAATTTAATATTTGACATATTTTGTTTGGTTACACAAAGTATCCCTTGGGCGGCTTTCCAGATACCAGATGCAGGCCTCCAGAGTTTCTCCGCTCTCGTTTTTCTTCTATAGTGCATCACATCTTGGTCTTTTTCTTTTCCGCTAAGCCTCTTCACTTTACAAATGTCAGCTTGTCGGACTCAATTGCTTTTAAATAAATAATTAGTATGGCAGGAGAAGACTACAAAAACAATACGAAGCACAAAAAAAAAAAAGGAAAAAGAAAATATTGCTGTTGATAATCGTTTCCAGGCTCTCTTGCATTGCATGCTCACAGTTACTTGGGATATTTCAATCGTATGCATCATACACATCGGTCTTCTTTTTTTGCATTTGTAGGGCGTCACTGTGTTGACGTGATGTTTACCAAAGCATAAACATTCAATTTTTCATGTATAAAAACATTTTTTTTTACTCTTCATTTATTTGTTTGTTGCTGTTGTCGTTGCTTTTGTTGTTGTTGTTGTTGTTGTTTATTATTTTATCATATAAAGGCTGACAACTTTGCTTTCGCAAGAACGTTAAACGAAACACAACAGAAAACAAAGAAAGGCAGCGTAAGAAAAAAAAAAAAAAAAAAACTGTAAATCAAATATTTACTCTTTTCTTGCATTTTATTTTTTATTTTTTCCATGTTTTCCTTTAAATCCTACACGCAAGTTCGGTTCATCCGATGATGGGCTAGAGAAAGCGCTCTTTTTCCGTATCACAGCATTGCCTGACCTGAATTTTACAAATATTTTTGTATCCATTATCGACGAACACGAACAGAGGTATACCATATTTAACATTTCGTTTGCATATTCGTTGCATATAATTTTTGAAAGCCTTTTTAGGCAAATCCTTACATGTTCATTATTATTATATTATTTCACTCTCAACCTGTCAGACATTCGAACAAAGCATTCCTTAATAGATGTACTCTTAATTCGGTTTCATAAAAGTAGTGATTCCATTAATACTCCCATGAAATTTAAAGAATCATGTGAGTCTTTGGAGACAAAAAGCATTCCCGACATACTTCCAACCTACAACATTTTTATTATTACCATTATTATGACTTATTTAGACCAAAGAATTAAATTCTAAGTCTAAAAGTGAACGATGAGCAATAGCAACTGAGAGTAGCTACTCAAAAATATTTGATATATTTTGCTTGGCATGCTGGGTATTCAAAATTCGCTCCAAAGTTCGTCTTACTTCTTTCTTTCTTTTTTTTTTTATTTATTTATTTATTTTTGTAAAGCTTTTATTATAAGAACGACGGTTAGCTTTGTTTGACGTAAAATTATAAAATAAATTAATTAAAAATGTATAGCACGCTTGCGTTATTTATAATTTAATTATTGAGATTTTTCATATGCTTGAGATCATAATTTAAATATTAATCATAAATATTTGGGTTTCACTTAACTTCCAACTAAAGTTTAAAAAATTGATTTCCTTAATAAAGTTAAGAAAAACTAGCACAAAACATTGCCATTGTAATAAAACGAATGATTATATTTTGTCTTGTTGCTCTTGATCCACATACGGTATACTTTGTTAGTTAATAACCTGGTTGCTGTTCCGGAAACAATTTGCACAAAATGGTTATTAAAAGTTGGAAAATTGAAATAATCTGATACGTACGGGTAGAGGTGCGCCCTACTTAGTAAAACAAATAAAAATAATTTATGCAGCGATCTTAAATGACAAAATAAATTTATAGCTTAATAATTGGCTATACTTTTGATATATCCTTTCGCATCTCAAAATACTTTCTCTAAGCATTCCACTGCTTATTTGTCTCGTCGTTCATATATTCCCTTGTGTCTGTTACTGCGGCTAAAATTAGAGTACAAATCAAATGTATGGGTGTAATGCTTATGTATGGGCACATTCGAGTGTTCTGCGAAGATAAAAACTATATGTCGAATAATTAAGGTTTCTAATCGGACTACATGGTTTTCTCAGCTTTTCCACTCTCATCTTCCACACTACCGCCACTCGTCGATCTTTAATCGTCCTACCCGGCTTTGAAACAACCTAACAACAATCGCCTTTACCACGGTGCCTCATATCTCCATTGTTAAATCGAAAGTTCACAAATGCCATTCCCTTTCTTCACCCTTCTCTGCCTATTGCTTCTCTCTACCCTTCCTGATCACCATTGTGCTCCCCAAAGGAAGAAAAAATAAGTCGCCATAATCAACTTTACTTATCACTCCAATCTTCTGTAAATGTCTCAAAATAGGGAAATAACCAAATGTAGATTATGTCCGATCTATTTAGAGGCTTGACAAGCGCAACATCGGCCATTATTTGCAGAAACTGTTTCTGGAAAGTTTATTTCCAAAATGATATTTTCATATTGTCACAAACTTATAGTTAAGTTAAGGGCAAAATCGACGTGCAAGTCGAACATAAAGCGATACTTTTATTCTTAAAGTTATCCGTTACAGAATATGATGAATGACGTAAATGATCCAAAAATTTGCATACGAACTCTTTTGGGTATAGTCGCTTATCCAACAAAGGTATTTTTTTTCGCTAAAAAAACTGTTTTTAAATTACAAAATACATTTCGCATCTAAAAAATCAAAGGCCAGCTTTGCTGCTTAGAGTAAGCTGCTTAGTGCGATCAGCTTTGTATAGCACCTATCTTGGTAGAATTATGACAAATCCATGTTCCGTTTTGTAATATTGTAGCCAACTGACGTTTAGAATTTCTTTTATTATTTCCAAGATCATTCAAATGGATTAATGAGAAAATTTCAGTGAAATTCGTCCTCGCGGCAGTCATTCTCACTTCAAAGTTAAATTGTTCATTGCTTTAGTAATTGATCTTTGCATTAATTAAAATGAAGTCCATTTTCATTTAAATTCAATGCTCTTTCTATTTCAGTTCAAATTAACTCCAATTCCAATTCAGTGCGCTGCGATTGTGTCATCACCCTTTTAGAAGATCTTCATTGGTCGCTGGCAGTGTGATAACAATTTAATGATTTTAATAAAATTTTATCTCACCCTACACAACTTGTGTGCAATATCCAAAAGGACACGAGAGAGACCCACTTTTCTTTACACTGATGGATTCAGGATCATTTTCTGATTTCATTTAAAAATATCTGTGCGTCCGTCTTTCCGCATTGTTTTCTTTTTTCGACCTACAGATCGCAATTTTCGAGATATTTTAATGAAGCTTGGCACACTGGTGTGATTTTCGCCCAAGAACGAATGCTAGTGAAAATCGTTCCGATCGTACCACTTTTTCCGCCATTGTAGGGTGATATGCGATAATTAGTTTTCATTTGTTCTTGAAAATAGGCAAACGAGACAAACAATTTAATTCCATCAGATCTGTATCACTATGGATGAAACAAGAATGCGTTCGTCTTCTTTCCTTACCTTTAATTTGTTTGTTTCAAACAATAAAACATCTCCTCAAACCACTGATATATGTCTTCTGGCTTATTGAACGCTAATCTTTTTGCACACCTTATTTAATTGTAACATAAACTATCGATGATTAAAAAGATAAAAATTATTTATATATACATTTTTACACCATAATTATGTAGTCAATAAAATATTTTTACTGAAAAAGAACATAAGTTATCTTTATTAAAGGGTATGTGATATATATGTACAGGTATAACAAGCCAGATATAAGTTAGCAATGTATGGTGAGGAGGAGGTTAACCAATGTTTATATTGAAACGGCTGCTGCAATAAGCACATAAAAAGAAGAAGAAACGCAAAGCAGCATATATATATATATATCCGATAATTGTAACTTCCTATAATTTGCCTGCTGACCATGAAATTATCTTCGAAAAGACAATGAATTTAAAACAAAGCAACAAAAAAAATATGTAAAGACTTCATTTAGAAAACGATACGATACGATGCGATACGATTTAGTTTATGCGTGTATACGTATGCGTATGCGTATGTAGAAAATAATAATAATAATAATAAATTTTTTTTATAATTATACGGATGCGTGTAGCAATGTCTTTATTTTAAGAAATCTTTGGTATACTGGCATCTATGGCATTTACATCATCTTCCTGTTTAAGCTACACACTTTTGAGTGCCTATCACTCATGAGTTCATTAGTTCAGTTAGTTTTAATATTCCGTTTGTAAAGAACGCAAAATTTGATTGGAGATTCCATAAGAAACGCCCCTTTAACCTTTGCTGTAAAGATCTGAAACTTGACAGACATATAACCCCATGTCGCATTAAAAAAGTATAGGATAAAGGATTTAGTTGCTACTTTTCCAAAGGCAAAAGCAAGTTCTACAAAGTTTACAGATCTTATCGGGAAGCATTTGAAGCTAGAAGACAGTATCCATCTATTAGGAAAAGTTACTAAACAGCGCTTCATTTGCGTGATGGGTATCCAAATTTCGCTTATTGCCACATTTTCTTACTTGTTTGGATTAAAAATTCGTTTTTTACACCTTACTATCGGCGGTACACGCCACTAGACGCTATGAGCATGTCGAACCTCTTAGTGTTAAGCTTACTGATATTACTACCACTGCTGGTGTTTTGCTTTCTTATTTGCGCGTAAATTTACTAGTTGCGATTTTTATTTTTTTTTGGTAATTCAATCCCTATAATTTGCATGAGAATAGTTTATGGATTTTAATGGTTTTCATGTGATTTTCATGCTAAATTATTTGATTTTAATTTGCTGCGTAATTGATGGTTATAATTTTTTATTGGCTGTTTTGTGGTTGCTATTAAAACAAACTACACTGTATTGGTAATTGCAGTGTGTATGTATTTATCTATGTATATATGTATCTATGTATGAATGTATATATGTACTCGTATAGTGAAGTGGCTAACTTCTTGTTTATCCTAAGACTTATGATGGCTTATTGTAGTCATTGAGTTGTAAAATATTGTAAACTGCGCGCAACGCTAGTCCCTCTTGCATTATACATGAATGTAAAATTCAAAAGTTCAAGTAATTGATGTTTAAAGCGATGGTAGCAATTGCCTAGTATTACAAATATTTGCTATAATTATCGTTTAAATTAACAGAAAAGTTTTGAAAATTTTTATAACTTCCATTAGGTTAAGGGCAGGCAGACGAAAGGTCATAACACACAAGTGCCTTGAAAATTTGATACTTGTAAGGCACTTTTTTTCGCGTTTCAGGACGCGCATAGCAAATCAATCCACTTTTCTGGCTTCTCGGAGGTAAATAAAATACCCCAAAATAAAAAAAAATAAAAAAAAAAAAAAAAGGAAAGAAATACCAATAAAATGGAAAAAGTTACTGATCTTCTCCCAATTTTAGTAGCTTGATTTGTCACGAAATCTTCAACGACAGAGAGCAACAGCAAGCACCACTACCAACAATAAGCGACAACAACGGCAACAACAACATGAACTAAACGGAGACAAACAAATTGGTCTATAGTTAAAAATTGACAAGAATTTCGTGACTTTGTCACCTTTCGTATTATAACCGAAGGTGGAGGTGTATAAATTTACTGTTTATAAAAGATATATATATATATATATATATATATATATATATATATATATATATATATAAACAATAGCATCAAGAGCAACAGTAAAGAAATAGCCGGTTACATACATACATACATACAAATCTGGGAAACGTTAAATTTTTGTTTTTTTTTTTTTTGTTTTTTCCTATTTTGATAGGAAGAACGCGTGCTCTAACTGAGGACCATTAAAAATTGCGCTTTTTGTTTGATTTGTGTTACTCTGCTTTTCTTTTTCCTCCTATTTCTATTAGGTTGAAGCTTAGCTTTGAATGAGCAGGCTTAAAAAGAGGAAACCTATAGCAAAATGAAAAAAGCAATAAAAAAAAAAAAAAAAAAATAGTACAACAAATTGTAAATAAAATGTTTGTTTTTTATGTGTCTGCTGGTGTTTTTTTTTCTGTTTTGTAAAGAAAGCAAAACCTATAAAACCGTAATACAAAGAAATCATTTTTTTATCATCTTTAGGGCCATGCGGAGAACCGAAGCAGAAAAAAACAAAAAAAAAACAAAGCATGACTTTTGTTTACATGAACTGTATGTTTGTGTAAGCTTTTTAATTCAATGATTAAATTTCTTTTTTTAAGGAGCTCGCACTGAAGCCAAGATAATTTGTTTTGTGTTTTTGTTTTCTTAAAGTCAAGCTAAAGCGTTTCTGATATGATTTTCTATATACTATAAAACTCGCCTCATTCTATGTTAAAAAGTTTGGAAATCCTTCTTTGCTTATCGTTGATACTGCAAAGGTAGCTGGCTGCTCCATCAATTAATCGTACTCCACATTTTTAAAGGCTAAGAGAAAATTAACCTTCAAAAGATCTTATCAAAAAATCGATATAATTAATCCATCATTTTTTTTTTATTAATCTTTATATAATTTTTTTCATTTCCGAATCTTGCAGAATACCTTAAAAATGCTTACGCACTTCAGAATGTGAATTGAAAGATAAAAGCTCCACACACCACCAACTGCTATATTTCCCCTTATGATACGCAGGAATAGACAACATCTATACGATCAACTCGTCGCTCGCTATGATGAAGTGGCGATAGCCGGTACTTGTGTTCTATAATATTCAACGGTAGATAAAGTGAAAGTAAAGCAAGTGAAAACGCTTTAGTTAGACAGATTCCAGCACTAAATACCCTACATCTCTGCAGGGTGATTCAAAAGAGAGATTTATGTGGAAAGCGTCCGTCCTTGGGCTAAAACATCTAGGTATACCAAATTTCATTCAAAAACCTTACCAATTGCGATGTGTAGATTGAACATTAGAATAAAAGACGGACAGACAAGTTAAGACTAGTTCGCTGAATCGATCGAGGTATCATAAAAGGTTGATCTACCTTAAGTCCGTCTGGGCATTGTAAACATCGTCACCAATTTAATATACGTCTGTAGCACGAGTGATGTGGGATATAAAAATCATATTCAAGGGGATCTCTATATAAAAATTGTAATGAATTTCAGCATTTGGCAGCTTTCCTAAAAACTTTTATCAAACCGTAGGTTGATTAGTTGATTGCTCTCGCAAGCTACAAATTGTAAAACTTTCGTTGTTTCGATTTTTTCACAGCTTGTTGACTATTTAGGGCCATGTCTGCCAAGTTTTTTTCAAGCTTATGTACACATTTGGCCATTACTTTGTAGTGTTCATATAAACATTGTGACAGATGGACGTAGAGACAGACATAGCTAGAAGGGTAGGGGATCTCATACTATACATATATAGCATTTCTTTAATGAATGCGATATTATCCTTCACGAGTTAGCATAAATCTTTTCATAAATTTTTTGAAAAGATACTTACCACGATATTATTATCTCAAGGTCTTTATGAAAAATTGAACAAATTGAACAAATTTGGAGCAAGAAATCTTCACCTTATCGCGTTTATCTCTAACAATCTAATAGAACTTATTTGGAGTGTCCCTCTATACGTCTGCTTAGATTAGGTCAAGTCATGCGGTCAAATCATTTTCCTTAGATGTGGAACGCAATTGATTGCTTTCCTACAAACGTACCTTTGTGTGTGATAATTTTATAGGAGCCTATTATAATCAATTAAGAGTTTCTTTGAGAGAAAAATCGTATTAATTACTGTTAACGATGTCAAATATTGCCCAACTATATACCTTTCACTTGTTTAACTGAATCGTAAACCAAATTAAAAAAGAAAAAAACAAAAAAATGAATAAAGAACGATAAGTAAAATATGTTCACCGTTTTTCCTTACAAAAATCACCAAAAAGTTCAACTTTTAAATTTGTCACCGAACTCCAAGCCTTACGTAAAGTTTTCTTTGTTTGGTGAGAATAGCTCACCGACGAAGATTATATTAAATTAAATTTGTCACCGCATAAGTGTAGCAGTCTCGAAGTCTTAAGTGCTCGATAAAGCCCATACATATTAAAATTCAATGCGACAAAGTCTTTCGTTTCGCATTTATTGTTTACGAAGATATCTACCCCTGGCCTGTACGGTGGATACATGTCATGAGTGCCGCAAATTCGACTTCAACCGAATATATTTCTCAAAGACGTGTTTTTTTTGTGTTGTTTAGATTTACCAAAGTAACCGTTAACATGTTAAAAACTCGTGTCGGCCATTAGTCTAACTGTCAAATCAAATCATTCATTGACATAGCGTGCATCAAGTTGGCAAAAGAAAAAAAAAAAAAAAAAAAAAAGATATAAAAGACTAAACGATTGGTTTTAATTGCATATATTTCGTATACACAAATCCGACAACCAATACATGTTCGTACATCGACAGATCAGAATATGGCATGTGTGGTTGATGAACAGACGGACGAGCGAACAAACGTCAACAATAATGGATTTAATGATGAAATGTAGTCAAGTTGCACACTCCTTCTTGTGTGTAACAGCCAAAAAAAAAAAAAAACCATGTTAGTGACGAAGATCAATGTGTTGCATACTAAAGTTAAAAATCGTAGAACGGTTTTTTTTTTTTTTTTGTTTTTTGGTTAATTTAATTATGGTATAAGAGATTTACGATATATAGTAAATTTCAACGGACTTGGGTTGCATATGCTATAGACCTCTATGGTTAATTTTAATTATATGCTTCTATGTTTACTTGTGCATTGTCCGTCTTCTTCCATCCCCGATATTTATATAATTGTTTTGAATGTCTCTATTTCACTGTCGAATTTTATTTTGCCTTGATTTGGAAGTCGAACCTAATTTTGAACATCCGATGACGACCCTTTTCATCACAAAAGAAAATTAAAACCTACATTGGTACTCATCATTTCTGCGCCCAGGAGAATGTTTACGCAGACGGACGGACATGCTTAAATCGATGTCCTTTGTGGAGTCTCTAAAGGTTCCTTTGGGCAATAGAAACGTTCTAGCGAAATGAGTACGCCCGTAATCCTTCGGTGATGGCTATAAAAATATATATAATTTTCCACCGGCGTATGCGCTTTAAAAGTTCTTGAAGCATATCGAACATGTGTTATCTGTTATGATATGAAATTTATTTCTTGCAATCCTCAACGTAGTTTTAGCTGAAAGTCATCATTTCGTAGGAATAACTGAACATCACTTTATCCTAAATCTCATACCAATTGATTTTTAAAATAAATTATATTTGGCGCAGTCCCTTTAAATGTATTTGTAAGCTTCTTACCGGCTATTTGTTTAGAAATGAAAACAATAAGCACTCAAAACAACTGTACTTCCGTTAAATGAAAGTCTTTTATGAGATGTGAATCCACTATTTCGGACGTAGGTTTTTATTCATTCCAATTTATGCCAAGCATCACAGTTTGACTGACGTTTTTTAATCACTGTTCGAAATCATTTGTTTATTATCCATCTTTTATGTGTTGTTAATAGTCGTTCCTCCGCTATTTATTTATGATTATAGCAATAGAAAATATTTCTTCTCCTAAGTCCGCCACTTGCGGTACATGGTATATTAAGTTTGCTTGGATTTATATAACGTCCACAAGGATGTAATATTAGACCACCTTTTATTGTACACACCGACGCAAAATCACTTTGTTAAATCTGGTTAAATGTCAATGTTTGTCCGTCCGTCTCTTTTTTTCTCTTTCAATTTATCTGCTTGTCTGTCCGTGTGTCCATATATTTTTGTCTTTAAACTTCACGTCGTCTTACGGAAAATTAGACATTGTTCAGCAAAAAGGTCTAATTTTTAATATGTTATGAGGGAAAGTAATCCGTAGCACAAATATCCTCATAAAAAAATTGCTTCAAATAAATACAAATTCAGTCCCTTAGAAGAGTTCTTATGAAAACAATGCCTTTAAATGAAAACAAGGTGTAATTTTTGGTATCACGAAAGTGATTAAAGCAATGTAGGGTACCAAAGTACTACACTATAAAGTTTTTATGTGTGTTTGGATTAGATATTTATTGCGATTTTATGATCATTATTGATACTAAGGCCCGTAGATGTTCTTTCAAACCAACGTAGGTAAATCTAAACTGGGTCATGAGAGGTGTGTATAAGAAGAGTTTTTGCACTCCCAACATCGTTCGCTTTATTCGCGTATTAAAAGTTTGTAAATGCGACAATAGGTCAATATAATTTCAAACTTTTATTATGATCTTATAGGATGCAAGCACCATCAGGGTAATAAACTTAGCATATAATTAAACGAAGAATTTCTTCTTAAGCTATCGAAATGCAGCCTTACTACGATTCAGTAGTTAACCAGTCAGGCAATGAAGTAAGTTAACTGTGTGAAATGCATTTTTATTTTAGCAATTAAGCAATTTATTTGGTTTTAATCCGTTAATTTATAGCAACAGCAAGAAATGGAAAGATAAACGGCACAAACGACATCTTTTATGGTGTACTTAATTTTTATTTAGCGTATATTTTTATGTTTATAAAAATTCAAAACAAATCATAAATCTTTAAATGGTTAGAGACCGTAAGTGTATTTACGATCACCATAGTAGACAATAGGTGCACGGGCTGCCAATTTACTTAAGAATTTGAAGTCTTCGATCAAGGGAAAAATAAAGGGAAATTTACATACATTCTCGTAAGTTAGTGGCTGGAACAGCTAAAAGAGTTATCGTCTAACTGTAGTTACCAAAGAGGGAGAAAGAGAAAGAGGGAGACGGAGAGAAACGGGGAGAGAGAGAGAAAGAGGGAGACAGATGTGTCCAAAATTTAAAAATTCGCGTAAGGTTATTAAGAGAGGAACTAACAGTTTTCCGAAAAGTAATAAAATCGTGTAAAAGTGCATTGTGAGGTTGTATACAACGGTAAGACGTGTGCGCTTAATTAGCCCAAAGCAGATCGGTAGTGGTATCATATTACGTAAGGGTAATAGAATGAAAAATCTTACTAAAAAGACCCGCTCGTCAAGATTTAATAGTTCGTACAGAGAACATCGCTCAACAAGTCTGATCTGATATATATATATATATATGGCATCACTGTTGACAAATTCATATATTTAAGGTAGCTGCCGAAATGTCGTGACACGTATCATCTATAGGTTGAAACTATTCCAAAACCATATGGGTCTCTCAGAAGTGTTGTCATCTATGTATCACACCGAAGACTTGTGGAATGATGTGACACTTCTTGTACCTTACCATACTCTACCATAAATCTTCCTAAATATTCAGCTTGTTGGAGGAGAGATCTTTAAGATGCTTAAAAAAAGCCAGTCTTATATGCCTTCGCTTGCCAAGACAGAGCAAGGAAGGGAGAGGGATCTTGTTCTTACCCGAATCAACCACGGCTCCTATGGATGTCAAAAAGATATTCCTTCAATTCATTCATTTTACATGAAAAATACTGGGAGTTGAAATTAGACATGCTTTGTCTTCTTCACTGTAAGCCACTTACGAAACGTTTCTCTTAAGGTGATAAAAACAAGACTTGTGGCTCTTTGAGTGAACTAAACTTCAAATGAGTTAAAGTACTTTCTTTCAAGTTGCAACTTTAATTTCGGATATAAAAAATTTGCCAAAGCTATCTAACATCATGAGGGTGGGACATGTTGGACCACATTGAGAGTTTTTGCTAAGAAAGCTTAGTCAATAATAATTTACTACGATCATTTTGTTAGCAATACGTGCTGGTATGCTATGTAGGATCTTAACTCCTGTACTGGATATCTTTAATCAGGACTACGATCCCCACTGATTGTTGCACACACGAACTGATCAAATTACAAAAAGATTATCGCTTTGTGTTACTACAAGGCATACATAGTCAAGTGCAATAAATTTACAGCCTTCTCGCACCAGAAATCGTATCTGGGATAAATATCAAATGTTCTAATCACTCGACTGTAGCGGTGCCCAATTAATGTAAATCACACTGTAACACACGCTATCATATTTTTACCAAAGTGTATCAACTTGATCCTCATTTTTTTGTAAAATAGCGGCAGTTAAGAAAATGGAGATAGCAAGGTGAAATATGGCACAAACATTCTCCGATCAATTAGGAATATGAAGTTAAAATATTGCTCACTCTACCAGTTTTACTACAACGAAAAGCTGTAACTTGCAAAACCATGATTAACGAAAGCATGAACTTTAAGTAGATTAAGTCAAATATTGATCTTGAATTCCTAGTGGAGTGCTACGAATTTGCATACAAAACGATACCTTTTTAGCGCCTATTTCATAGTTATGACAAAGTTATATATATATATATATATATTCCTTTTAAATTAAATTGAAGTTTCTACACGCCTGAGCTTGGAAATGAAAAAAAAAATAATTTTTTTATAATATTTGCATTTTTAAAGCACATTATTCATTATTGTGGTCGGTCCTATTAACATGCAACGCTGTTGACATACTTTTTTTAGGAATGTGTAATATTGAAAAACTTACTATTTGACAATTAAATACGAAGAGAAAAAGTTCAGGGTAAAGGTTAAAGGACAAATTCTTCCATTTTAAATGCTTACATACATACATATTTTATATGCACACACATTCAAATATTTGATTTCGCTTTCTTGTTTTTTTTGTACCTATTATAGGTAAGTGATTACACCAAACGCTACGTGCATTTTTAAATCTCATATCAATTAATTGGCATAAGGAAGTTTGCTTCTTTTCGTTTACTTCGAAAGCACAACGTTATTGTAAAACTAAAGCACGTTTTGGCAAAGTCATAATCACGCGTTAACATGCAACACATTAAAGCTTAACAATTTGGTCGGAAAAATTAACACGATTTCTTGTATTTTTTTTCTTTTTTTACACATATATATATATATGTACATATTTTGCACCGTTACCGTTGTCGCTGCTATTGTAATTGTGAATTTATATGCCTTTTATACACAAACCCCACCCTATTAGCTGCTACACTTTTATACGGTAAGAAAGTATAACTTTCATTTTATATGCCTGTTTGTTGTTGTTGTTGTTGTTACTGAGCAAATAACACTTGTAACCAAATCGAGGTAGCAGTCAGTGCTAAATTAAAAATAAATGATTTTCTCTTTATTAAAGCTAAGCGTGGAGGAAAATGTGCAATTAATTGTACATTTTTCTAAGGCAATCAATTGCGAAAAATGAATTCATGGGTCGATGAAGATAAATTAAAAGAAATATATTATTTAAATTTTCTTTTAATTTTTCTTTTTTTAATTAAAAGTATTGCAACTTATAACTTATAACTTCGTATATAATTTTTTTTTTTGAATATTTTTTAAAATCTATTCCTCGAATAACAGAGCTTATCAACTCTATCTGCAAGATCCAAAAAATTACACCTCGTCGGGGAACTGTCTCGTACAACATTGGCAAGACGTGAGGTACCTTGTGTTACTGTCCTCTTGAAACCACATATCCTCAGTAACCATACCTTCAATTTCAGAAAAAAAAATTGGTAATCATGTTGCTATAGCGATCAGAATAGACGATTTGCGTAACACTCCCGTCCACTACCTGCAGACCGTCACAATGCAACGGTTTTTGACAGTAATTTGTGGATTTTCACTGCCGCAGACGCGACAACTTTACTGGTTAACATATTCACCAAGCGAACAATGAGTCTCATCATCGAAGAAAAAAGCATAGAACGTATCTGCCATAGTATCAGCAGCTTGTACTATTTAAATATGTTCAGCGTTTGTTAAACGCTCCACATTGTAAAATGTCAAACAATATATATGGTGGATGACAGTTCTACGCTACTGAAACAGAGTTTCCCAATTCGAGTCACGAAATGGATAAGCCGACATGTTAACAAGCTTTTTTTACTGATAAGATAGGGTTAGCGTCTCTTGAATATGCAAGCAGGTTGTACTAGTTATTAATTGGTCTCTTCTAACGTGCCTCTAAGATGTCAAATAGGTTGCTGCTCTTGTATTATTACCTAGGATAAAAGCACGTAGGATATCCGTAAAGCCAACCTGCCATGCGGATTTCTTTCGATAGTTGTAAAGATGAATGTGAAAATATTCGTCTCGTTTATCACCAAGAGACGTTATTGTAGGCCATTGTTTCTTGTGCCGAAGGGAGAAGAAGATCCATATTCATAAGGCCTACTGTAAAACAACAAACACAAGAGCGTCATTCTATGCTTCTATTGGGCTGACGCTGCGAATAGCTCTATATTATGTAAGACGATGCCGATGTTGTTGTGCTGTCCATTTTGTAATGGGATGTAAGTCTTTGAGAAGTTCAAAGGTATTTTTTTGAATACGACGTATTTACAATAAATGTAACTTTAGTAGCACTTACTCTATTAAGTCGCATGTACGTGAAAGACGACAGTCTGTAGATAATTAAAAAAAAATATATATTTTGTGGCATATTTTACCCATTTAATAATATAATGAACTAAATAACAGATCACTTGCCAGGCAGTTGAGTTGATAAGAATTGAAGCGACTATCAATTGGGTGTTTGCGGGTTTCACTTAGTGCGGTTTAACTAAGCTTCGTTGTAGCTTTAGGGCAGAACACTTACCGATTGAGCAAACATGTGCTAGAATGCTTTCTTATTTTTCTCAATATTTCCTGACTATCACTATGTTTCTCGTAAAGGGACATCATCCGAGTGAAGATCGAACAAAAACTTCAACTTTTTAGGCCTGAGACGTCTTGCAAAAAGAATAGAAAAAGGAGGGATTTTGCGGATGCAATATACTGCCGGGAATATTTTTTATATACCTCGACGAATATATAAACGTGAGCGGAAATTATTTTTAACAACTCGATTGAGATTTCGTAAATAAACTCTAAAAAATGTTTCATAGTTCAGTGCCTACAAAAGGTAGCCTTACCCCTTACAAGTCTGGGTTTTTTTTTGTTCGACTGATATACTGACGCTAATCGATTTTTGACAGATAGACTGCGAGCAGAGAAATAAATATTTCAAGCCGTGAAAAACATATTGCGGCTAATAAAAGAAATATTGAAACCATCTCAATGAAATTAAATCAATTACAATTTAAGGAAAAAAAGCTAAATGAATGGCGCCTTAAAAAAATTACACAAATGTGCACCTAGACGTACGTACGTACGTACGTATGGATGTACGGATGTGCATGTTTATATGAGAGTATTGCAAACGGGTACATAATCATGGTAACAGCACGAAAGTAGAAAGAAAAAAGAAGAATTGAAAGGCTCTACTGAAATGTTGTTGAAATTGTATCCCACTGAGTGTCAAGAGGGTCTAGCACCGCACTGTGTGCAACGGAGTGCACATCTTTTTGCGGATAGTATGAATGTGTAGTGGATGCATTAAGTAAGCTTTCAGATACACCTGTGTGCGGCGCAGATATATGCGCACTTGCCTACAAACAATTGCAAGTAGTAGCCTTACACAATTTCTGGTGGTGGTCTTAAATCTTTCATATAATCCACAGTCACAGCAGCAAGTAAACATATATACTGACAGTTGGAAAAATTGAAAAATTAACAACTATGAAATGTGTAATTAAACCGCAAATGTTGTTCAGTTTGTCACGCCAACCACCCAGTTGTTACAGAGACACACACACACACACACACACACACACATAGATACACATACGGACGTTTTGTATCGACTCAACGCGCAATTCGTTGTTTCTTTTTAAATTATATGTTTATATGTATATATGTGTTTGCCAAGAAAGCAGTTTGCGCAACATACCACGAATTCATTATGTCTTTGTATTTCTTTTTTTTTTTTTTGTTTGTTTTGTTTTTTTCTTTGGTTTCTTTTGGTGCCTTTTTATTTTTTTTCATTCTCTAAGATCGATTGTTATACAATGGTGGCGACAAGCTGGCAACACTTTGTGTATAGATAGTCTTGGATACCATAATACAACGCAATGCAAGTACAACACGGTTGCATTGCAATAGGTTACCTTGATCGTCATCTTCGTTGCAATCATCATTAAGTATTATGTGCACTGCCTAGTAATCATCATTATCATCATCACCCCAACGTAGCTAATTAATCTCATTTTAATTATTAGTTCGTTGCCTGCGCAACCACTACAATCTTTTGGGCGTATTCGCATATTATCATTGTTTACTAAAACAACCTCCTCCTTCTGACGTGGTTGACGTAGTTGTAGTCGTCGTACTTGTTGCTGTTGCTTGACTATCGCCCAGAGGTACTTGCAGCTACAAAAACCCAAAAATTCTCTTTGCTCAAGCCAGCAAAGTTAGTCGAAATTATACTCACTCATATCTCCTCGTGGGCATCAATGCATATAAAAAAAGTTGCATTGAATAATTGCTTAATATTCTGCAATTAATATTATTGCTTGGTTGTTTATTTAATGCATGCAATACATGCATGTACATACATGCATAACAGCCAATTATTAATTGAACTAATGTGGACAAATTATAACGATTTGATTAAACGGCTAAGATTAGTCAGATAAAACGTAATGAAACGTAGGTTGCCTTCAAAGAAGTTCTCCTATCCTATACCCCTAATAGTTTGCAGTATTTAGAAAGTAGTTTGGTGATTTAACATATAACAAATTCTTCATTGCAGCCGATATCTACATTATTTGCATCGCATACCGTATATTCAGCCAAAGGCAGGGTATAGTTTGTAGATGTAGAGCGAGAGCCTATAGTTCTTAGCTGGAGGCTTTCGGACTCAGCTGCTCATGGGAGATGATGTCCAAAAGTCTCTATACTCTTGGGCATCAGTTCAAGGTGATGAAAAAAATTTGCTCATCAATCATGTCCTTTAACCGGACTACTCAGCTTTCATGGGCATGGAGTCGGTTTTGATTCTCAAACGCTACAGACATTAACGTGAGTTTTCTTAATTGAACTTGTGCGAACAAATAGAGCGTTAGGGAACTTGTAATTGTCGACAAAGCCATTTGAGGTCAGAAACGCGCTTTACTCATTTCAATTGTAACGAGGGAATTTTAGTCTTCATTGTAAATAAGAATCGTGAATGAACGAGTAATGAAAACGAGTGCAAAAGTTTCTTTAGTTTTTAAATTTTTGAAATCGATTACAAACAAAAGCGGATATTAATTCCCAAATAATTTCTGGTTTTAAAGTTAAATAAGTTAAATAGAAAGTTTTTTTTCACTTTTTAACAAACAAGGCTAACTTTTGTAACAACAACAAGTTATCGTACATTCGCCTCACGGCGAACTTTGTGAATAATTTCAAGCTTTCCTGTGGACCTAAATAAACCGACTTGCATTTTTAAGATCTTGTAACCCACAAATGAATGGACAAAAAAAAAAAAACAGCAAAAGAATTTTTTTAGTGCGAAATTTCACCTTTCCAACGAGTATAAATCTAAAATTGTTTGATTGATACTTTACGAGGTGTCGCTCACTCCAGCCATCTACCGAAAAACTAATAAATTTCTTTTCTCCTTAATCCTCAAATTTTAATTTGGTTATTAATTTTCTTCCCCACCGTGAGTGTTTTGACTTAAGATGGAAAAAAACCGGAAAGACTTAAGGAAAATTAAACCAAAATCCTTATCCTGGTCAAAAAAAAAAATATACTTTATACGATTTTTGGTGAGTATTTCAGAATGGAGAGTCACATTTAGTGTATAAAAATTAATATTCTTCGACGCTGTTATAAATGGGCGTAATAAGTAGAAACGCGTTGTAATAAGCAGGTATCTTGGATACCTAACACGTTCTAACTTTTTTTCTCTTATCTCTTTATTATTTGTCTAGAGAGATGTCATTAAAATTAAGAGTTGTTTTCTGATATTGAAGTTTTCTATAGTATGGATGGCTTTAAATATGGTTGTAGCTGAGCACGGGTCGCATGTTAGGGTAATTTAGTCTATATTAAGTACGCTGGTGTGGGAAGGCTTACACGAGGAAATATAATGGAAATAAGATGAAGTGAAAGGGAATTATACTTGTCGCCAATTAATTTATATTGTCTTGCTGCTAACACAGAAAATAAGCAGATTAAGTTGATGTTCGTTTGCCCTTTGATAGAAGATTAACTAAATATGCACGATACGCCATAATTACTACCGTCGCTGAACAAGTTGATCCAAGTCGAACAGGGGTTACCTCAGCATTTGCTCAATTGCTGCTTACTGCCAGCAAAACCACTTTTGCGCTCAACTATTTACGTTGGCTGATGATCGTCATCTTTATTTTTCTTGATATAAATCTTATATTATTGTTTTCTACATAAAATTGTTCGATAATCTTTTTTTTTTAATTTTTATATTGGCTTGTTTTTCGTTCCATTTCGTTGTTTCTCTACAGGGCTTGTGGTATATATCTGTAAATATATATATATATATATATTAAATTTATGTGGACTTGAGATAGGCTCACCTCTTATTACGCCGAGCAATTCAGAAAATGATTCTAAGCTTATCTGTCCGTCTGTCCGTCTTGTTCTTTTGTTTCCAACCTACAAGTTAGGCTAATTTTGAAATATTTTGATGAAATTTGGTACAATGGCACGTTTTGCCAGAAGGATGTACTCCTTTGGAAATCGGTTCCGATCGGATCGGATCGCTCTTTCGACCAGTTTCCACGTAATGCCTTCTTTTGAAACGTCGTTGTGTGATGTAGGGCATTCTACGGATGATCACAGCCTACTACTATAATTTTTTTTAATTATAAAAACGCCTACAACTTAGGCAATTTCTTAGAAGAAAATATAATTTTCTTGTCTGCTTAAAATAATGCACTTAAAATCTTATGAATAATAATGGGATTCTTGCAATCATTGTAAATCATATCGGCGTGTAGTGCACACAAACATAAGCATAAAAGAGTTTTGCTGCGGAGTAGACTAACAAGGCGATTTTGTTTTGCTCTCTTTAGATAATCAAAAAAAAAAAAAAAAAAAAAACTGTTACTGTTGACTGAGACTGAGAAGAAGAAAGAAATCAGTGTGATATCGAACCACACCTACAACGACCACTTGATTCTGGCTGGCGCTTAATTGAAACGCGTTTCTGTCCATTATTTAGTTCTATTTGCTCGCTCTTTGTTGCGGCATTTAGATGTTTTTTCCTTCTTTTTTTTTTTCGTTTTAAAGACCGCAAATGATTTACTTTAAAACGATTTATTTATAGTCGTTAGCACCCTACTGAGTCATCAACTTGTGTAACATGTGTGTCCCGTACACAAGTCTATTTTTCTTTAACTATGTTATGATTTTTTATTCTTGTTGCTAGTTTTAAGACTACTTTGCAGCCCAAGTGCATGTTGGCAAGTCGACACTGGGTGGTTTAGCGCGAAGTCCGCCATCTAATTCATTTTTATATATATGTGAATAGAAATTTTTTCCACCTTTTTAGAGGCTTAGATTTATAACGAACAACGCCATTGACGTTTAATTATGAAATTTGCCAAATTTATTTGTATTGTCATTGATACTTGTTTGGGCTTAACTCACTTAGTATAGCGCGCACAGAACAGTAGTTGTAGTAGTTGTCGTTGTTGTTTCATAAAACATTGACAAAAATTGGTTTTTCATTGGTCGATTATTTATGGTCTGCGGCAATTGTAGCTATCAAAACATGTGTCTGCACAATGAGTCGGCAACGCGCTTGATTTTAACACGTTTGCTTCGTTTTTTTTTTCGTTTGCTTCGTTTTTTTTTTCGTTTGTTTCCTTTTTTTTTGTTTGCAAAGTTGCGCTTAATGTCTTTCATGTATTGCGTATGTGGTTGTAAAGTTGTACGTACGACCACCCATTGTCAATATTTTCAACAATTTCATTTCAATTCTTGCAAGAGGCAAATTGAAACCTGGAGCAGCTTACATTAAATGCCTTCAGAAATGCGTTTGTTTTCTTATAAAATGAATATTTTATTATAGAAATTAAGAAAAAAACTTTTGATGGTTTTTCAAAAGTACGCACACACACACACACACAATAGGGGGACACATTTGTTTAAAAGCATTCTTCAACAGGTACATTTTCTCATCGATTTTCACAGCAAATCAAAAACTGTAAATTTTCACTTTACTAACATAAAAGCAAATAAAATTGTTGTTCCTCTGCTGCGCTCTCGACGTTGCGATGGGTCATCCTCTTCAAAGTGTACATTATTTGTGTGAAATTTTCACAGTGAATAAGAAAAAAGAAAAAAAGAGCGAAGATTTTGCCATATTAGGATTGATTGCTCCATATAACGGTTATACAGCTAAATGTGCTTAAGCAAATACAAGAGTAAGAGTAAGAGAACATGTCCCAGCAAGATATAACGTTAATAAAATGAAACGCTCGTAGGTTTTTATTTTTCGCGTTGTTATTGGACCCAAATTTTTATACACTTTGCAACAATAAATATCAATTACACTTTATTGCACTTTTACTGGTTGACAGAAAACATCAAGGAAAAATGTACAAACAAAAGAGAAATTATATTATAATACGGCGGTATAAACCGAATCTTCTATCGCCTATCCTATAAAAAGAATATATGCTTGTATTGTGGATTCTGAAAGTTGATGAATATTATATCGTTTTGAAGACATTATATACAAATATGTATATATATATATATAAGATTTGGCTAAAATATTTGTTCATCCAAGTCAATAATAACGTATTCAGCTATTGCACAGATATTAACATGATTTCATCATTCAACATGTGTAAAGTTATTGTTTTTCTGCAACATACCTTTGAATGCTTGGCTACTTATACGGAAAGAAACAAGTAATTTAACCCACGAGTTCGCCTTAAGTAGAAAATTGAAAGCTAAAAAATAAGTAAATATATTTATTAATGAATCAATAATTCATCATTAATTGATTTCTTGCTTATATCCGTTGTCCAAAAATATTTCTGGTAATAATGAAAATCTTCCCAGTCCGAATTCATCTTGTTTTCATTTCTAAGCAGAGTGTCTCATCTGATAGAAGTGGTACACTCCAGAAAAATGGAGAGTTTTCATCAAAATTGTCCTTAAGTGCAAGAAAGTTTGCGGCAAACCCATTGATAATTTTTACCATGATGACTATTTTCAACGAAAATTGAACTACAAGTTAAATAAATTTAGTTTATATTAACCGCAAATTTGTTTATGATATTCAATTATGCTGATATACTTAAGTTTAACTGAGATTTACCCCAAATTAATCATCAAATTGCAGAGCAAACTTAAAAAAACAGATGACAAAAACAGTTATCTCATTCATGAAATGGAAAATAAGAAAATCATTCATAAAAGTGGGGAAATTCAATTACAATAAACAGCAAATAATTTAAATTCTATTATTATTATTATTATTAATTTCGCCACAGAAATAAATTCTAAGACTAAACTCTTAAAAGCACTAGCATCTAAGGCTATCGGCTTTTATTAAAAACTCTACCGCACTTGAGATTCGAACCCACGACCATTGACTTGCTAGTCGAGATTCCTCCCCTTCGGCTACTCAGGCGGATAATTTAAATTCTAGTTAGGAGCGTCGGTTAAAAAAAATCTTCTTCATTGGTAAATAATTAGTTAAACTTAATGCATGGAAAAAAGCCCTAACATTGTACACTAAAAGTTCTTCCAAGACTAGAAAAGAGAAAAATTATAGGAAAACGCATATCAACATAAGCATAAGCACTTTTTATTAAGAATCTCTCCTCAAACTTTGCTACCAAAAGTTATACTTTTCTAACTTAGTACATAACAACAGTGTTAACTTGTCTGTAAATTAATTTGTTTTACTACATCGGTTGATACTGGCTGTCTTTAAAATATTTAAAAAAAAGAGGAAGACTGTGTTGGATGTATTTGCTTTTAAGAGATATAATCCTTTATTTTCAACAAATCAAAAAACGAGAAGAATTTAACATAGGTTCAGGAATTGCGGCGAAGAAGCAACGATAGCAACCTGTTAGGAATGCTCATATTTTTGAAGACCTGCACTTTATGGGCACGACTGGATGAAGAAGAGAATTCGCATTCAAGGAACAAAAGATGTTTCGTCAACTTATACGCGAAATTTTATGTTTTACGCCCGCGAACAGCCTTCCAGCCTGACTTGACCAATGTCTTTGCACACAAAGGTTTGGGTTTTAACTTGTTTGCCCACATGCGTATAGCTTGCAAGATCTCGTGTTTTCTTTTTCTTTTTTAAGATCCTATTTTTCTGACTAGCGTGGAACAGCACGTATAAAAATCGCTCAATTATGAAACTCAAAGAGAAGGCGTAGTTTTTTGACGTTGTTCTTGTTGTTGTAGTTGTTGTTATTGTTCGCAAATAGTCTAGCATAGATTTAGATATATACATTTTCAGATTATTATTAAAGGGGAAAACCAGACTTAAAAAAAGAGCCGAACTCATCCACGGAAATTTCACTCCACCCATCACTGTTAGTTGTTGCTCGCCCGCTAATATAAGTATTTGAGGCAGAAAATTAAATTCGAGCAAATATTCTGTAAACCATGGATGGTGGGTCAGCTTTCTTCGAAACTCGGCACGGACGCCACAGACACGGCTTATTTGATTTGTTCAGTTAAATTGATAACAGAAAAGGCTAAGCTCAACTTCTATCTCAACTTCTGCTTGAAGTTTCAGTTTTCTTCAAATAAGTGCATTTTTCCTGCATATTTTCCGCTTTTATTGATATGTGTTACGAACGTAGCAACTACGTTAGGTTTACTTCCATCATTCGTTGCTTGCTGCAGCTAAGCTTTTAGTTTTGTTTGTATAATGCCGACAATGTATTCCATTAACTGGCCTGTAGGAAAATCAGGCGAGGAATGTTAAGCTATTTTTTATATGGCAATATTAGGTCACTACTCACAGAAATGAAAACTGCTTAACAATATCGTCTCTATCGCAATCAAAGAGTATGACGCTGAGCTATTTGCAGAGCTTGCCAGCTAACAAATATATTCGTTATATTATTTCAGAGAGACATCATGGCTGCCAAATAATTTTAAGAAATGACATCAACAATACCGGCCGCCTAATCCAATAAAATGTTAATCGATTATTAAGTACTCCATTGTATTGTCTCGCACAAAAATGTTCACAATTCAAGCAATTCAAGACCGTAAGAAATTGCAAACAATTTCTGGGAGATGGTGCGCTCTTCTTCTTCTTTACATAGAAATATCATCATTTGCCCCTTCTCCTCTTGGTTAATCGTGTCAATGCATAGATGAGAGAAATATTTTCGAAAGTCATTGCTGACTTGACAAGAAAAATCAATCAAATCATTTTTAAGTAAGACGTCGCTTGCCAAGAATATTTCTTTATATTTCTTGGTCTTGCATTTTTTTTTTCTTTTTTTCATTCAAGACGTCATTTTGAATTTACTATTTTTTGCTGACTTTGTTTTTTTTATATCTATATCTATATATATATATATATCCGCATCATAAACGTGCATACCCCGTTTACATGCATCTATGAAAATTCCTTTGTATTTTTCGCGGCCATCAAAAGAAGCAGAAAGCACAATCCACCAAACATATTTATTAAGAATGTCATGGTATGAAATACGGATGGTTTGATTAAGGATTTCATGTTTTGGAGCAGCTTTGTAAGTATTATGTGGTGCAAAACGGCCAAGGGGGCGAGAGACATAAGCAACATAATTGAAATGGAATTTCACCTCTGGGAAAACTTGTTCTCAGATCATCGAGTACAAATGAGTTCGTTTAAATGGAGCACAAGTTTTTCTGGAGGAGGAAAATATATGACTGGAGTTGGAGTTACGGCTCTAGTGGTTCCAGACAAAGACAAGTTTGAGACATTACCTCACAATCAGTTATCTCGTGACCGCTTCATGCATTTAAAACATAATGGGGGAGCGCAGGCCGTGCCTCAAAGTCTGTTTTAAAATGTGGAAAAAATTACTTTGCCTTTGACGAAACGTTCTGCAAAGTGAACAGCGTTATGGTTGCCGGGAAGGTAAGATATCTAATTTAGCTGCAGCTTTCTTGGTTTTTTTTTTACATCCACCAAGGGAAATGCTTAGTATTGAATTCTGCATCGATTTAGTTCGTACGTCTGTCTGTGATATCAGTATGTGCGATAAACATTCTCTGGGAAAGACTTTTCCATAGGGAATTCGTACAGTATTGGTATTGAAAAATGAGCAAAATCGGTTAATGGGCGCCTATCGAAAGTTTGACATGAAAACAATATCCAAAATCAATTAATTACATTTTGCTCCAAAAAAGAAACGTGCAGTGGGCCTGTGTCACTCTCAACTACTTTTAGAAAGTATCGAAATATCACATTTTTAGATATTTTTTGAAGTACAACCAAATGTTTTGTTTTTGTTCGTTCTTTTTCTGATATGGAAAAGGCGTAAAGTATATCTAAAACATATTTTTAAGAATTAAAGAAATATAGGTGCGCTTTCGGCTGGTGCTTAAATATCTTATATAACGAAATTTTACTTGTCTGCTTCGATCGTAGGGGACTTTTATTCTTCTCAGAGATAAATGCTCTTTGATGGCATTAGACATTTTTCAGTTTATTTTCCGTTTTTCCATTTATTTTGAAAATCATAATCAGAGACTTGGAACAAAATTGGTTTCTGTTTCTCTTTTCGTTTTCTAATAAGATGTCGCGTAGGGATAAACGAATATTTATCAAAGCTTCAGTAATTTGTATAAAGATCCCTTTGGACAATATATAAAAGGGAATTCGAACCTATTATTAGGACCTCTTTTTTGCTGTCCACTGAGCTTTAACTATTAGATATAAAGCAGTATGAAAAGCTTACAGGCAACGCGTAACTGTTTCTCTTTTAATTTTGGTGAAGTCTCTGAACGAAATATTGCTGATATATAAATAGTTGCAGGAAGAATAAGCTTTCCCTACGTCTTTTTCGAGTTTCACATCAGGTTACGGAATCGTTAAATAAATCGTTAGATGTCGTAATTTCATTGAATAGCAAGTTTTTAGAAGAAATTTATCTTTGAGTACAATTCTGAAATTGCGCTCAACGCGACAGTTTTCCTGCTTGCTTAACTAACCGTACTGTAGCTTACTATTATATCAACTTAATTAGATAAACTTTTTAAAGTCTTCATAGAATATTTACGTGCCTTTAGAACTCTCCGGATTAGTTAGTGTCCCCCATTTTACTTCCGTCTTCACATCACCCACTTCTATTGCAGATGTCAAGTGAAACATTTTCTTGCTGGCAGAATCCTATGAAACATGTTAGCTATGGAATTTTTGCAAATATTGCAAATTGTTCCAGAAAAAAAATCACTGATAATACAGTAAATCTTTTAACAGCAACTTTTGCTTTGGTTCCATCATACTCTGATATTCGCATCTTTCCAATGAGACTAAAGAAATAGTTTTCAAGTCGCTGAAAATTTTAGAGCCAGTGGATATCCTCTCTTTCAAGCCAACCTTTGGCGCTATCAT
Source organism: Glossina fuscipes (assembly GCF_014805625.2). NCBI lineage: Eukaryota > Metazoa > Arthropoda > Insecta > Diptera > Glossinidae > Glossina > Glossina fuscipes. The sequence goes on along the minus strand of NW_023998421.1, from coordinate 2,387,931 downwards.
TATTATTATTGCTGTGTTATGTTAAGGGGTGTACATCTTGCTTACTTTTCACCAAATGAAATGACATTCTCATTATAGCGCCAGCACGTACACGTATAAGCGGTAAATGCACATAAACACCTCTCTTCGGAATGTAAATAAACTATGGCAGCTGATATGAAATGTTTGGTATTTTGTAAAAAGACCGTCCTGTCTGCATATTATTGCAGTATGAGCGACATACAATTTGCGTATTTTTACAACAAATTATTTGTTTCGCACACGCGCACTTACGCATAAAGGCTTTTGAGTGTGAAGACAATTCTTCGACCACAAACAAACCACTACCAGGTACGAAATTGAAAATTCCAATTAGAAAGTTATCGCATTCAACACACCAAGCGATCGTTTTTTATATTTTTTTTTACACCAGTTACAGCGAAAGAAAACACAGACAGACAGAAATTCCACTTTACTTTTTGACTGCTGACTGAGACGGCGAGTAAGGTTGGCGATAGTGGCGATGTTGATGACAATGATGACGATGAAAAACTGTGTGTGTGTCGTTGCTACAGTTAGACAGTTGGTGGTAATAAGTTGTGGAATCCTAAGATATGATTTGATTTGCATTTTTCAAGCGACATATTTTTTTCTTTTTTCTCTTTTTGGAATTTCCACATAAAATTTTGCTGGTAACCGTTTTTATAAGTATTGTTGCCATGAGTATGAGTAGCTACGCCTTCACTTTTTTGTTTATTTATTTATTTTTTTTTTTTTTTGGTAAAAGTCTAACAGACGGGCAGTTAGGCAGCTTCAAATAAACAAATGATTGTTCAAATGGTTAAAGACAGTTTTGCTATTGAGCTAGATTAAGCTAGCAAGCGCACACACAATTTAAGTTTATAACGACTATGCTGTTTATAGTGCAGAGCAGAGTAAAATGCAGAGCAGCATATAAATAAGCAGTACAAGCGGACTGGCAGCCTCGCAGCCTGGCAGCCTGGCAGCTTGGCAGGCAGCGGTGGCAGTTATTTGGGCGTTAAGTGGGTCATTTTAATAATAATCGCGCATCGTTTACGTGATTTCGTATTCTAATTCTGTCAATCATTTAATGTTTGTGCTCATTTTCCTTTACCTCGTCAACTTTGTTGTCTGTGTTGTCTATGTTGATCTATAAAATAAAATCTCGGATATTGAAAACTCTGTTTCTACGTGTGCTGCTTGTATATCCAAGTTACTTCATCATAAACAGCGTTACATATGTTGCTGCGGGTGTCGTAGCAGAACATTCTTGGTTTTTTTCTTTTTAGTTTGCTTTGATCTCCTCCTCGCTTGTAGTACGCCATGCCATTTTTGATCTTAAAAAACTATACGAATTTTTCGATCGTTAACTTAACAACATTACCCCAATGCCTACTACTTTGATATGAGGTGATGTTTGGCTGACTGATTTTTTGCTTTGGCAAAATACGTTACATTTGAATATTTTATGTGTTTATGTTGGTGTGTTAAGACATTTATGTGTGTTCTTGTTTATCTAGATACGCAACATTGGTCGCCACACCTTTCATTTACACATTAACATTAGCACATTTTTTTGCTATGATAAGACACAGCATCGCTTTCCTATCATTTCTTTTACTGCCAAGCGCATTAAAATTAGTTTACTTTCTTATGGAACGTGTTTACGCTCTCACCTTACAACGGATGATGATAATTGTCATCATATTATTGTGAAGTTAATTAACTGATTGCCACATATTCTTTTCACTTGATATGCAAGTTTATCCGCTTAATGCATAGTTGCTTTTTAAATATTACTTTTTAAAAATCTTGATGAACTAACTTGAAGGCTGCACTTTCGAAGATTCATTTGAATTCGTTTTTGGTATTTGTTTGCATTTAAAAATTGATTTATTGACTGAGTTTCCTGCTGCTTAACAGTTTCCTTGAACTTGTCAGTTCGATTAGGGACAGACAATAAACAAATTCGCTTTACAATGAGAGATCAATCATTATGAAAATAGAGACAACAATTGTCTTTCTAATATAATGCAGAGAATACTGCAATAAATGGCGCACAATGACAATAAAAAAAGAAAACACAGAAGATTACATTTGGTTTGGAACGAATCTTTAATGTCTATCATTAACTTTGGCACCGTATTTCGATGTAAAGTAAAGAGAAAACTGTCTCTGCTTAATCAATCGTATCCCACATCGTTTATGATTTCGGAGCATCTTTTAGGAAATTATAAAAACTACAAGAGGTCAACTTTAGACATTTGACGTAGTCATTGTATGATTTCTTGATAATAGTGGGCCAATACTTCCGTCCGTTGGTTAGATGAATTTTAAGGCTAAACTGACGATGAATTGTTAAAAAAAAGTAGATTAACAAAGGGTGTCTGGGAAATCTAGCCTTCATCCATTATTATGTCAAGTACGATCCCACAACAAGTTCGCAAAATTCCAGTGATTGAATTTTCTTGTTCGGTTCATATTATTATTTCAAGAATATTTATGTTAAAATTCAATATTATCTCCAGATTTTAACGATTCTAAAAATAAAAGGACGGACGGACGAACGGATGGATGGATGGATAGAGATAAGAAGTGTATAAATAAATTGCTTTAAAAGTTCACTCAATCAAGTGAATCGTTACCAGCCTACCATCCCATTAATGTCTGCCCTTTGTCTTTGTTATAAAAGGAATAGAAAATAAACATAGCCTTCATACCTCGACAATGATGGTAAGAAAAAGGAAAAGTCGACTACAACGAAATGAACTTGAGCAGCGTACAAAAGTCAAGCATGTAAGCAAAATGAAATATTGTCGAACTATTTTAAATTTTAAAAGACAAATGCTCGTAAAAAGGAGAAATATTGAGTTTAAGTCATGTCATAAGCCACATCAGCCATTCGTTTCTCCTACATGCAATGAGGACAACAGTAAATATACCACTGGTAACAATATCATCATCAATGACATTATTGATTGATCTAAGAGCGCGCATACACCATTTAAAGGCATCTACTTGAAGTTGCCCATGTTTACATCAGTTATAGTTTATGTGAATACACCAGCGAGTCATGGAACTCACTTGCCAGTTCTCTCTTTTTCAGTATTGAAATACGATTAAATCATTGTAATCGTTCGCGTTCGAGTTTATTTGTACCTTGGAATTTTACAGGAAAGAAGAGATTATAGTAGAACATATATATATATATATATATATATATATATACTCATTGTCATAATACGGCATATTTGTTTGTTTGTTTGTAGTGTTGCCTGTTTTAACTTAAATATTCAGCTGTTTCTTTTGCTGTAATCGACATCACTTCTTCTTTGTGTAATTTCCAGTATTGAGGCAAAGTGAACGTGGGACATATTTAATTTATTTGAAAAGCTCAAATTTTTAACTGACGATCAATAAATGCTAATAATTAGACAAACAGTTAATAATATTGGGCGAGAATGGTAAAAACAAGAATGATTGGGTTTCAATCTTAAATTCCGTCGTGTCGGTTGTTTCTTAGTTATTCCCTTCCATTTAAGATCATTATTTTCAAGTAGTTTTCCGATTTTGCTTTAGTTATCACACGAGGTAGGTGGCGTGCGGAATAAAAACAGCCTTGATTTAAAACGACCAAGATGACGTACGTTTTCTTATTAGCTTTAGACAACAAATTGTGAAAACTACGGATGTCCGTCCGTACGTTGAAATGCCATTTCCGAAAGAGTTTGCTATTTAAAGACAACTTTGCTTTTATCCGCCTGCTCTTGGCTTTACTCTAGTGCTCAACACACTCATATTTATTGTTGATTTAATAATGAATAATTTTTCCAGCTTGTAATGTATTTTTTCGAGATTGTTTCAGCTTTTAATTGTTTGGGCGATGTAACGATGTAGATTTAAGCCTATTTTGAACTCTTATAAGTTTGAAAGTTCCCATGAAGGCGAGTTCGCTAGGCATGTGTATGAAAAGGCAAAAGATGTGAATTAAGAAAATTCTTTGAGAGGAAGTAACTATGCCTGGCTTTCTTTAGATACCAAATTCTGACAAAATCAAAATAGCATTGTTTTTACTCGGTCTCCATATCTCACCCTTTTCACTAGAAAAAGTGACAACAAGCGTCCAAAAAAAAAAAAAAGAAAAAAGTAAGGCAAACGTATGAAAAACCAAAAGTTCCTTGAAAGAGTTTTCTTAAAATAAGTGCTCTGTGATGCCCAATTTCGGGCGGCGCAAGCAATTGAATGCAATTAGTGCACTCGCATCATTCGGGCAGTACCGGCAAAACGAAATAAAAGAATAAATATTATCAACTGGAATTAAGGAAAGAAAAAATGAAGAGCGTCATAATCAAATGTGTTCAGTTAAGGTTTATATCTCTGCTCAGCTTTGATTGCAACGTAAGGCTGTCTATTCGTAAACGGACATGTTTATATGTAAAGGAAATGCTACCAAATTGAATTACTTGACGTTCAGGTATGTAAGCGCATATCTTTTCCTCATAAAATTATTAAAAGTCATTATAAGTAAATGCTGCACTGTGATCTCGATAAGTTTCTAGGTTTCGTAATTTAATTTAAGAGCAACTTGGACTTGCTTGTAGATTCCGAAAGGTTTAAAAACACCCTTCCTTGTAGTTTCCTAATGGAGTTTCTCTGAGCGAGTACTTTGTAGAAAATTCTACGTCAAGACATTTGTGCAGCGAATCAGATACGCATTTTTTGTTTTGTTTTTTATATGCTCAAGGTAATGATGAAATATATATTTGTTGCTAGTAAGTATAGCATGTTTCAGACTTTTTGGAATATTTGAAGTAAGTCATAAGAATGTTTATTAAGACTTAAGACTTTAAGGCATTAAACGAGATATTCATCGGGGGTATAACATTATAACATTTTCAGAACTATACTCGTCCTGTACGTCGTGTAAGATTTAAGTTGCTTGTCATTGCGCAAAATGTTAACAACGAAAGCAAGGAGAGCGTGATAGCTCAGAATACATTGTGAAGAGAAAACTTAATGCTATGGTTACCTCTGCTATCGCAACTGCGTGAAGTCAATTCGATTTTGCAGTAGTTTCAGCCGTTCACGAAGTCAAAGTCTGTGAAAATAATCGTCTATTAAGCTCATTGTCGTCGGTATTGACCTAGAAAGCGTAGAAAACGAGGCCCGCTTCGTTGCTTCCCACTTCCTTATTCCTCTGGCTTATTTTTCTTTTATTTTACATAAAATTGGATATAAAAAATATATATAAGGGAAAGTCCACTGTTTTTGTTTTTTTTTTGTTTTTTAAGAAAAAGAAAAAAAATGATCTAAAATTTTTCTGCTCTTTTCAGGCCATTTTTTGTAGGAGAATATGCGCAGAGTGGCGCTACGCAAGAATTAGTTACAAAAGCTTTGCTACTTTAAATCGGAAGAAATCTTAACGAAGACTGAAGAGGTTTTTATTTTTAGATTTTCTTAAATTTATACAATAAATTTTAGGAAAACAACAACTGAATGAAAATAAAAAAAAAGTCAAAATTAACTCGAAAGCTTAAATATTTTGTTTATTAAAATCAGAGTCAGTTTCAAGTAAAAGAATGAATATATTTTTTAGTTATCACTTGTGAATCGAAGTAACTTATGATTGTTAAAAGTAAGTGAAGGATTCTGGTGAAGACGTGTCAATACAATCGCTTCCCATTTCAAGCAGATTACTGTTACGTTGAATGTGATACCTGGGAATCTGAAGAAGTTGTTTTGTGTTCGAAAACAGTAAGAGTGACTGTCCCTCTGTGTTATGTCTGAAGTTCTCACAGAGAGCATTGGCTGCCTATTGATTGCTTCTATGTTTCGTTTGGTTTACGAGTTTTGAACTTGAACTGGGTGAAGCCATTAATGTCGTCCTTTGCAATGGCGTCCCTTGCAATAAAAATTAGTATACTCTTCTTCAAGTATCGTTGTCTATCGACTTGCTGTGTACTATAGATAAGTATGCGAACAATTTCATCATCAGAAAGATTTCATTTAAGTTAAGATTGATGGCCGTCACCTTCTTGATTGTCTTTTCTTCATTGCAACTCTCTCTCTCTCTATATATATATCTCTTTATCTCCCTCTCTCTCTCTCTCTGTCAATTCATTGATACTCACAAATATTCGTCTGATGTCTGTCTTAACTTATATAACATATATTTATGCGATGAATATATTAAGCGACATAACTAAGATGCAGTTTAGTCTGCATATAAAAGAGGTTATTGCTTGATCCGGATTTTGAGCTGAAGACGCCTTGGCACAATTCTGCTTCGAAAATGTGGTTTGTCAGGCAAAAATAAAAACTTACTGGGGTTCGCTATCGCGACATGGTTATCGAGTTTTAGTGGCCTTAACTCAGAGAATATGGATGTGGACGACATGTGGTTTCAAGTTTCACATATAGCCGTACAGCCCGAGAAATCATTTAATTAAATGGTGCAGCATTGTAATCCTATGCGAATTTCATTAACTTGACAGGTTGAACTTAAACTTTATTACATAAATGAACACAAATATCTTATCCCATTTCTAAAGAAAGAAACTAAAAGGTTCTTTAGATGATCCAACTAAGGCGCAAAACAAACTTATGTTTCAGTGTTCACCTTCCACTTGCTACCGCATAGCTGAGTTGGGGATACCACGGCAGTGCTCGCGGCGTCCAAATCTTAGTGGGGTTTGACCACATTTCTAAATGCTCAGCCGGTGAAAGCATAACACTTGTCTACTTGGCCTCCGCCACTTCCTATCTCTTTAGCCTCTTCTTTCTGATTATCCCCGTGTTACGCCGCATAGTGGAAGTGAGCGATTACTTTCCCTCAATAGTTTCATGAGTTTATGACTCAGAGAGCAGAAACGATTAATCGTTTTTGGGAAATGAAAGTAGTAAGGAAGACAATTTTCCGTGGAACGCTTTGGAGTTCTTCGTTCGATTATCAAAATATTTGCTTGAGTAGTATCAGCCCTTAAAATAATTGAGAATCGCAGAGGAGGAGGGATAAGTATATTAAGAATTGTAGGAACAAACGCAAGACTATTAAGGGAGGGAAACTGCAGACTGCAGACTGCGTATATGAGAAACTCTTACAAAGAGTAATAAAGAATGTAACTGAGTTGAGTTATTTGTAGTATAAACACGCGTTTTAGTTATGAGTAATAGTTTAGAATTATAGCAAAAAGTTGTAAAAACTTGAAAAAATATTGTCAATAACCTTATGTACCGACACCGCAGCCACCAAACCAAACATCAAGTATTAATAAAATAAATTTCACTATTCCTCGAGTGCGTGGTTCACATAAAATGCTCCATATAGGCATATGGTTGACATGTCTATGATATAAAATGGCTAATAAACAAACACCCGCATTAGTATTTAGTTGAATGGAAAATTTCCCTGCCTTTATCGCCCAGCTCTCAATTGTGTGCCCAGTTATACATTATATTAGTAAATTGTAGGTTGAGAGTCTGGACATGTTGTAATAGAGGCCAACATTTCACTATTTATTACAAGTAATTCATGTGTGTTATGTGTGCTATGCATTGTAAAAATTTATCCTTGACAGTCGCACAGATCAAGTTTCAGGGGGCTTTTGTGTGTAGCCTCCTTCTTTCTTGTGCAAAACATATGTTTAACAGCAAAATGCAAGAGAGAGAGAAAGCAAAAAAAAAAGAAAAAGAAAAGAAAATATGGATCAACTAAATTGGTTATTCCAATCGTTTACTGAATAGTTTTTATGGCTGCCAAACAATTGTCACTTGTGGTAGCATATCATGTCATTCATTTAATGGTCGACGCACACACAAACATATATACGAACACATACTCTTACTTAAACAGCACATAGTTGGAGTGTTTCTGTCACTTGATTGTCGTCGCTTGACCGCCGCCGCTATCGCTGCCGTCTTCGTCAGTCAGTCAGTCAGTTAGTCAAACGCATATTTTGGTGTCATTTGGTTTTCAATGTTGGCAATTGAAAGGTCTCTTCTTATCCCGAGCCTACTTTCTCGATGCCTTGCAACTTTTCTGCAATAATAATCGCTGATGAAACAACACACCTAAGCCTAACCGAATGAGTAAATGGGTAAAGAGTATTTTCGGTAGGTAGTATTGTATGTCTCATGTTTACGTGTTAAGCTGATCTCTGATACCTGGTGTGTGTGTGTGTAGTACAATTTTATTTTCATTTTTGCCTGTTTTTTTTATTTTTTTTATTTTTTTTTTTATATTGTTACCATGTTGTTTGTCGTTACAGTAGTAATTGTTGTTGACAACTGCAGTGACACGTTGCTATGTGTAATCTGCAATCATTTCATTTCATTGCATTTCATTTCATTTCATTTTTGTCGCCTTGCGGTATTTACTTGATTGCTAACCATGGGACTCTCTGGTGTGTTTTTTGTCAATGCTCAAAGGATTTGTGTAAATTAATGTCAAGTGTGTCATTTATTAGTAATGGAAGAACTTAAAGTTGTTTTAAGGCTTTAAATTATTTCTGCTAAAGTTTTTGGAATACATTTTTGTATCTCTCTTGAAGCATTTAACTCATACTTTAAACTCTTTGATCAGGTGAATGGTGATGGTTTGGTTAGCCTATCATTACAGTTAATTTAGGTTTTAATTTATTATTGCTCTTCTTCTTTTATGTTTTTCCTCGCATATGCACGAATAGTATCAAGTTCTCTGAATTGTTGTTGATAGTTTGCTAATTTTGACATGTCGGTAGCATTACCTTAAATCCAGTAGCAACAGCACTTAAGATAAGCGAGCAAGCACATCCATACATGAAAAAAAAAAAAAAACCTTAAAACGTGCGCTAACTCAACACCCATAATATTTAATAATTTAATGTCTTAAGCATAGAGCACACACACAACACATTTGCGTCAATTACACTGAACGAAATTATTCACGTAATTGCAACTTCATTTCTATGTTATATAATAAACGTGATTAAGAATGATTTCAGGAACGAGTTGCGCTATAAATTATTTCACTTGAAGCATTCGTAACCAAAGTTGTAATGATTAATTTCTTCATTTTCTTAGGGTGTCCTCGCCTTTCTCGCTAGAGATTAGAGATCCATCCGTTTTCCTACTGAGGTACTCGGCTATTCATTTCATGCGCACGATACATACATACATACATACATTTATTTATATATATATATATATATATATATATATCGCGACTTTTAAGTCGGACTTTTTCATTTTTGTTGTTGTTGTTGTTGTTGTTGTTAGTCTTAATGCGCACATATGTAGTCTTTGTTCATATCTTAAAAGCTTTCGTTCAACATATAATCTGTAATAGATGCCTACACTGACCATAAATTTTAAATATCGCATTGATGCGCGCTTCAAAACAATATTTAGGTATTGGTCGGTCGTATTGAAAAATAAAGCTTTACATACACACACACACACACACAGGCACACACAATACATACACGTATGTGTACGTATGATTGGTTAGTACGGTTTGGTTGGTTGGATGATTTTGTTTCACATAAACCACCATAGCTTAGTAAACCATATTTGGTAACGCATGATCGGTTGGCTTCGTCGTTGCACCATTTGTTTACCAACGTAGATTGTGGGTTCCATATGAATGTGTTCATTGCATTCAGAAATCTATAGTTGTGTGTATTTTTGCTTTTATTTCGGTTGCATATTTCTCTTATCCTTACTGACAGCTCCATATGTGGTTAAGTCACGTGTAATTCAGTTTTTACTCTTTTTTATTGACCTTTGTGATAATGTTTTTCTTTCCTTTCTTTTCTTCTACTTTTTTTTTTTTTTTTTTTTCTATTTGCTTTCTCGTATGGTTTAGTTTTCTGTTTTTGGATTGGTTTGGGAAGAAATGCTGGAAAAACACTTTATGCAACAGCATATGTTGCAAATATTTATAATGGTTGGTTGAATTTCTTCTTCTTTTGCGGTCTATAAGTAATGTTGTTGCTGTCGGTGGTGGTGGTGGTGGTGGCAGCGGTGGTGTGTTAGTTGGCGCGCTGATGTTTAATACGGATTTATTTAGATCATGAATTTGTTCTAAATAATACCTTTATATGCATAAGATAATGTTCTTTGTTTTTCTTATGAGCTTAAACGAAAACCCGTGCTGCTGGGAGCTGCAAAGAGGTTGGAAAAGTGTTAAATTTTATAAAAGCACCAAACATTAGCAAAGAGAAATAAAAGATTGTCATTAACAAACCGAAGATGGAGTTCATCTCATTTTTGGGTAAACCAATGCATGCAATTATGGCATATAATTGAGAAAAAAGAACAAAAACGTTGCTGTGTTTTTGCTTTGTTTTATATCACAATAGGAAGGCCGTAGAAAATTTCGTACAAATTTCTGTAAAATATTCAATTTCAAATTTACTATTGCGATGATTGCATTACACATACTTCATGCTACCATTTTTGCTTTGGGAATTTTGTGCATACATCTGCTTGCAGTAGAACTTCACAAATGCAGCAACATTGTATCGTTCAATTGACCCAGATAAGCAATTTATTTTCTCTGCATAGGAATCATTTAAAAACAAATTAACGCTCTTACTTGAAGGCGTCTTTTGCTGCAAACGACTTTCGAGTGTTTCGAATTTGTCAGATAGTTTGTTGCAACTAAAAGTGTATACATGCAGTTCATTAAAAAGTTAGGCTACTTCATAAAATTATATGTCAAGTATTTGAGTGAGTATAGACGCATTATGAACCCGTGTCGACATGTTTAGGAAGTTTTCCCAGCTTTTAGCTCCCTTTTATTGTTCTCGTCACCGAAAGATGAGATGTGTATTTATTCAGCACCCAGAAGAAAGCTCGGAGACCCTGTTTCTGAACTTATCGGTATAATAAAAGGTGATTCTTTTTTTTGGCCTTTCTGTGTTATATACGTCGGCACAAATTTAATATATCTTGTATCACAACTGGTATAGAGTATAATAAACAACGACTAACATTGGCATTCACAAAAATAGAAAAAATTGGCAACGGTATGCATCCAGAAAGAAGCTCCAGCGACTATACAAATTCTGCTTATCGTTGGTCAGTATTCAGATTATATCGCAACCGAATATAATTTTCTTACTTGTTTTTTTTTTTTTTTTTTTTTGAAAAGATAAATGAATAGGTTATTTGATTTTTTGTACCCTGCACCACTTGTGGTACAGGGTATATTAAGTTAGTGCGGTCGTATGTAATACGCAGAAGACGTTAAGATAGGCCCTAGCTATTGTTACTTCGATCGATTCAGAACGATGATCTGAATTTATCTAGGCCTCTCCGTCCGTCTCCTATTCTGATGTCTGTCCATGTAAATTTGTATTCAAGCCACAGGACGCAATTTTTGATATATTTTGGTGAGATTTGATACAGTAACGCATTTTGATCCAAAGACGAAATCTGTTGAAAAAGTTGTTATATGGAAAATAATTTGTAATTTTCAATATTTCTCGGCAAAAGTAGCTAAGTAGTAATATTTCGGCATTCTAAATTGGTAGGAAAACTTTTGACCGGCTGGGGAAATTTTTGAACCCCCTCTCATATAACGATAACTGAAATTCATACGACAAAAAAGGGTAATTTTTAATGCTTCATAATGAAAATTATATCATAACAATAATTTAACATAAAAAAATTAACGGTACCCAATTTGAATCATCTCGGTCTTTTTTTTGGATCCTACCCTTATAAGGATTTTGATAAGAATTGATCCTTTGTAGAGCAGAAAAGTCGTAGTTTTAATATGTGGTGCTGGAAATTGACTCATAACATTATATTTCATACAAAAATGAAGTCTATAAAATTTAGACCATCTACCTATTTTTGGATTAAACTTGCACTACATTAGCTTGCGCTTCCCCATTAATAAACGTATGAAAAATATGCCTTTATATAGAAACAAGATGTAATTTTTACGTTCTATTATATAATAAAAATAAGAATTGTGTTAGGTATTAATAAAGAAAATTAATATTTTCATTTTATTTAATTGTTTAAGTACACTTGGCTGTGTTTACATTATTCCTGAATTGGACTTTGATTTAGATATATTTTCGAAATATAGAAGGGATGAAAGGCCGATATTGTTCTTGTTGTGCGTGGAGGCGTTGTATTCTGCCTCCATAATCCACAACAGTCTCTTCAAAATCTACATACACCGGCGGACGATAACATTAGCATGGGATTGAAGATTGCTACATAATGACGAATACTATGTTATTAAGTATGGTAAAATTATCACAAATAATTAAGATAATTTGTTTTTTTTTTTTTTTTTTCTTTGTGCAGAAGATAGAAGATGTGGCCATGTGTGCGGGTCTAAAGTTTGTTTGCAACAATACCTTTTGCTTCAATCATCAATCAATTTTCAAACAATCTTGCAATAAAATAGTGTCTATGCGAGCAATATCTATTCGTACGGCCAGTTTTCGAATCCATATGATTTTGCTGCTATAGTCGAATGCAAGCTATGCGTTCAATTTGCTTAGGATATTGCAACAGGCGCAATCATTGCTTTCGGCAACTTTCAACGGCGATCCGATTGACACTGTTTTTCACTTGAGGATTTCATATATGGATATGATAACCGGTAAAAGTCGGTTGAAGCCGTAGATTGGTTCATGGACGACATAGATAAGCGGCTTTTTATCTTGGACTCTAAGGTAGTACTGTTCACAGTTGTTCATACTTCTCTTTACAATGTTACTTTAAAGACATTGTAAACAAGTAAAAACACTGCAGTGTGCCAAGGCCTGCCATTAAATATCGTACACTACCTTAAAGTTATTGATATGACGATGTTTTAAAATGACGTGTTATATGGGAAATGGTCTTAAAAGTGTTCCGGGTTCAAACATTTTCAATCAAGCATTCGTCCTTGGGTCAAAACATGCCGAATGAATAGAAAACAAAGACAATCTATAAAAGAGAGGACCGGTGATAACAGAGCCGCATTCCACCAAAATTTAATTGATTTTTGAAGCGTGTAATGGAAATTTGTGTTTTTCATTTTCTGCCACTTAGGTTAATATCTTAATCATTTTGGTCGGTCGATTATTAGTTATCAGTAACATTAATAGCTTTTCTTGCTTCAGAAATCGAGCAATATACTGCTGTAATATTTTTGACCGAAGTGAGCCTTATTGTTAGGGTCAACCATAATATCGGAGTGATTAACAAAAATTTTTCGTAAGTACAAGTGTATTATATCGAAGGAGGACTACTTCGAGAGAGATA
>NW_023998421.1:2183249-2374667 GCF_014805625.2 Glossina fuscipes | reverse complement strand
TAAGTACAAGTGTATTATATCGAAGGAGGACTACTTCGAGAGAGATAAAATAGGTATTGATGAATATTTAACTATTTTTCGAGAAAATTGAAAAGTCTTTTTGTTTTTTTTGAACATTCCTCGTATACATGTATATGCAGATATACGTCTCACTCCTACGTTCCGTAAGCATAACAGTTATAGCTTAAATTCTTTTAAGCTGAAGCTTTCCCGCATTCCATTTTTGCCATGTCTAAGGTGGGTCTAGTGGGACATTTATATTTGGAGTTCGGTATGTTCAAAAATATTTTCTTAATAGAAAATCGATTTATCAAACATTAAAGAGCTGTAGGAGGCTTATTGACATATTTAAGGGGTAAGGCCACTGTAACAGTCTTCAAGGAATGTAATAAGAGAAAAATTTGACGAGGTTATTAGGCACATATTTATACATTAAAATATATTCCTTAAAGCAAATGTTGAAAAATAGCAACCCCACAACTATAATCTGGAGAAGACCACAGCTCAACCGGCTTTGCAGCGCGTAACTGGTTCAAATTTCAACTCAAATAAAAAAAAAAAACAAACGAAGAACATTTAAGCTGCATTCTTATACCTGAAGAATGAGAATCCTCAATTTTCGACCCAATAAGGTATACTTGCAATATTAGGATATGATAGTGTGTGTAAGATTGAAAATTCTTCCGTTGTGGAGTTTTTTTTTTATCTTGCTGCTTTGTGCCTGGGTTAGATCACTTGGCTATCCAGGCATTCAACATTTGTTTAAAATAGAATATAATTTAGGCTCGGATTATACCTTAACCCGTAAATTACTAAAACGTGTGTATTTCGCTTATAAAAGTATACATAATTAAAACGTTTTTTCTACTTAAACCGCTGTTATTAACTCAGCCTAAACCCTAACGACCCAAGTGACGCTAATGAACCATGGGACATTAACGTTTACAAAATTAGTGAAGCTTTCTGTAGAGGTGCTCGCCTCTCTTTAGAAAGGCGCTTCACTTTCTAGTCTAACTTCCCAATTTCTCAGTTTAAACTTATGGTCAAACTTACATCCATCCGGCACAACGGCTTCAGACTAATACTCGCTCTTTTTAAAGACATCTGTAAGCTCATTAGGGAGGTCAGAAATAAACGAAGTGTAAAGGACATTTTCATATGATATGCGACAATATGCACTTAGATATTTATTATGCATCATTATCGATATTCATAGCGAAATAAATCAATAAAAAAATTACAAATCTCCTCAATAAGGGCTCTTTTCATATAGGCAAGCGCTTTAGGAGAAACCACGAAATCTCAAGGAAAAAATATCTCTAAGGAAATGAATTTTTTTGTATATATTCTTCGAGCCTCAATGCGTTTGTTAAGTTTAAAGAAAAATGTTTTTTCTGAAAAGTTTACAATGCCCCTAATATAAAAAATAAGATGATTACAATATTTTTTGCATAAAGCTTTTTCAGAGATGAATTGCAAGCTGCAAAGATATTCGAGTCCTTCCTTTTCGGCGTTTGTAATGTTTATTGCTAGAGCTTCTCAAATATGGTGATCTTAAAATGAACCAAGAGAATGCGAAAAATAGTTTCACGCCATGATTTAATTTGCTGTGTTCTGTAAGGAGCGTCGTTTTACGAAAGACGAGTCTAAAGCGATCAATTGAAAATTTACGTTTTTTTTTTTTTTTTTTTCATTATTTATTTCGTTCCATAAACAGATCATGATAACGAGTTCGCTGTTAAAAGCGATTATTTTCATCGACTTGAGCTTTTGAACTCATTCGCCTCATTCTTTTCATTTGAAGTTTGAATTTAAAGCTAAAGGACATTATTTATATCACACTCCAATTTCACATAATAAACGCTTGTTAGGTTCATAGATATCAGATTATTGTACGGTACAAAGCGAAACCTTACTGAACTTATACGTGTTACATTCCGGTCTCTTGGCATCACTTGTTTAAGAGAAATCAGCCGCTTGCAATCGGACATAACAGCACATGTCAGCGAACATTTGAACCCGAATCGCTTATGTGTATATGAGCATGCACACAAGCACAATATAAACCTATTATGGCTTAGACACCAGCTAACCTTACAACAATATTGTTGCTTCTGAAGACAATAACAACAACAATAACAACAACAATAACAACGATAACAACAGCAAATTTTGCTGTTTATTTTACATTCTAATTAGATTGTCAACAACACGAAAACAACCTCATTTTCCTAATGTGTTGCTATTGTGCATTCATTTTCTTTATATTTTATTTTTACTTCTTTTTTGTTTGTGTTTTCTGTCAGTGTCGCCATTGCGACTAGTTACAACAACAGCAGGAATTATGCACAGAATGAGTTACAACAACCACAACAACAATATATATGGATAGAGAATCTGCATAAACATTTTGTTAAGTTCATTAACATGCACAGGTTAATTACTACATTTCTAGGAGGTTTCGTCGATGTTAGCCACAAAATACGGGAAGGAGACACAAATTTCGACGAAATAAGCCATTAAACATTAACAGCGGCCATAAACCGCCAACTGATTCAACTTACACCAAAAAGAAAAAACTCTGACACATTCATCCTTTTGTTGTGATACGCCTTACGAAACTAAGCAGCAACAGCAGAACATTACATGAAATCTGAACGTCTTTAAATGTTTAAAAAAAAATAAAAGCGAGAAAAACAAAAAAAAAAAAACGTTGTTTGATTTGGAGTGTTGGGGTACTGTTGATGCTGCTTAAGCATTACATATTGCTATGTAGCAGTAGCCACATAATAAATGCATGTTAAACACAGAAAAGAAAATGATAAGACACCCCAATACCAGCAAACCACATGACGAAGCAAATGAATAACGGCTCAGAGTAAACCATGCCATCCAACATCGCCCTGTAAGGCTCCCGTGTGCCAGGCGACCACGCCAGAAAGATGTAGAAGCATAGCAAATTTTTTTTTACATTTGTTTGTATATATTTGCGGAGCAACGGTCATTAAAACAAAAGCAACAGCATGTATCAAGTATTCCAAACAACACCATACACAATAATAACAATACACGAATCACGGTTGCCCTCCGGTGACTGAGTTTTAAATGGTTTTGCGACAAAACATCCGACGACCACAATAAATATATTAGTTTTTTTTTTTTGCTCTGTTCTTTCTTTTTGTCGTTTCGGTTTTCCCTCGTATTTCTTTTTTTTTCTTTTGTTGTGATTTTATACCATCCGCGTGAATAACTAATTTCAACGGAAGCTAAAAAACCACAATAGCTATTACACTATAATATATTTTTTTTCTTTTTGGGGACATTTATCACCCACCATCACTGTTAAAGCGCACCAAGCACTAAAATTTACAAGTTTAGAACAATAAAGTTTGCCTTATTTTGTTTTTTTATGTATGTTATTTTTTAATTTCTTTTTTTTAAAGCTCGTCGAGAAAGGAAATGTTAGCGCAGAGGAAAACGTATAGCTTTGGGTAGAAGGAGCTCTTAGAGTGAACACTCGATAGCAATGCAAGCAAATGAAGAGATATTTAACATATAGGCTCAAAAAATCTTAAGAAAATATTCTCAAATCAATTCATTACCACGTTATAATGCGTTACTTAACATTTAAAAATTATTTACGCCTTGGGGTAAATATCTGACACCTGGTGCTAAGACGCACAGACTGGGCTGCAGAAATCTCAGTGCGATTTGATCAAATTTGATCGAAGGTACAAAGACTGTTCAGCCTGTAAAGGCAAAACACACTGTTGTCTTCTCTCTATCTCTTTCTCTCTCCTCACTTACTTCCGTAACCGTTTATACTTGTAGAAGACATTTCGTGAATGATGGAGTTAACTAACATAATCCTCATCCCTTTCGTGGGAACATTTTCACGTCGTTCACATCGAAGAACACCTTGCTAAACACTTGCTTTAAATTTTAAAGCGATATCTCCTAAATTATGCACAATGATAGGACCAAATTTAATTCTCCATCGTCTCAAGTAAACGCATAATTTACCTGACGAATCCAGGCCACTTTTGCAGGCGGACGTCGTTAATATTCGTTCCAATGTTTCGTTTGATACCAGCCACACCTATAATAAGTGATTAAGAATAATATTTTAAAATATTTGTTTTTTGTAGTTTAGCGTCGAAAGGCAAATTAAGTTTACGCCGACCCGTCCTGCTGTTCATGTCTATCTATATGTTTTTGTGTTTTGCTTTCAAGATATTTGAATGAAATTTGTTACACTAGTATGCTGTATGTAACTTATTTCGACATAGTAAGCGAGTATGAGAAGTGGGAAAATACCCTCCTTCAAGTTCCTTTCACCTATAAACTTCTTAAACACTTATCCTATTTGCACCTATAGGAGAAGTCCCCTGACTGGCTGGTCATACATAAAAAAAAGGAAAAAAAAATTATATTTATGTATATACAGATAAACGTTTGCCTAAAATAGAAGACTTATAACTCTATTGTGCTATAATTTTATTGTGCTACTCATAATATACATATGTGGGCAGTAACATAGTTGTATATACAAACTTGAAAATTATGCAATAGTTTTACTTAACTTCACTTAACTTTTATAGAAATCTGACAGTCAATGGCCGGTCTAACCAACATTGTTTTGAAGAATAGCTTCGATTCTTCTAGGCGTGGATGCGGTAATAAATTTTGAAGCTGATGCACTAGCCTTTTCTACGCTACAGTGATGATGTCGGGACATTTAATATTATTATAAAAAGTAATTATTTCGTATAGCGTTGCCTTCTCAAGAAATGCGATTTACCTTCACAGCAAAATATTAGAAAACACTTTACTGTAAAAAGGACGCACTTATCTTCCCGAACACAGGAAAAGCAAAATGAAAGCCTTCTGTTTTGAACTAGTTCGCGTGGAAGTCCCAGCATTAGTTTAAACAGTGTTGTCGTGGGGGCTTTGTGGAAGCTAGCTTTTACAATTTCCGTGGCATAGAACTGAAACATACACTTCGCATCTAATTTTCTGCTCATAAGTGTTTATTTATACACAATTTGAATGATATTTTTTTTATATTTTCTCCACTGAATATTTGATATTTTATGTAAAAAATAGGTGAAGAGTTCTATTGGGGAAACTGATTTAGGTAATTAAAATGTCAGCCTTGCCCGGCTTTTGTTTTTTCAATTTTGGATCGATCCACAACTAAATTGTATTTACTAGGGCTTTTGACGCGCTCTCATGGCGACGAGCATACGAACGAAGAACATAGCTAATCCAATACTCCAATCCATCAGTGAGGCGTACAATACGCATATAAAATATGTTTACAAAGACTCTCTTTATGTAGGGGATGATAAGATCGATGATCATTTCACTTCTATTGTGTTGTTATGTGGGCGATCCGTACCCCTACGTGACAGATTTCACTCCTCTACTTCGGCAATTGATACAATAGTAATAATATAAGGAAAACATTTTTGCAAAGATTTTCGTTACCTTTGGGAAGAGTAACCCTTGATCATTCCTTTGCACGCATGGAAGAGTACCTTCGAAAATTTTTATTTTTTTTAGATTTTTATCTTGGTTGTAACTTTCACAAATGATTGCAATTGTACTGATGAACACAATCAACTTAGTTCATAATATCTTTGCTTTATACGGGCTTGGATAAGTGCTTCTTTACGGTAGAATTAAAATTGCACATTTACACACACGCACACACATGAGCATACTTTTAAAGATCTCTAAAATCTCTATCAACATTTTCATGTAGCATCGGCAACATGTTGTGAAGCATTAGCAGAATATCTAGCCAACGTATTTACGATATGATTTATTTTTATCAGTAACATTTCTCTTTATATGTTATAACATCAATCAAACCCAACCCATATTTGTTAAAACTTTTCAAATAAAAAGTCAACAATATATATGATCAATGATCATCAAGTTTAGGTAGATGAACGCACGCTTTTATTTGTATGAATTTTTGTTTTAACGTAACGCTATGTCTTTCTTTCTCTCCACGACAAACGCCCATTGTTTAGGTAAATTTCTCTTTTACTTTTGTATTAATTGTTTTTTTTATATACGGAGACCTACACAAAATATCATAACAGTTGACGTTTTGGTGTGGTTGTTATTCCAAAGATTAATTGTATTTTAAGTTGAAATTACAACCGAAAATATTTTTTTACGAAAAATTGTCTAGCATCAAGCAAAAAAATGAAAACAAAGAAGAGTGAAAGAAAAGAAAGAAAGAATTAATTGCACTTACTGCACTTGATTGATGAATAGTGATGCCTTCGCTAACGAAAACCCACAAATAAATGAATGAACTAAAGCACTTAAGCGAAAATAGCAACAATATGTGCGTCTATTAAATAGGCACCACCGGCACTGCAATAACATATAATCTCCCATGGAGTGACTTATTTGTTGTTCATGGCAAGCGAAATAAGAGTGCATTACCATGAGCACTCAATACGCTCAGTTCTAATTTCTCTAAACGTGCCGCAAACGGGCGAGGGGAGCCTCTACTTTCTTCTTCTTCTTCTATTTTTTTTTTTTATTTTTTTTTAGTTTTTATTAAGCACTCATCTAACTGTAATGTAATCAATTATTTAAACGTTTTTCATGCCACATGCAATGAATAAACCCACACATATAGCATTAGGCAGTTGTGCTCTAGTCTTGAAGTAAGCTTCTTAAGCCATAACTGACGTACTAAAATCAATAGCTGTGCAGTATGTCGTGTTCGCTTGTTTCTCGAAAAACAAACAAATACAATATACATAACTTTTATTTTAAGCATAACATAATAACATTAATTTCTTACCATGAAAATATGTAAAAAATTTTCTTCTTCGAAAAAAGAAACTTATGTTATCAACATTTTTTAAATAAATTCACACTCGCGCACACTTTTTAGTGTGTGCTGTGTAAGAATTTCGCTCCTGAAAGTGCTTTCGATGAAGCGCGAAAATAAATTTGATGCAATTGTTACAAAAGTTATTACTAAGCTTAACAGTTTTTAGTTTTTTTTTTTTAAGCGACAAATAATTCATATTTGAGGTAATAATAAGAAATTGGAATTTGCAAGGTAATATCTTCTTAAAGTCTATTTACTTCCTGGTATCTAGGCCTAGAAGTCTATTACTTCGTTTTAAACGTCTGATTAACACGATTTATATCCCAATCAGGTATGAACGGCTATATTCCGTCTTTGAAGCTCTCATCGTCCCGTTTTAGCATAAAAGAAAAATTCATGCAGAGTAAAGGACCAGTTCTCATTATCCATAAACCTTTCGAGACATAAAAAAAAAAACCCTCCAAACAATTGATAGAAATTGAAGGCCACTAAAACGTTCGGCTATGTAGTTTAGGTAAATAGCAGCCTTCTATGCGTTCAAAGGGCTCCACAAAATCCATCTCATTACATATGCCTGCAAATATTTATTCTACATTAGCTAAATCGGACTGACACCAACAGTCATGTATTTTGTGGCGAAATTTTCTACCTTTGCGATTATCTTCACGCATCTTAACTCCCGCGAATGTTACTGAATGCAACTTGACTTCTCCATAATCGAGGTGAACAAGTTGGACGATATCCCAAAAATACAATACATCCAAAGCATTCATCCACTGGTGACTTCAGGTCCTTTGAACGGCAATTTCGAAAAGCATTGTTGTTGAAGTTTAAATCCATGCGCACTTATGTTTTTTTGCTGGTCTCATGCAGAAACCCTTTTGAAACACTCTTGATTGTTTTCACGTCGCAAACTAACCAACATTTTTTATGTCGAAAGGGCATGCACATAATAAGTCTTAACAGTACATATAATAAGTCTCAGTAGTCCCGGGAATGCTACGAATTCAGGCGGATTTATGGTCACAAAAATGTCGTTCTAAGTATCATAAAGGAGTTTAAATATGCTATCTAAAACCCCAAATGCGTTCAAGTCACCTTTTTTTGCTTGCATGCTTTGATGCTCTATTCAAATCCAAAGGGAGTTTCTCCAAGGCTGGTAGTTTAAATTAGCGTAGTCCTTCACTATTTGGCTGGTGGAAAGTGCGGCTCATGGAGAGGTGGACGCATACAAATATCAACACCATTCCGATTGCACCGAATTTTGCAAACACATTTGTGCTAGAATCACCAAATTAATAGGGGGGGCGACAAAGTTTATGGTTAATGGCACCCACTAATAACTAAAAAGTGATTGGCATATGCATAAGTGATTCTGTGAGCACATCTTGAAGTCTTTGAGGGTGCACCTCTCCGTTAGACATGTAACTTTCTATCAGTGGTAACCGGTAGCTTACTCGGTGTACATTTTGATGGTCCTTGTAAAAAGTTTAGCCTTTCGATATATAATCTTGAAGTCAATTCGACAAAATTCGGTAATGTATTTTGAAGAAAATTTGAAGATTGAGAACTTGTTTTCTAAAAAAGATGTAAATTATTATTATTGTTATTATTATTATAAACTTAGCCAGAGAGTAAATTGTAAGACTAAAGTTTTAAAGCACTAGCATCTAAGGCTTTCGGCTTAATTAAAAACTACCGCACTTGAGATTTGAGAACCCACGACCATTGAGTTGCTAGTCGAGACTCTTGCCTACTCGGCCACTCAGGCGGATAAAATGTAAATTAATAAATTTTGAATAATGTAAACAAAAACTTAAGGGTAGAATATTTAAAAACAAACTAGCAGTAGATTGTCTCCAAAATCCCGTTTTTGAAGTAAGATTGTGTGCAGGTCGGCTAGCGAACCTGTAGAGTTATCGTTGGTTCTTATCAATCCGTGTTCTAAAAATATTAATCCTTTTATGAACTATGCGAACCTTACTCGTGATACATTCATTCTGTGTAAAACAAACCCATAGGTAAACTTTTATCTAAAATTTATATGACGGGATATCGAAGGTGAACAAAATTATCTATTGAGTTTTTCCTTCAAAAAAAAATTTGGCCTCAACTTTGAACATGTGGTGAATATACATTTATTTAAACTTTTGCGAACGTATTCTGTATGTATGGAAATTGTCAGTAAAATAATCCTTATAAAGTTATCTCTTACAATTATCATTACACGTTGGAGACATTCCATGAGTATATATATATATTTATATATATAAATGCAAGTCCGGTCTTCGCAATTTTAACTTGAAACTCAGGTTCAACGCTAGCGCCCTTTTTAGTCCTTTTTCACTCTACATTATTACACTATTATTACTACACAGTGGATAATCCTTAGCGGAATCTCTTGTGTTCGCCTATGACGCCGGCTCTCCAGTTTTAAGATTGTAGTTGGGTATTTTCAAACCTTCATGTTTTTTCAAATCTGGTGAGTCAATTTTCAAGCAAAACAGAGACGAATGAAAATAAATATGTAACCGAGCAACACGGTAGGAAGCAGAAGGCCATAGATAGTGGCGCTGTGAATTTGATTGACTATTAAGCTTTCTCACGAATAGTTTTTAATCAAATTTAAGTTTTATCAAAAAGTGAACAGAATTTATTTGTATACCTAATAAGTATATAAATAAATATAACATTCTGCCTCCAAATATTTATAGTATTTTGTCGAAATCATATATAAGTAACGGTAGATTTCACTTATCCAGCTTAGACCGAAGGTTCTTACACTTTCTCGAAAATAGATCTTAAAAGTTGTAAGAGAAATGACTTAAAGGCTCGATGCCAAATGCCTACATACGCAGTGGCAAGAAAGGCTTTTTGGTATCATTTAAGAAATGCTGACTTCATTAGCATTTTTTCATTGGTCTTCTCTGGCTACTTGATAGAACAAATACACACGCCCAGACATATATGCAGACAAAGTGGTATAACATTAGCTATGCCTCCCCCTCAAAAACCACATCATACTTATGCCCTCAATTAGTAAATTAATCACACACATTAAAACAACCAAATCTCTAAACCTTAAAAAGCAATGATGCAGCGCAAAAAATACAAAAGAAAGAAAAACATACCAAAAGACTAAAAACACACACTTAACATGCAATAAAGTTGTTGTACATTCTCAAATCTAGCTCGTAATTTAACATGATATCTTATTTAACGCTTTACATTTAAAAACTGCAATAACGACAACAACAACAACAATAACAATAACAAGAATAAAAGTAAAGGCGGAAGGAGAGGAAGGAAAAGAAAAAGAAAGAAACGAGCTCAAATCTTATGTGGAAACATGTCACATAAACATTAGTTTAACTTTTTGGCTTTCAACGGCAACCTAAGTTATACTACTATTGCTAGCTAAGAAAGACAGTAAGAGTAACAGCAGCAGAGCAATTTCTGGCTCATCGAAAAGAGAATATATATATATATATATATATATATATATATAGACATATATATATATATGTATCAGGAAACACATCACTATCCGTAACAGTGTGTACTCTGCCGTATTGTAGCGTAGCTGTATAGCTGTTAAATTGCATTAAAATTATGCACCCAGCTCTGCCACCACCAACACATTTCTTTGCATACATGGAATGAAACAAGACGAATCTACTTGAATGCTTTTTATAGGGGGTACAATATAGCGTAGTGCAGTACTTGTGCCATTCTAGTGTCCCAACATCACAACAAACTAAGCTAAACATTTGTCGCTTAAAGGTTTTATTATTGTTAAGTTTTTGTTTTTGTTTTTCTTTTTTTCTTTCTTTCTTCTCTTTTTTTTTTTTTTAGCGGCTAGCTATCCAACAACTTTAATAGTAAAGAGTTTTTGGTTAAGGCTTTTAAATTATGTCAAGCAAAGTTGCATAAATTGTAAAACGTTGGAACACATAGACTCCACGAACCATACGCATATGTTTAAAAACAACTTTGCAATAATTGTTGGCGTCTTTTTTCACATGCGATTCAATTTATTTATTTTTTAAGACACATATTCGTGTTTTTTTTTTTTTTTTTTTGCCTTTTTTATTTACTTTTCCAAAATGGATACGCACCGGGATGTCTTTCTGCGTTCGCTGTAAAGTCGAACGCATTTTCCTTTACACACATACACACACACACACATATATATATATATATACACAAATACAAGTAATATAGTATGAAAATTTGTGCTTTTTGTATATTTTCATGAAAAAAACATGTCATCACAACTAAGATAAGCGGTGATACCTTGGCCTGCTGACATAATAAATTTGTTAAACTCCAACTTGCTACGACTGTATATGATTGCAAAATACCGGAGACATTCTGTTTCTTTTTCTCTTTTTTTTTTTTTTTTTTTCTCTGATAATGTGTATACTATACTATATATATTGTCTTCGTTTTAAGATAATGTAATACAGAATCGAAAAAATGCGAGTAGGCGTACGATTGGATTCATATAATACTACCGCAAAAAAGAAAAAAGGGAGAGATTAGGGAAAAACAATTTGAATGAGAAACTTGAATAGATTTAATTCTATTAAACAAAGCAATAAGGAAGAAAGCGTTTCTATCGCCTCTAGTATTGGACAACCGCACTTATGCGGCACTTGGCTTGATTGTATATCATACCTGGGTTAATACTTATGCCAACATCTGCCTTAATTCATAATTTTAGGTCAAATATATTTTGAAATTTCTCTGAAGCCCACCTTTTGGCATGTGAAGGTAACTCTTTCATTTTCAATAACACACTTTTATTATTAGGCCGAGGGCAATGCAATATTTTTGTAACTCATTCTTCTTCTTCTAAAATTTAGTAAATCAACAACAAATGATCCACTGTGCGCTGCAGTTTGTTGGTTTTATTTTCTTTAGTTTTTTATTCATTCGTTTATCATTATTTTTTGAATTTTTTTTCAGAATTTTCAAATTGATTGGCTTCAAAACATCAAAAATTCCTAAAACGATTGTTTCTTAGAAGGCGTGAAAATTGAAAAGAGCGATACGAAGGGATAATTGAATATGTCTTTGTTATTTGATCGTGCATTGGTTTGTGTGGTAGATTGCACCCCAATGTGAAACGACGATCAAATTACTTTATATAGATGAGCCTTTAAGATTTATTATCAAAAAGCTTTACATATTCCGTAGAGGTTATGCCAATGTCGGTCGATCATTTTTCGATGAATGTGCAATAAGAAAATGCAAAATTCACAAAGAAATTCAAAGAAATTCTTTCTTATATTTTGCGCGAACTTTACGAATCAAATGTTAGTCATTTTGATGGATAATCATTGTATAATTTCTAGAATTATTACTCAAAAGTCAATGTTTATTTCCCTTTACAAAAGTGGTCAGGGATCGATTAACATTACTTTGTATATCGATGGGAAAAAGATTTGCAAAAGTCCCATAATTTCATTTTCCGAAAGGCAAAACAAAACTCTTAAAAGTAATACTGCCTCTATAATATTACTTAAATCGACAAGTTCGTGCATTATATATATATTCGCAAAGTCGAAAACCGAATTCACTCAATTTACCCGCAAAATATCGTCGTGATTTCGAGCGCAAAATCGTTTTTCTAAACACGCCCAAAAATTGCTATTAAGTACTCCTGAACGCTTTGTCGTAATTGAGCGTGTTAATGGCAATACGGGGAATGGAGTCAATCCTTTTCTCAGGTTCGAACAGATCTTGATGCACCCCCAAAGAACAAAGCATTGCTTTACGTGGCACCAATCCGGGTCTTGCCAAGGTTTAATATTAAGATATTTGGAGCAAAAATGAGCAAACTTTCTGGTTGTTAAAGCTATGTGTTGCATGTTCAGCCTTCCTCAAATATTGCCTTTTATATCTTTAATATGCTTTACTCGATCAGAATGATAAGAAGAAAATGTGGCCCATGCATATGTCTATAGTACGTCTTGGATACTTTCTTGAAGTTGGACGCAGGCAACAGACACTTGTAAGTCTCTATAAAAAACTGATTTTCATAGCTATACTAAAGTCTGGCAGGCAGGCCCGCCTGACAAGACAGCGGACATGTGAAATGGTTCTATATATTCCTTCATAATTTGTTCTACTTTATATAAATTTTACGCTAAATTTGCTGCTCTTATCACTGCATTCTAGCGTTATGACCGATCACTAATCTTAAGGAAGAAGGATACGTTTGCTTATTATACGTATGCACATACTTGCGTTCATATCACTCGAACCTGATCTAGCAACGCATAATGAACGGTGAAAACAAAAGTAAAGGAAACGGTTGCGGTTACCGAAATACTCCAAATGCAGATAACTTCCATAATGTATGTGTGTACTAATCGCAGAGATGTTCACTAGCTGAACGAAAGTTATCTTTTAACAAGAACTTCATATCTCTCTTCCTATCACCTGTTGATTACTATATGGACGACGATATGGATGATTGTATAGAAGCACTATACAATTGATTTATGCAAAATATTTATCTCCTTAATCATATAAGAAAGTGCGTAGACTTGTAGACGCCAAAATGTGCTGCTTTTAGGAGAAAAAAGGAAAGGAGTTTTTAACTCATTTTCAAGCATTATTATGTAGAGGAGAGAAAAGAAGAATTAGAAATCATAATTTATACGTATGTCAACATGCAATAAACAATAAATTAATTATTTTTATAGGTCTGGTTGCGATTTTTTATTTTTTATTTTTTTTTTGCGTTTCTTACTTCTCTTTGATAACTTCGATTCACTTTTAATTGCGTTTATCGGTAACATGCAAGCAACAATCGCATCACACAACATATTTGTTGAGTACGTTATCACTTTTGTTTATATTGTTCGATGGCTACTTCAATTCATATCCCACTGTCCTGAGTATAGACCACGCACAAAACTTACACATTCAGATCAAGTCAATGCTTAGCTTAATTCCCGATTGCCTGACTGCCTAACGCGCTTAAGCTTGCATGTGCTGATTGCAATTAACACGCATGTTACTTACATTGCGTCTTCCAAGCACTTACGATTTTGTATGCTGTGCCTTTCTGTGTTTTATCATTTATGTATGTTATTATGTTTAACGGTTGCATGTGGTGGCAACGCTGTTGCGATAATTAATTTGCATTCATGTGACAATTGTACCAGAAAATGGCAACAAGTAACAAAGCAATACACACATACATGTATATTCGGATGGGAAACACACGGAGAGACACCTAAGCAGTCTTTTAGTTACATGCTGCACGCGTCTAATCATCTCATAAGTCGTGTGTTGTTAATATACCTTAATATTGTAGATTTGGTGTTGTAGTCGTCATTCATTATTTTTTTTTTTTTTCGTGCTCTTGTAATCTTTCGTAACCAAGTAAAAATGTAATTTATGATAGTGCTTTGGTTTTTGTTTCTTGTCTTTTATCTTATATTTTTCGTCGCTTTTATTATATAAGGTTTTGTCAACTTGTGAAAACTTTTTTAGGATGAAAAGATAACAAAATGATCTACATTTTGGTGAGCGTGAATAAAGTTAAGATATTAGAAATGATTGGAAATCAAAAGTATTGAAAACTATTGTAGGAAGTTACAGTGGTAGTAGTATATGTGAGTTTGCATAGTAGCCTCTGTAAATCTTCCATTACAACTAATAAGAAGGCGTTCCATGCCACAAGGAAGTCTTTTCCACTATTTCGAAAACAAATAATTTTCCATTTAAAAATCTACAAAGGTAACTTTCAATACTGTAATATTTTGGAATAATATCGAATTAATTTATTTGATTTTGTGTTATACAAGTTCAAACCTCAGCTGAATTAATAATCAATATTTATATAGGCAATATAAGCGACGGCGCTGGCACACTGTGAAAAGAAGCAAAGAACAAACAAGACAGAGATGAAGAGAGAGTTCATCATTGCTTTAGCATTGCCATCATTTTCGTTTTTAACGAGTTACCATCTTACAATACATTACATACGTAATGAGAAGTTTCCCACTAATATCATATTATTTAATTGAAAGTAGTCGTTGAATACAAATTTGTTGAAATTAATGAATATCTTGCTTTTTTTATTATCGTTATAGGTATGTGAAACTGAGCCATTGATAAATCAGTCAACGTTTGTTTTCGGTCTGAATGGTCGATGTTCAAAAAATGTCTTAGAAGTTCTCGTAAATTAATATTTATTTAACGCTTTTAAACAAATTTCAAGACTTCTACAACAAAACTCAAATCTAATTGATATACCTCAGCAGGTAGTGGAAAGTATCGTTACCGAACACGCAACTGCGATGTATGCTTACGACTTGAAGTGAACCATCAATCGATGTTGACATTGCTGTTAACATTATTCCGCGAATATCGGCATGCCGCGCACTATCAATTTCTGCCGCCCAAAAACAGTGAAACTGTTAGTAAAGAATATAATTTTAATTTCATGAAGGCGCTCAAGATAGTAACAATGATTTGAAGAAATTAATAATGCTTTTGGTGTGTGTCCCTATGAAAAAGATTCATATCAGATGGATTCGCCTACTAGTCTAAAAGAGGCTCGCATAATACAGTAAAAGAATACGATTAATGTTACAATTTTATTACATTTTCGTCCTAATAATTAATTTAGCAAGGCAGTTCATTAAAGAAAAAATAATCGGGTCACTCATTGCATACCACGGATTTATGTAACACTGAACGAATCTGTTCTCGAAGAAGCTGATAATAAAAACGTCATTGAAAGTTTGTTCTTGAGGAGTCATCGCAACCATTATATCAGTGACTTAACCCAAAGGCAGATATGCGAACATGAAGACAAAGGCCATTCTAATCAAAAGTTACATTGCTATTCTAATCAAACATTCGATAAGTCATATGAGATATCCGATATTCATATTGTGTTGACATTTACTCAGAAACATTTTATTATGAAAAGGACAACATACGGACAACACTAACCCTTTCTGTGCGATTTTTCGCCTTATGACTGCTCGGTGTATCTTCAATCGCTATTGTTTACTCCGCTAAGAATCGAAGGCCATTAACTTGTAATATATAGCACTGTGTCAGTGTGTCCCTACTCCCATTACTTATGTTACGCTTACCGATATTCGACTGTGAAGTTGACATTGTGTTGTAAACCTTTTCTTTTTCATTCTCTTCAGGCAATCTGTTCTTTGTCCTCCACTTAGTGTCACACTATATATTTGTTTGCATATTGGTAACAAGATATCCGTTGTGCCATATATTCATAACATGGCGAATATCCCTCCAAAGGGGTACAACAACTATAGCAGTTTATAGTTTTGTATCAGTTTTTAGCTTATAGTTTATGACATGAAGTTGTCATGCAAAAAGAATCTTGGATGCGTATATTCTATATAAAATGTAATTGACATTTTTCGACATTTGCACCGTTTAAACTCAAACGCAATCCTTGCGTACAGATGTGTTCAACTCAATTGAAGTTTACGTTAATAGAGCATATTTTATACAACTTTCAATATATGCTTCCAGACGTTCCATATAAAATGACAAATTTGTTGTGACTATACTTTATTGTGAGCAATAAAAGAGACAGGCACACACTGAGAATATTGTCGACATATAAAATTTGTATTACTTTAATTGAAAGCTTTCACTTGTGACCCTTACATATTTATCTATAGATACATATGATCGTGACACGTGTTTCTTAATAAAAATAAGTTGTCTTTGCTTTTTCAAGGAAAGTAGTTTCGTTACTTTTGCTTTCCATCATTTGAATATTCGAAGAGCAGAAACATACCCGATTAAAACAAAAAAAAAGGAAAACGAAAATTATTTATATTTAAACTTAAGGTCTCCACATGCCGCTTATGTTATGAATCCTTCGCAGACAACTAAAAACGGTTTCTAAATCTATGTTCATATAATTAACGCTTGAATATTAAAGATATTACTACTTGCGATCTTATAGTAACACACACACACACACATTTTCTTTGTTTTTTTATATAGAATGATAAATCGGATAATGTCATGTTTCGATCAAATATCCCGATTGAATATTATTTACTCCTGTCTTCTCGTTGTATGTTACATGGATTTCAATTGTTAAATATGTACCAAGCTTGAAACGGAAGATTTAGCCCTGCCATCTATGCGGATCCACTTTGTTGAACTGTATTTCATCTGGCCATAAGCCAATTACTGCGAGGCTTGGTTTTTGTCCTCCTTGTAATTATTTCTTAATAAATGCTATTTCTGTGAAGCCTTATGAAATTTCAAAATTTTTAAAGCTTTCATAAGATTCTGTGCAGGAATATTTTGCTCAGCAAATGTACTTCTTCATACCTAATAATATCGTGAATTGTTAGGCAGAAAGGGTGAATGATTTTAAATACATTTTCAGGAGCATACGAGCTACGACAAATATAAGACTAATACTACCACCAATAGGTTACTTTTGTTTGCACAAAACAATGGAGAAATCTGAATATCGCGTGAAGCATCGCTAAAACAAATTAATGTTCGGAGTGCTAGGAAGATGTGACACGTTTCATTTGAAGGTTGTTATTATGTGAAAGTCATATCGGAATCGAGCGAATCAAAACTCATCTTACAACTGTATATCATCTTACGAACTTATTGAGTGGTGTGTTATGCTAAGTTTCTTAAATAATCGTTAATCGTATATTGTCGGTTGAGAAGGCGTATGTCGGCAAGCATCCATTTAGAACTTAGCATAAGCATTTGCAGACCAGAAGAAGAAGAAGACAATTACACTACTATATTCGCGTGACTTTTGTTGCGCTCTGCATAGAAGTCGAATAAAGAATTCGACGTGAGTGCTATACAACTTATGCAGAAGCTACATTTTGAACATGGCTTCATTTTTGCACAGTCCCCGATTTCGAGATAGATAGATCAACCTTGTGAAGACTAAAACGTACTTGTGAAGTTGTGTAAGTTGTTAGTTTCTATCTTAATATTTAAGTTAATGTTAAGTTATGAAGTGAAATTGGGAGCTTCATCGCATTTGCAATCGTATCAGGTGACTTCTAAGAGGATTATGATAACGATTGGCAATGGCAATCTTTTGAAGGGAGGCTAGAGGTAAAAACAGTGATCGCTAAATGTAAATATTTTTTAATACTAATAGAAAGACAGTTTATATGTTACTAACCCGAAAGGCCTTGCATTTTGGGGCAATAAAGTTCTTGAAATAAGCCGGCGAGCTAATCCCCGGTAATGGCGCGCAACTCTTTATAGGCTAACGCTTTCCTTCACAAAAAAAAAAAAAAAAATGTTGATTGACATAAATATTTAGTGTACACCGTATGTGGTGCAAGATTATGTTCAGTTTGTTTCGCATGCATGCAACACCCAGACAATCTCGCGATAGGTTCATCTTTTATTATACTTAGTGACTCGGAATCACTTTTTGAATCGATCTATCCTTGCCTATCTGTCTGATCTGCTTATTGTGTTTTCTTCAACCTACAGGCGGCAAACTTTTGAGATACATTCATGAAATTTAATATGCTGACGTATTTCGGCCAAAGGACGAACATAATTAACAATTGTTGGTATGAGACCGCTTTTTCGACCCCGTCCCCTATAACGCCTTGTTTTGAAACGCTCTTATATAAGTAACTCTAAAAAGGTGTAGGATATTTAAAATAAATATCTTATAGCAAAGCCAGTTTTCTACTTTCCTTTATTTTTTTCAAAAAGTTTTTTCATATCTTCCGTAAAATTATATCTAATAAATATCAAAAATATCGATTTGTTATAAAAATCTGAAATCTAGAATTAAATTTCTCTTTGTAATATTTTTACAAGCAACACCGCCGTCAGTTAATCTTAGGCAATAATAAGCTTCTACTATACTATCTACTATACTTCTACTCGCGTTATTTCGAGAGCTTAAAACTTTCTGTGTTGAACACATAAATATCCCATTAAGGCGATAATAATTTTTTTATTTGCTTATAATTATTTATTTTGAACTTACAAATGGCGATTATTTTCAGGCTGACCTAAGGTAAATGCACCGTTTTCTTAATTTTTATGATTTCTTTAAGAGTTTTATTAAATTATTTTATTAAAAACTTAAATGAAAATGTTATTACACTATTAAAATAAATGTTCAGGTTACTCCGCATTCAAAAAAGGAAGGACACCACCACGAATTAATATTAAATATTTACCATTACTGCAACAACAACAACAAAGATAAAGAAAAATTTGGGATATATTAACATATTTAAGCAACTTGCACTCTTTGTCTAACAATAACACCAAAAAATCAAATTTAATGCGAAACGTTTGTATGTTTGCAAGTTGGTAAGGTGGACCTACTTGGAAAACGTTTGAAGAAAAAAAAAGAGGAAGAAAAACGAATAAAAAACTTATATGCGTGTACTTTGTGACGAATCTTAAATACCCATCACATGAGGTTACTAAAGGATCGATTTCACTTTAGTATTGTGATATTGATGATACTGGTCACTTTCGTAAACATTTATGCGCAAAATTTTCATTCGACATTTTTTATAAGTATTAAGTAAGGTTTTGAAAGGATTTTTCTAACGATAATTTTCATTCTTCAACTTTTTTCTATTGATTAATATGATCAATTGCCTATGGAATGCACCTTTGCGGGTAATACGGTGATCGTGAAGATAAAGCAGAGGAAAGAGGCAAGAGGAAGAGATGGAAGGAGTAGCCGCAGCCAAGTGCATTTTATGAACGAAACCAAGAATGTATAAGTGATATCAAATTCTACGAAAAAATTTTTCGGACCTTTACTGAGTTTGAGTGTCGGACCGACAATACGTACGTATATGCTTTCTCAAAGCATTTAATCATGATTACTTCGAATGATTACAAACTAAGGGATAGAATTAGCATACTTTTGTGTCTTAGATAAAGGCAGAAGGAAAGATATCAAATGTTGGTTATTGTCATGTTAACCAGTAACGGTGATGCTGGCAGAGGTGCTGGTGGTGGTTGGTTGCAAAAAAAGTAGTTAAGTCTTCTGTTTCTCTTTATATTTTGCTTCAACTCAATGTCACTGCCAAAAACAAAACACGGCCAGTCAGGCGAACAATTCAGGCGGACTAGCTGGCACTTTTGGCAAATAACTGTTTGCAATAACAACAGCAGCAACAACAACAACAATATAAACAACAAGAAAAATAAATAAAAAATGAAATCATTTTCTCTGGATCTTATTTGATGACTGTTTGTTTGGCATAATGTGCAGTTTTTTACTATGGTTTTTTTTGTTGCTTTTCTTATAGCTGCTTGTGTTTTGTCCATTGTGCAACATGTGGCGCTCTGATCGACATGCAACATTATAGTCAAGTAGTTGTAAAAAATCAAAAATAAAAGTAGTAAAAGTTGTGTTGTTATCATTTTAATGTTGATGTGGCATTTATACGAGTACTGGCATTGCCGTGCTGGTGCTTGAGGTACTCGTACTTGTACTACTCGTACATTAGCTAAAAAGAAAAAAGTGATGCTTTTCTGCATCGCCTGTGTTTTCGGTTTGCATTGTTTTAGGTAGTTTTTATCCTTTTTTGTTTTATAGGTTTATTTTTTTCCCCCTCTTTTTTTCATATTCTTCGTTTGTGATGACTTAGCTTGGGTTGTGTGAGACTTTCGAGTCAGAGGTTAATCCAGTTTAAATGTTAATGTATGTGCATAAATATTAAAATCATTAAATTTTATTGTAATCATTTCATATAATATTTTTAGTGAATATTTTTAAGTGACTTACTTGTCATAAATGATGGGTGGTACTTACAAACATTTTTCTTATATAAATGATGAATTTCCAAAAAAAAAATTTCTCTTCATCGGTAGCGATTATGCAAAGTATTGCATTAAAGAAAATCTCATAACAACACTCCGTAAGTTGTTGAAACTGAATGGCACTAAGGCTTACATATACTGATTTATTTCATTATGTTTTTCTTATATATGCAGGCGAATACATTATAAGCTTGAGCGGGTATTACCTAACACTAGAACCACCGACATTTTGCATATATTATATATCTACCTATACCTACTACTAAAATGGGTTAATTTGAGCCTTAAAGTCACTGCTGCAAAAATGGAGAGAAGAGGCTGATATTTAGCGCGAAGTGCCACAGGTACGATATAGATTGGAATTGCAGGTTTATTGTAGATTATAAATGTGTTAATGAGCCGATCAAGACCACTTTTTAAAATTAACATTTCGCGAAATATCTTCACAGTATCGAAAGTAATGTAACACAATTGCCAAGGCTTTTTCAGCCAGTTCTTAATCGTTCAAGGAATGTTTATACCAAAATTCAATTTCCTATTCATTCATTTTTGCGACAGTGGCAATTCTCTAAAAGCTATGGCCAGTTTTAGTGGAAATAGCTACATGTCAACAAACTTGCAAAGTTACACCAGATAAAATAAAATCGATTGAAGGTATTTTTAACTTGCCTTTCTTACCATTTCTTTGCAGCTTAAAAGTTAGAAAGGTCAAATTAATCCTAGCGGCAGTTCTAGTGTTAAAGTCTACCAATTATTCTGTTGGGTATACGGCGTTCTCATAAAGAAAAACTCAGCCTGCATTAAGGTTTGCAGCTAGCATTCATCACTGACCGTAACACAAACCAACCTCTCCCACAGAGTAATGGTAGGAAAATTGTTGAGGGGGACATTTCCTCCACCCAATACAAAGGGTGGATCACGTAGCATCTCATTACTTAATGTCCTCGGGATTTTGGGGTAATCTACGCCAACACGAAACTTCTTGAAGGAAAAACAGATTCTTCACCGATATTTAAAACTAAGCAAAGGAAGAAGCCTGTTTGGGGCTCACGCGGCACATTTCGTTAAATACATCATCGCGTTCTTTTTAATTGTTTCTAGTGCCTTTCGCAATAAATGATTTTTTTTTTTTTTGATTTTTTGCTTAAAACATATAAAATTATAATAATGTATTATCTTTTTTTGTATTTTCTTTTGGTTCCTTCGTAGAGTTATTGAAGGCGCACTCATATTATCCTCTTTTGATCTAAGCAAGATACGGGCAACATTAAAACTTTCTTCTTTCCCTTGTTTTGACATAAGTTGAACTTTAAAAATTATTTAATGGAATTTAAATAAATAAATAAATGGATAAATAAACAGAGAAAATGCTTGCGAAACTATATATTCAACACGCCTATGCTTTTTATGGGAAACAAAATTATATATGAAATTGAAAATATTGGGTCGGCAAAAAGTTGAAATCAGTGAATTTTTCTTTCTTTTAATTTTATTGTATTATATTTTGTACAGCAGAGATAAAGAGAGAAATTCCTATCTTAGCAAGCTACAAAATATTCTTCTTATGTACGAAGATAAATAATTCTTTTTCCTGCCACTAAATTAATCAATCAAAATATCTAATTAAAATATCTTAACGTCGTAAGTAGCAAGAAAATATGATTTATTATATATAGTAAATAATAAATTCAAAATGTTCTCTGCTTGCCTGCGAGTATGACTTCTTAAAGCGTTAACTTGATTGTGCCAACAATACGTATTATTTTCTAAGCAGTTATGGAAGACCTTTAAAGGTCAAGGGCATCATTATGAATTATAATTTGTTGTCACTACTGCTTAAAAGTTCTATATATTATACTTTACCTCACTTATCGTACAAGGGTATATTAAGTTTGTGCGGATGTATCCTGTGCAAAAGGAACTTGACATATAGTCACCCTTTATTACATCGGTCAATTCAGAATCAGATTCCAAATCGATTGTCTGTCCGTCTAAAGGACAAGCAAAAACAGCTTCCCTGTAATCTACTTATCCATTTCCTAATAATATCATAGCATGAAAACCGGTTTTTCCTAATATGACCAATGAGTGACATAGATTTACTTGGGGGTCCCCATCGACTTTTGTATCAAACTGTCAACACATTTCACTACTGCCTACATACGTGAGCCATAGTAAATTCTTGCAGGTGTAGGGTATTAAAGCTGGTCATGCGAGCTTATCTATGCCTATGAACATATGAACATAAACGCTATTGTCTGTTAAATGAAGCAATTTTAGCATATTAATAAACACTTGCCAATACCTTTAGCAATACAGATAAAGTTTCCTTTTCTTTCTATTTGAGAAAAGTACAAAACGAACAAAACGAACAGAAAAAACAATTGCAAAAATAAAATTTGCATTTTAATTGAAAATGCACGCAGGTTTTATATAAGCCATACGCTTTATGTGAGCGGAGGTCTTTGGACGGACGAACAAGGAAAACTAAAAAAACAACAAAACCATACTAGTCGTATACGTTTAGGCGAATGAGCTTATTTGTAAATAAGACGTTAAGGTTTCTAAATATCAGGCCTAGGTAAATATGTTTATTTACGTTTACGTTCCCTGAACTTTTCAATTTATTACAAATATGTATATATAGGTTTTTCTGCTTAACTTCTTTAAAAGTTTGAAATGGTAAACACCTCTTGTGTCGTTGCATAAATTAAAAAATGCACGGAACCGAAATTAAATTGTTTTTAGATTAACGAAATTTCTTCTCCTATTACGAAGGTAAGCATTCACAGAAGTAGGTGTTAATTTATTAAAAATATCTACGTATAGTTTGTATATATATACATATATATATATATATACATGAAAGAAAAATGTGAAGATACATCTTACGTTTAGTTTGAGAATATGTTGTGTGAAAAAGTTAGTGTCAACTTTCAAAATGGAATTTATGATTGAATTTTATTTTTTGAAAATTTATTATTACTTTCTGTTAATCCATAAATCATTTGAACGGGAATATAATTCACGTTTTGTGTCATATTTGAGTTACAGGATGCACACGTGTATCTATCTCTGTGTGTGTGAATCAAATTACAGTCACTCGCTTATAACTAGCAGTTGTTGAGTTTATTTCAGAAAATGTTTATAAAAATAATTATTAAAAAGTCTTTCTTATACACTTGTGTGTGGATCTTTTTTCATTTTCAGCATTAAGATGAGAGGAGATTTTTTTTGCTTTCATCTCTACCTATGCAGCAGATAGGCACGAATATATTTTGGTAGTTCGTTCGGCTTATGTGTGTGTACGCGAGTGTCTATCATATTTACTTCATATATCGATAGGCAAAGTTTAGATAGCTTCGTTTTACTTGAAGTTTCTTTTAAACATTTTGTCGCTTCTCTCTTTATCTTTAAGGGAAGGTGTACCATAGCAGATTAAGTGCTGACATCTTGCTTTTATTTATTTTTTTTTTTTTTTTCTATTGCCTGACGGTGCTGTGTTAAACGTTGATGTGGTATAAGAGAAATTGTTTTTTTTCTTTTATGTTATTTTTGTTTCTTTCTGTTAGTTTTCCTTCACGCTACCTGAATTCAATTTCCCAGGATTGTCGCCTTTCATTTCCAATAAGTTATGCTCCCTTCGTTAGTGCGTGAATTGCTATAATAATTGATTTTAGGAATAAATTCGTTACCACGTACTTTATAATTTTAGAAAATTTTCTAATTGGGAAAGAAAAGAAACTTAAATGCTTTCCATATGTTAGTAGAAATTCCATATTTTCCATAACATAATCATCTGTTTGCGGCCGATAATTAATAGGAATATTTCTTTCGAAATTATTCTAAAAATAATTGTGGGAATTTTATTGTAGAACTTAGAGAAATTCACTCGGAGGTATGGAGGAAGGAATCAAATACCGTGAATATCGTATTGTCTGAGATCGAATGATTAGGAACGGAGGGTAGAGTATTGAGTATTGAATTGAGAAGAATATATATAGATGAAAAGACTCTGCTGGTACGTTCAACATGGTGCGCACAATAGGAGTTTTACTTGTAAGTTAGAAGGGGACGTACTTAGGCGAGATCGAAGCACAATTTTTAGACTATTTGGGAAGATCTCTACCAATAGGGGTAAATATCCTTAGGTTTAGATTAAAGCACTACTTGTAGAAGGGGATATCCTTAATGCGACATTTAAGCGCTGGACGCCTTAACAGTGACAGCAACGACCTACTGGCATCAGATTGACACGAAATAGATGGAAAAGGATCATAAGCTACGGAGCTCATTGCTTCTTTCAAACTGTAGTCGAAACCAAGTGTTACTCGTTGTCTGCTCGTTGCAGCGAGTGCATTCACTCGATATCGAAAGTTATCAACCGCCTCCGAACCTGAAACTGAACCTGAACCTGACCAGATTTCAATACGAGAAATCCATCAAATTAACACAGCAGTGAAACATACAGGATGAAATAAATAGAACAATGTAAAGAAATATTCTATGGTTTTATTTGGGCCCGAATATTTATTTCACTGACGATTCGCCTTGCCAAGTGGAGAACATTCAGTGCGAACAAGAACTTTTTTAGCTTAGACTTAAAAAAGGTTAGGTTCTAGTTTCCACTTTTATTCAATTTTTCTTTTATCTTTAAACAGATATCAATTCATTGTGTGCTATGTAAGATACCACAAGGGTATATGCGTGTTCGGTTTATTGCCAAACGTGAATTGTTGTAAAGCATAGTAAGCACAATCGGAAACGAATCGGGTTCAGCGCAGGGAAATCAACACGAATAAGCTTCAAAGAGAGCCTCGTTTACCAGAGGCGGAATCTTAATAC
The DNA here is from genome assembly GCF_014805625.2 of Glossina fuscipes. Lineage (NCBI taxonomy): Eukaryota > Metazoa > Arthropoda > Insecta > Diptera > Glossinidae > Glossina > Glossina fuscipes. The sequence goes on along the minus strand of NW_023998421.1, from coordinate 2,349,130 downwards.
AAAGTATGAACAAAAACGGGAAAAAATAAATCATGAAAGGAGAATGGAACAAAATATGTGTAGTGGCCTGCATGTATAGCATTAACCGGCTTTAATTTAAAAATCCAAATGTCACATATGAGTAAATCTATTCTAAGGCCATGAAACTAAACTAAAAGACAGGCAAGTGCCAGAGTAATAAATAGGCAAGAAATATGAAAACATATCCACCAAGTAAAAGGCAAGCACTTAAAGTAATGCATTCACCTAAGCACTAAGCAGAAATGAGCACAGCGTTAAAACAAACTGAACTTTACACTGTAATATTGTAAAATATTTACGCTAAACTATAAAAACTTTATTTAGTCATATTTCACTAGTTTTTCTAATTTATTAAGAGTAGTAGTACACAATTTGGCAATTAGACTTTTAAAAGTACTTAAGAGCACTTGAACAATGACTTAGTCGCGAATAGAGTTGGCACGCTTTTCTTTTTTTTCTTATAAAGCAATATTCTCTATCAATTTATCTCGAGGTATTGATAAGAGAAGGATTTAATTTTTTTTTTTTTTTTGTCACAAAGCTCATTTCTTTTTTCATATAGACAATATAAGACCATGAGGACAATAAAAACAAATGTAGAATGGAAATGTGCTAATGCCCGCACTCATTGAAAATGAGTTCTTATCAAATCTGACTTTGCCAAATAGGCGGCATTGGCACAAATAGCCAATTATTGAGAAAATGAAAATAAAAAACCCAAAAAAAAGGCCTACGGCATATATGATTTATCGGAGGTTTCTGCCACATTTGACTTTTAATGTATTTTATCATTACTATTACATAACTTGCATAACTTTTACTCTTCGGTTTTTAACCTCAAATGTACATTAAAGAAGTACGCGAATAATTATATTCGGTTGTGACCGAATCATAAAAATGATGTAAAAATAGAGGAAAGGAAATCTCCATAAATAATATAATGTCGGATAAGATTATTTTCATCTCCACAGGAATGATGATAAAAGCAATAAATGAGTTATCTCAATGACCTCAACACCTTAGTAAATTAGGTTTAAAATTTACTGGACCTATATTAAAAGCGTATGCGAACGAAAAACAAAATATATAGATACACAAAGAGTGCATACGTATATATTGAATATATATATATACCTACAAATACATTCAATTTATTTTATTTACCTAATTTTTATTGATTTTAAACTTCCCATTACATACATACATTAATATTTTAGGTGGTTTTTTTCTCATAGTGAGTAATTTTACTTTCTCAGCCAATAAGAGCAGTGTTGCAGCGCCGTTCTCGAACTGCTTATAGACATATCGTTTGAACACTTGCTTTAACGGGAAAACGAAGAGCTTTACACGAGGAAAACAAAATTTAATTAAGCAAACAATTTTTGTCAATATTTTTTGCTATAAAAAGTTACTGTATTTGTTATGTCTTTTTATAAGATCATAAAAATAATTTACGGGAAAAGTAATGCGAGCTTTTTTTGTCTTAATTAACTTGTGCTTTTATTCAAAGCAAATTACATTTGAGAGCTAAGGCCACTGGAACAGACCAAAAAAAAGAAAGAGGTTTGCTAAAAATTTTCTTTTAGATGCGAGAAAACGTGGCAGAACGATAATATTTTGCAATACTATTGACTAACGAAGGTGCAATTTTTGTTGCATTCCTCAATTACAGAATCGACCTTTGACTTTTTATGTGTAGCGAAATGACAGGGCAAGCGGCAAGAAGATGTATGATTCGATAAACGAATTTATAATCCATACCAAAAGCTCTGTACCTAACTTATAATTCCTTGGAAGAAAGTCTCGCTCATTCCTTGGAAGAAACAACGCTCGTTCTGACGAAGCTACACTAGCGCATTTTTATTTGGATATGCTTTTAAATAAACATAAACCTTTTTCCAAAGATGGCTATCAGTGCCTTAGAGAAATTAGAAATTAACAGATAAAGCCGTAACTTCAAAGCTCATGCTCATAGCACGCAAGTAATCTATTCCGGAGTGAACAGAAAATTTAAAGGAAATATTTTTTTTTAGGGACTATGGAATTTTTTGAACATATTCTAAAGGGTACAAAGAATCGATTAATTAAAAAAAAAAATTGTTTTTTCTGGAAAATGGACATTGATTTCTTTTATTGCCAAAGCACCTAAGAGCCGCTGTTTTCGACAATCATGTGCGATTTTATTCTTTAAGTTTCATAATTCTGTCAATGTAGAACTCTTGTAACTTTACATGTGGAAGAGGGGTTCAGCTGACTTTTACATTTCTCCTTTTAAATTATTTAGCTGAAAGGAAACACATGACATAATTCCAATAAGATAAAGTCCAAAAACAATCCTTAGACCCTCTAGACCACGAATCTCTAAAGTCATTTCATTTTGTCACTATTGTTCATTAACTTCCAAGTTCGAATGAACGCAATAAAAAATAATTTAGGAAACCGAGCAATCCGATAAAAGATAAAGCGTAAGGAGGGCTAAAGCTTTCATATGTACATATCTAGCATACACTAGATGTAATAAAAGCAATGCGATTTTAATAAGGCTTAACATGTTTACTATCCTTTTTTTTATAATCCTCATCACGATTTTGCCTTTATGTATGAGACTTTTTAAGAAAAATATTCAAGGAAATAAATAAACACAGTTAACGAGATTATTTCCTTAATTTGTAATTTATATGTATGTACATGCAAGTTGCACACAATTCTCTTTTTAATTCTTTCATATGTACATTGCGTGCAGCAAAGACAATTCAATTGAAAAATATGAAATTAAGAAACAACTTAAGTTAAGTTTAGCATGCATGCAACACATACAAAAAAATAATATACAATTTTGTGTCATTATAATCATCCCATCATCCTACCGTCCTTTCTATTGTTGCAAGTACACACACACACACACACACACATACATACACACACGCACACATACACACAAGCAGCACAGGCACACACTCGCCAACTACATCTCTTTATCTTACGTAACCGAATGTCCGACCATACTCACAGTACTGACGGCGATATGAGTACATACATAAATTCTGGAATTAACTCCCCATATATTTTCATTATGGGCGACACAGAAAGTCGTGTTTTATTTCGTCACAAGTGGATTTTAATAATAAAATGTGTCTAATTTTACCGCGCGCAATCACACTAAAGCAACGGACAGACATTTTGTAGACATACGCTGCAGACAACCGGAGGAGTCTTATGTGACGTATAAATATATATATATATATATATATATATGTACATATACAATCTCAGATCCAAATATCTGTGCTTATACGTTACAGGATGACAAAATGATGGTGTATGATGGCAATGACAGCAGCGCGCAACACACAAACATATCAAGAAACACCAACACAAATTGAGAATACAAACGCAGTAAATATGTTTAAGCATATGTATGTGTTTGTTGCATGTTGTCAGAGAATATATGCACTTTACTTGTGGGGGTCGCGAAAAGTCTCATGATATATGCCATTACAGGCGACATTACAACGTTGCTGAAACCTGTGCTGCCACCAATACCACTACTAGTACTACCACTGCCACCACTACTACTACCACTACTAACTACTACTACTACTAACTACTACTACTGCTACTACTACTACCATAGCAACGACTACTTGTTGTTGTAAGAGTCGCCAAACTGTTAATGGCAACAGGCTGTTCGGTTGGCTTCCTCTTCAGCCTGGTTTATGAGTAAATGTACTTGTAGCACACTGCATACATAAAATTTCTGATTTTTTTTTTTTTTTTCAGTAAAATAACATAATTTTGCTTAGCATTGTTGCAGCCAACCATTTCACACTTAGTTGGCATTTTTTTTTTGTTTTTTCCCCTGCGTTGTTGCCAGCGATCATACAGATATATGCGATGCAGGAAGGGATTTTTGTTGTTATGAAAACATAGGCAACAGGTCCACCTTTACATGCATTTTTTTTTTTTCTTTTCTTACCGTTTCTCTCTAAGCTTGCAATGCTCGATGAGATCCCATGCATAGTGTCAATGCTTCATTTGTACATTTCTCTTGTCATCTTAGGTTGATTGCAAATTACGAGCATATGTCAACTCGATGTATACAAGTATAAAATTAACACACCAACGAAAAAGCGAAACAAAATAAAAAAAAAAAAAAGTTTGTCAACCATATTCGCCTTAAGAATACCCATCGCCGTGAATTAAATCTAATTTTGCCTTAAAAAATTCATCAGGTTGTCTAAGATTTCTACTTCTGGGTAAGCGTTAAAGCGAACTCTCCACTTGAACAGGGGTCTTGAGCGCATACTATTGATTTTCAATACGATACAGTGAATCTCAATTTTGACAACGAGATCGAGAATATGCATATGTTTGAACTGATTGTCGTCCTAAGCGCAATCTTTCTCATGCTAAACAAGACGACATATCTAGTTAGCTTACTTAACGTTTGCGGTTGAATGTAAAAAGCGTAAGCATACTTGCATATTAAGTGTTGTTGTAATTGTTTGCTGCGTCACATTTTCTTGTAGTATTGGCTTTTGTTGTTTATGCATATAACTGTAATAAACGATATATTGTACTATTACCACACACAAAAAAAGCAATATTCACACTCACGCACTTACATAATGAATATATTATTATTAGCTTCTCTTTTTTTTTTTTTGTTTTGGTGACTTTTCTTCTGACAGTGTGGACAATATTTTTATTTTTTTTTCTGTATCCCCTAAATTGACATTTTTTATTGCCGGTTATATAATAAAGATATTATATAAATCGAATGAGAGTGGAAGAAGGTAATAACGTAATGATATTTTCATGTTTACGCAGCAGAGAGAATTTATTCACACATTCGCCTCTCTACGTACGACCAAATTTTTACATTCAAAGCTAAAGGATGAATAAATTTCTTATTGTTTTTTTTTTTTTTTCAATGTCGGCAAAGTCTGTTATGGTCTCTCTGGGATTTTGCACAGTAAAGTATCGCCTTTAAATATCACTTATTTATCTCGGCACTCCTGGAGACTTGCAAGACGCTTAAATTGATGTAAAAAATTGAAGGCTCTCACCAAATATTGGATATCTAACTTAAAAATGAGCTTGCTCTATAGTTTTAAAGTACCGGTACATTGGGCCAATTAAGCAGAAAAGAGTTTCGGTGCTAATTAAAAATTTCAATATATTATCGTCGATAACTTAACCCTTTGAACATTCTACAATTAGCTTCAGAACACAATGTCAATTCAATATTTTACTTTATTAATACTACTAAGCTTATCTAATATCCATTTATTTAATTTAGAGCTGCTAGCCTGTGTTGCTAGTGCTCAATGTCTTTTTTTTAGTCTAAGAATTCAGTTCATTAGTCTAAAATTAAAATAATAATAATAATAACTTAAACCGACTTAAGTATATATTTTTTCAAATGTTTCGCATAGCAACGGTGCGTATATGAGTGGGATTCCCCGTATTATGCGGAAAAGTCAATGAATTAGTGTAAAAATGTAAGCACGAAATATATTCTTAAGAGAAGTCACATTGGCATAATAACACATTTATAATTAACAAACTACTACGTTGGATAGCAAAGGTTTCCGTAGTGGGGATTAACAAAGAAAAGTTATATACAGGTTCGCATACAGCACTGCCACCTAAAAAAAAAAATAATTTCATGATTTTATAGAACCCGCGAGGATAGATTTTCCCAATTCATTTACCTTATGTTTTCCTCATAGTGTCATGTCATGTCAATTTAGACCCTATAGAAATATGCTTGAGAATATGCTAAAAATGTAAGTATGCGGTCTGATTGTTTGTCGCAGATGCGTCCGTTTATACGGAAATACGACTACGACCATTCCGCCAAAAACACCCACTTGATAGTTGCGACTCTTAGTTACCCGACTTGGCGGCACTGAATAAATAGTAAAAGGTTTTTCCACTTTCAACAGAAACTAGTGGCGGAAGAGAGAGAGATATCGCAGCCGGCTATAATAATCTCTCTTTTCTCCTTTTTGCCATCGTAAATGTCTAAAAAATTCTATTATATTCACTTGCTTCTCAAGTTAGACCTGACTATCTATTTATGCGTTAATCGACTTTTATGTGCTTTTTAAGCATTTCGTTCACAATGTTGTAGAGAAAAAACAATTCTGCGTTCGCGGGGTCAAATCTCAATGCGTTTCGGCAATACTTTGTCGTAGCTATAGTGAGTGCTCAGTTGGTAAAACTTGCCAAGATGCGACCACTCCTTATCTTTTTCTTTTTCCTCACTTCTTTCTGGCAATCACTCTGCTACACATATAGCGGACATCCTTTGTGCCAAGTGACAAAAAAAAAAAAAGAAAAGATTAAATCTGCTTGTGAATTTTTACAAAAGTTAAACAATGTTTTACCTTTCACCTGCGCGCGAAAAATGTGTCTCTAGTAGTAGATGGCATACAATTCAAGGTAAAATGAAATGATACTGGTCCGCGAGTACATTTTAATAATAAAAAAAAAAAGAAGAGAAGAAACCAAACATTTGAAATATGAATCAAATGCCATTTATCTGCATGTGAATGTATGTGGTAATGTTAATGAAAATGTTAAAAGTTTATTTATTTACATCTGTCTACGTAATTTTAATAAAGATTTGAAAAGGTCTCCAAACGCGAGAAAAAAATTGTCAACAAAACAAAAAAAAAACAAAGCAAACACGAAATAAATCTAATTAAATTCATGTAGATTAGAGAACAAAAAACAACAACAATAGCGAACAAAAAAATTATTAAAACAAAAACAATAGAAAAATCAATCAATGAACATGCAGCGTTTGCAAGGCAATTATGTTTAAATTGGCAAATGGTTTACAAGTGCCACCAAAAATGGTCATTCTACGGCAGAACCACCACGTAGTTGTTGCTTATTCTTTTTCATTTTTTCTTTTTCAAAAAAAAAAAAAAACAACATTAACCGCCAACGACACATGTGCAGCGGGGCAAATAAACAGCAACAAACTTATAAAAGATCGAAATAACAATACTAAGGCCATTAAAGCTAAAGAAACATGATGGAATTTCTTCGTTGGCTTTACACATAATCCGCATGTTGTTGCTAATACCAATATAATGGGATATCGTTTATGCGGAGGCTTAGTTAGTTAGAGACTATCGCCGACCGATGGCCTGCCCGAATGACTGAATGACGGCACAGAGTGATTGGTTTGCAAACTTTCAGAATAGTTTCAATTAAACTCAATTTGTATTGTTTTGGTCGAGGCTAGAAAAACCGCGAACACGCATTTATAATCCACCGAAACGATATACTCCGAAAAAGGCTGTACAAGCAAACGTCTCTTACTTGAACTCCATTCGTTATCACGCATACGCGGCGGCCTGCTTAGATTTTTATTTTCTAAATGCATACAAAACAAAAAAAAGAAAAAAAACAAAACATGCGAAGGCCAGAGAAGGTTACAAGACGAACGACGAATACCTGTCACTTAGGCCGGCGAATGTAGCCGAACAGTGTAATTTCAAAAAAACTTCTAATCAAAGGATCTCTTGCTATGCAATAATAAAAAAATTGAGTCCTTTAGGCCGATTATGGTTAGCCTTTAGCATTGTATGCAGAGCCTTAGCTAATGCAATTTCAACTGCATGCGGAGATAACGTTATTTGTGCATATCCCAGTCAAAATAAGTTAACTTATTTTTATAGATGATTTCATGGACGGCTAGAAACATCACTTAACAGCGCTTTCAACTGACATCTTCCGCAGGATTGCAATTAATGCAGATGCAATGCATTGCAAACATGTTAACGAAATTAGTTTACCGTCAAATTGTAAGTATTGAGCTTACAAAAAAAAAAAAAACAAAAAAAAGAACAAAATCAATAAAAGACAAAACGAAAAGACGCGTTTTGTTTTTGTTGTTTCCTTCGCAAAATTGATGCTCGTTGATCGAAATTGAAACCGACATAAATAAAACAAGATCAATCAATTGATTTATTTTGACAAGTTACAACAACAAAAACAAATACAAAAACAAAAGTTTAAAGTAACAACAAAAACCTTAACTCCATCCTTGGAATAGTGTATGCCGCTGCTGCTGCTGCTGCTGCTGCTGTTGTTGTTGTTATTATTATTATTGTTGATTTTCTGCTGGTATGCCTCTGGCGCTTTTTGTCGCTTGGGATCTTAGTGCTTACATCCAACGTTTAAGTTAATTTGCGTTCTTTTTCTCTTCTCCTCTGTCCTCCTTACGTATCGTGAATTCACTTGAGAATGTTCGCAATTTGTTTCTGTTTGACTTTTGTAAAATCAGGTTGTTTTCGGTCGGTGTCTACGTCTGTGTATACGTGTTTACGTGTAAATGCGAACATGTGCTTTGGACAACATATGTTACAATCGCGATTTGCTTGGCAATTTGTTTAGTTTAAATAAATAAAGTTTTCCCCAAATTTGCCACAAATTTATTATATTTAATTTAATTTTATTTATTTGATATTCTCGCGTTCAATACAAGCATGCATACACAAACAGATAGAACACTGGGTCTTATACGGTCGATAATTTACGTAATAAATTGTTACGATATTGTCTTGCCAAAAAAACACTAACAACTACGACTATACTATTACATTGAGGGATATTGTGTTCTTTTTTTAAATTAGTTGAAAATGAACAGATAACTGACTAAAAAAAATCGGATTAAATATCAATGATTTGAAGAAAGTCAAAAGCTAAGAGTGAAGTAAGGAAGGAAGTTGTGCTTGCTATAAATACACGAAAATAATGATTTGCCATTCGAAGATATCAATCAAGCGAATCGCTGATGAAAATATTTATTGACATTTATACCGATGCATACTATATACACTATACATATGTTAATATGTACAATTATTTTTTTATACTTTGCCCCACTTGTGCTACAAGGGCACACTGAGTTCGTATGCGTTTACGCAACACCTAGAAGCACTTGGGATAGACCTTACTTTTATTAAATCTATCGGCCATTACTTGGTGAAATAAGCTTTAATGTCCCTAACCGCTTCTCTAGGCACTTTATCTTGGTTAAGCTTAGTCAGTGTAAATTTAAGTATGAGCTGTTTAATCCGCTCAGAGTCGTTTGCAAGAACCTAAATGACGTCTACCACTTATTCTCGTTATCGGACTCTTTAAAGTCCATTAAAGCAGCATTGCTTAATACGCGCGATTTACCTATGTCGTACTTAAACTAGCTTTTATCCTTAAAAAGTCGTTACTGAACGACTGAAAATGAATTATTGTTAATTTTATCGGTTGCCAGGCTTATGCACGTTTGCGATGGCTTAGGGGTTCATTTGCAATTTGGTCCTGTACTGGTTGTATTATTGATTAATATAAGTTTTGCATTATGAGCTAATTGAACTCGACTGTTATTTGTTTAGTTGAGTTTCTAGCATAAGTAGAATTAAAATAAATAAATAAATAAAAACCAAAACCAAATCATAATCACGTTTTGAATCGATCTAAGCTTGTCTGTCCTTCTGGTTCTTTTGTGTTCAACCTACAGGCCTTAATTTTTGAGGTATTTTGCTGAAATTTGCTACACCGACGTATTTCGGCCCAAGGACGAACGCTGTAGGAAACGGTTTGCATCGAACCTTTTCTTCGACCACTTTGCATATAGTGTACTATTTTAAAAAGTCGTTAGACGAATAAGTGTAGAGTGGTGCAGTCTTTAGTGGTGGGTTGTGTCTCATTTCAAATCTTATGCTTACGTTACGTGGAGAAATACGATTTTCTTTGGATACAATTGTGGCAAGCCCATAGTTTATCAATTCAAGCCGTGCTGTTGGAAAGAGTACTCAACGAAGTAATGCTTAATAGAAAGCATATCTAAATATCTTAAAACAATGGGGAGACATTATGTGATTTCTTAAATTTAGTGATGCCATGGTTAAAATAGTTAACTTGAACGTAATTTTGGGAAAACTATGCAGAAATATTTCCGTGATATGAACACTTTTCCATAAAATCAAGTGCAGGATCATAAGCGATCTTAATTTTCATTAAAATTCTTTAATGACTAATGAACCGATTAAAAAGACGTAACAGTAACAGTTGTAGGTGGTAAACCAATCCTAACCAATCATAAGCTACCTTTGAAGTAGCTTTCCGCTACTTTAAATGAATCGAAAAAATCATTATGCCCAGCTCTTTGAAGGGCAGCCGACTATACAAGACATCCCATGGTCATATTAAAAAAAAAAGCAGAAATGAAAAATATTATCGTGTGTACAGTTAATTTAGTTAGCAATGAACACAATTCAGGTTTGAATTGAGTTTACTTCACCTATAGGTCTAACAGAACTATCCAACCTGTTGTCCAATAAATAACATTTATCTGAATAACAGAAAATGTTGAGTAATTATTAATGTACACAGGCCTCTTCGCGATAATTTAGCGGGAAAACTAGAAAACTGTTGAGATTCTTCAAAATCTGTACTTAACAAAAATTAAAGTCTTGCTTACGCGAATTTCAATTAAAGATAAATATCGGCATTTCCTCTTAATCGTTTTTCCCCCAATAATAAACAATAATAAATTGCAGGCACTTCTCTTTTCTAAATTTGGAATGATATAAAGGCCCTTTTGCATTTAACAAGAAGGTCGACGAGGACCAAAGCCAATTAATTGGATCTAGACTTCATGCAAAGGAACTTCAATTGGGAGCGATACTTCTTAAAACTGGAATTTCGAGTTTCAAATATATGGCTTTATGTGCTTTCAGATGCGAAAATATCCAGCACGATATGGGATTTCGTCAGGCAATAATTTCCAACTGTTTGATATTGAAAAATACGTGCTTTCTTCAGCGGAATAGCCTTAGATGTCATACAGCTGAAGTTACGCTTGATTTCCCAAGAAAGAAACTTAGCCAAAGGAGTTTGCGAAAGAATTGACCTTTGGGATCGTAACTGCAATGGATTTTTTTACGAACTACATCAAAGCCTAGGGTATGCTGCTTCAAAAAGAATGTTACACACCCACTTTGCCGAACGAAAAAAGCAGAAAACACAGCAGACGCTTTGTGAATGATAAATAATGATTGAATGGTAGCCGCGCTAGCAGCGCCCACAGCGGAGAGAATTTGATGTAAGCAATTGTTTTGTTGAGCCGGATATCCTTCTCATATATCATTTGTATTTTATAACACCAGTTTAGAAGTAAACGAAATTTCCAAACCGCAAGATGGCAAAGCCCAAATGTCAGCTTAATGAAGGAAAAGAGAAAAGAGTTGATGATCATCAATCGATTTTAGACGAGTGTCGCATCGACTGGGTAATCTGCTGATTTTGAGTGAGACTTGTGTTCACTGTGAACAATCGCAGCTTCCCATAAGCGGTTGCCAGGTCAGACTCTCGTAGGTTATTTTCAAAGAGATTACGGATATTGTATTCGAAAAAGAAGATGAGAGCGATCACACCAACATTTTGCAGGCACAATTTTGATCAGTCAACTTGCATTCGTACAATATATTAGAACAATACTTTCGTCTTTCTTTTGATTTGTTGTGCCAAAAACAGAAAATAAATTAGTTATCATTTTCAATCCACTGCGACCATAAAAATATCCCGCGACCATGTTTAAAAACATCCCGTGACCATGTTAACGTATGGCGTTCAGAGGCGAATTGTCTAAACAATGGCAATACTGAGTTTAATATTCCATTAGTTTATTTGCAGATCTGAAAAGTTGGTCTGCCATTTATATTATTTGCATTTCATTATCAACGGGTGTAGCCAAATACTGCACTATATGCTTTTAGTACCTGATAAGCAGCGCAGAAGACAGAATCAACACCAACACAATCAGAAAATTTCTTATGTTTTTCTATAGATATTTGAAAGTTGTGCGTGCGGACGGGCATTCATGTTTATGTATACAGGTATAAGAATGTATAAAATAGTTTTTCATTGTTGGGGGAATTTTTAATTGTCCGATGTTTGCATTGTAGGGAAGAGATATTGATTGTACGTGCCAAGATATTTTGAAAAAAAATGTTGAATTCGATTTTTAAAATATGAAATAAAATGTGAAATATCCAATGAATAGTTTTGTTGCCAACGAATCACAGGATTAAAAATAAGACAAAGACTTTCAGCACTTTTCAGCTCTTTAACGTTATATTTGACTATTCTCTGCAATTGTGTTGAAAGTTACTCTTGTATAAAAGATTAAGCCTTAAATTGACCATGAGTCGAATCTATCCAGTGGCATGATGAATTAATATTATTTGTTACTCTTTCGCGTTATATAAACGATGGCTGTGGTATAGATGATGTTTGAACAGAATTGATGGTGGCATTCTTCTTGATTAGCATTGTCATTACATCAATACTTTACAACTTCGCACTACAAATTATTATTAGAAGACATATTTCGAAATTTAGTTTTTTATACAATTTCTTTCAACTCATTTAGAATTAAATCTCAATTCGAGAGCTACAATGCGTTGTAAGCTTACTCTGAGCGTCTCAGGTTCTTTTCGAAAATTCTTTTACTTCACCGTCCGAACAAACTTTATTCATCTAGCGTCAAAACTTCAAGAAGCCATTAGAGAAAACATAAGAAGTATGGGCCTACTTTTAATTAGAATATTGGGGATCAATGGAAGGAGGTTTCTCTTCTCTTGATGTCAGTACTAGAGAAACAATTCTTTCATTCTTACATTGAAATCCCAATGATCCAATTACCCTTTTCATTGAGAATAGAAAAAAAATGATTCTATTTAATGGAATTTATTTTAAATATATTTTTAATATATGCAGTGATAACTATGAAACTTGAATACATATACACTTAACCTATAGTGCATCAACTACGTCCATTACGGTTATTATCATGAAATCTTTTGCTAATTTTAAACTTGTCAAAATTCACTTTAAGTCAACTTACTTCAAAATGTGTTGACTGCCATAAATAAATCAACAATTATTGCCCCTTCCACCATAGTATGGGCCCATATATCTTTGGTTATGTGTACTCGTGCAGTGTCGTAAGCGCTGCGGACCGCAATGAGAAGTATTTCGCTATTTTTTTTATTTTTTATTAGCCAATCTCGCTCCTATGTCGACTTCGAATTTCTTACATCAACTTCTATGTCGAACTAGAGTCAACGTTATATTATTTAAAATGATTAGTTTTCCTTCTTTTTCTTTCTTTATCGAATACTTGTCTTTTTATTGAGATCACAGACGAGCCGTGGCCACCTTGGTATGAAAAGTTTCTCGCCGTTATAAAAATTTGGTCCTTACAATTTTTTATTCGCTTCTAGGTTTAATATTAAAATTGATGACTGGATTAAATTACGTCCTCCAGTTTATTTTATTTTCATTTTAGATCTTTTTTTCTTTTTCTCTATCATCGAAACGTAATGAAACGAATTGTCGAGTAAAGCGTTTACCAATATTGCAGAAGTAAAGCATATTATATATACCTAAATACATGCAGGTGTATACGCTTGTATGTTTGTAAGTTTCCAGATATTTACATGTGTAAAATAATTCGGATAGAAAAGAATGCCCATCAGTTCATGTTTGAGATTGGAAGTTAATTAAAATACATGAATCAACAACAAGAAAAAATTATTACATAATACATAAGTTTTGTTGAAACGGTCTTATGAGATGATTCCCCGCTTTATGTTTTTGAGTAGTGTGTTGTTATTATGCATTCCAGAGTTAACGAGCTCCTTTTGAATCTGTTCCTACTGTTTAATGTAGTCGACTAGTGGAAAACATCCATAAAGGGAAACTGTGCTTGTTTGGGATTAAGCAGATCAATTAGAAAACAGACCGTGCCTGCTACACCTTCGAATAAGCTATGGGGGCAATTTGGTATACGGGCCCGTTGCTTAAATTCCACGCTGGTCAATAATTCCATGTATTTGACTGCCCGATATAAATATTTAGGTTCATGTGTTAAACGATACAGCAGCAGGAATACATAACCATTACCAGCTACACCATGACAAATGCCGGGACCTTTACGTAAGAAACCCTTATTCCATACTAAATCAGACGAACGCCGTAAGGCTTGTATGTACTTGTCCTCCTTGAAAATGAGATAAGCTTTGGCTAGCAAATAAACGGCTCCCGGTGCACCATGACACCAATGTACCAAACGCGTCTCACGATCACTTTCCAAAGTCTCTAATGCTACTGGGAAGTTGCCCTCGTCATCTTGTAAAGCTAAAAAGTAATCAACGGACTTTTTAATATCCGTCAGTTCAGCACTTGGAGCGGATATTGGATCTGTTCTAAACCAAGGGCTCTCTAAAAGCATATGTAAGATAGCACAAAGACCATGAGCGGCTCCCAAATATTCTCTGCCACGCCATTGATACAATAGAGGCAAAGGCGCTTTAATTTGTTCGGCATATCCCCGACCATTAGCTATAATCAGTTGACAAATGGAAATTAAATCATCATCGGTAACTTCTTTTCCCGGCATTATATCATTCAACCAATAACAGCCAGCCAAGTAGCCAGCACGACCTAACAACATTTCGTCCCAACCATATTGGGTTGGCGAAAGCTCCTTGCTAGATGTAATACCCGCTTTGAAGTTCATCAAATCGTCACTTAGGTCTTGCATTAATTTTAGATCGTGAGATACAGCTGCCGATACGGCATAAATGCCTGCATTGCCGTACAAAAACGAGAAAGGCTCGGCAGAAGGTTTCCTATAACGATGCGTATTCGCTTTGGCATTGCTTATGAAATCATGAGCATGCTTCAAAGCCGGATATAAATCTTGTGTCTGTAACGACCGAGACATTTTCCAAAACATGTAAGCAATGCCGGCACTGCCTATATATAAATCACCGCGTATTTCCTCATCATCGTAACCAGGACTACACTTTTCCAGAACATCATCTACATATATGGCAATAAGATTTTTGACATGTTTTTCATCGAATTCATACGGTGTACTCCGGGGATCTACATAATCAGGAAACGGATTTGTGAAATAACGTTTCTCCTTTTTTTCTTCGGCCAATAATTGCAAATTGGTGTTTGGGGTTTTGGTGGCGCTTGTGCTGTACAGACGGCGCTGATCTATTTTAGAGGTCAAGTTCAAAAGACCTGGGGTACGGGGAACTGCAACACAGGAGGCACCAAAGTAGCCGCAGATGTTACACAAGCGACCCGTAATGTCTTGACGTCGTAGTAATGCATTGTCTTGCATGCTAACTTGACGGCTCAGACGCAAATTGCAACAACACGAAGCGCCTAAGTCAATGCTGGCTTGCCGAGCGGATGCAGCTTCGTGCATTGGAAAAGCACTCTCTGATGGTGGCTCCTTCAAGCTTTCTTTTAAACTTTGCACCTCTTTGATTTCAGTTCTTAGAGTTGACGATGAAACGCTGATGCTAGCACTTACCAAGCGCTTAGGGAGTGTAACAGCAAGTCGAAGTAACATTTTGTAATTCTGATAAAATTAGTTCAGTTCTTTGGATTTGAATTGTTTTGGTTTTTTTTTTTCACGAATTTTAGTTTTCAGAACATTCTAGTACCATTTTATTATTACGTACATAATTTTAAGTCAAGCAATGTGTACATGTGTTTGCGGTTATACTGAATTTGAAGTTTGAAATTTTAAAACTTTTTCAAAATTATTGAAAAGTAACTTGAGTTGTAAGAATGCTTATGCAATATTTTATTTGCGTTCGGCGGGTGTTGTCAATTATCAGATATACTTGTACGCTATTGCTTACTGAATGTGTGAGTAGGGTTTCTCAACGCTATCAACATTTATTTATTATATATTTAAGCAGGTATGCGTGTATTATATATATTCTGTACGACATACATTGTGTTTCTTCGTTTACGAATATATGATTGACATTTGAAATTTTATTTATTATTATTATTATCATCATTTTAGACTAATGAAATAAATTCTTAGACTAAAAAAAAAACATTGAGCACTGGCAACACAGGCTATCGGCTCTAATTTACATAAATGTGTAGTAGATATGGAGCCTGTAGCTGATTTTAGAATGTCCAGAGGGTTAATCGTTCCAAATGCAATACTTGTAGCCAAGGAAAAGTTAAGGCAGTCACAGAGAATGTGCTTTATAGTGAGAATTTGTCCACAACTGCAGATTGGGAAGGAAGACTTCTTCAAGATCCATTGGTGGGTTGCAATTGTATGACTAAGGCGAGTTCTCGAAAATGTTCGTTTTCTCAACATTTTATGGATACAAAGGTTGAGTTAATTGAGCCGTACTGATGATGGGATTTTAGATTTCCTTCTCTAATTTTCTCTTTAAGTTTTTTTCCAATGTACCTTTGCAGATCCAATTTTTCCACGACATCATCCATAACTAGAGATGCAGAAGCAGCATGCTTCGTCGCTCGATCAGCCCGCTCATTTCCCAATAAATCAATATGATATTTTTATTTTGCCACTGGGTGTTGTAATGATATTCCTTAATTTGTTGAATGTGCGCCATTTTGAAGTCGGCGAAGTCGAATAATGACGGTTTTGAGATTGTCTTTATGAGAAAGGTTGACAGCGTGAAGGATAGCTCTGGCATCGGGTGTGAAAGTTAAAGTACTTTCGTTATATATGTGATTGAGAAGAACCAGTCCTGAAGCATCTACCACGGAACAAGCAGGCGGCAGTATAAAAGTTTCCAATCGGAACTCTCCAAAGGTTTTTTTAGCTATTAGATTCCTGAACACATAATTTGAAGTATTTTCTTTCTTGTGCATAGACAGCGAAATGGCAAAAGAGAAGTCTTTCAAAATCCATGGAGGTTTAACACCAAAGTATCGAATAATTTTTAAGGTGATGGCCATATCCTTTTGCGACGTACAAACGATGGTGACTTGTGAATTTTCTTCGCCATAATAACTTTCTCACGTCACCGAGAATAGATTCGTTTGAATTAAGAAACTTGGGGACTATTTTAGCTTTTAACTCATCAAGTCTATTATCTAAAGTTGGGAGACCAGTCTCAATTATAATATTATTTATGGGCGTCGTCCGAAAAGCATAGCAACTTGCTCTTAGGGCTTGGTGATAGACCGGTTTAAGGATGTTAATATTAGATTTGCAGCTATTGCCATAAATTATCAAAGCATAGTCAATCTTGCTTAAAAAAAGCATTTGGGTAAGATAAGCAATAGTGTTAATGTGCGCATGGAAATTTTATTTAGAATGAGTTTGCTTATGAAATAGTTATGAATATGTAGTAAATTTATGTAAAGTAATGCAACGTTTTAATTGATTTAAGCGAATGCAATTAGTTTACAACTTTAAGTCTCTTTGTCAGCGAACAATTGTTGGCGTACAGTGAACAATTAGCAAATGGTGATTAGCACTTAATGAGCGCTTACTTAAAGGTAAGGGTAACTAACGAAACCTTCTTCAATCAAATGTAAATCATATAAATCATATTTTGGCTTTGCTCTACACCGTGCTAATGAATGATTTCTGTAATATGCTTAACCTAGCTTCATGTAAGGCTTTTGCTGATGATTTGCAGATTTTATTTTTTATATATTTATCTATTTACTTATTCGTTTATTTACACATGAAACTCAAATAAAATAAGTCAACAGCCGAATTCAATTGCCTTTTAGAAGTCAATAGAATTATTATGAAGAACTAATACAAAGTTTACATCAAGTAAAGAAAAAACAAAAAATTTGTGTATAAATAAATAAAAAAGAAAAAAAAAGGAAACAAAGCATGTACTCAACTAGCACAGAGAGTGGTAACCAGTACCGACCCATGTTGCAAATGAATCCCTAAACCATTGCAAATATACAAAAGCTTTCCAGCCGATGGCAATAACAGTTAATTTGCGAATCATAGTGAGATGTTAAGATTGCAGCAAAGTTGTTTTGATAGACTTGAAAGATATTTCCTGTTTTCACATTAAGTGACAGACATCATTTAGACTTCTGCGAACAAATCGGAACGGATTAAAAAGCTCGTAATTATATTTACATTAACTAAGCTTAATCAAAATTAAGGTGCGTAGAGAAGCAATTACGGACATTAAAGCTTATCTCGCAAAATAATGGGGGGGTATCGACAGCACTATTAATTGATTGGAAAACACCAAGTGAGTGTAAGGATAACAAAAGCAACTTATTTTTATAAGGAAGGAGAGAGACAAATGGGTCCCAACCAAAAATCCTTAGGGCAAACACCAAGAAATGCGTTTGAAAGAATTCAATCGAATGTACATAACATCTATAGGAAGGAGACCACACAACAGAGATAGAGTGCGGGAAGTGTTGATATTTTTGGAAGGATATGGAGCTAAAACTGACTACCACTTGTAAATAGCTTGAACTGCCTGGGGGTGATTATCGATGATCAAGTTCTGCTTGAATGTACAAATGAATTCCTAGTGCTCTCGGATCAATTTCCTACATAGGAAGTTTTATTCTTTGAACGCCTATATGCCTATTCAAATCAAAATTAGAGTGGCCGTAGCTTTAATTATGCCTTAGAAGTTTATCGTCCCATGAAGAGTTTTTTATTTTTTTTCTGTTGTCTTTAACTTCGATCTTCCTTTCCTTTCCTTTAGATTGCTTAAGAATACTTTGTATTGTTTTACCTTATTATTGCATCTTTGTAATTGTAATTTGCTATTATAGGCTTCAATGAATAAATAAAATAAATAAATAAAATTCATTATTTTAACCAATGAAGTTCGTCTGAGGTTCGACTATTGTTAATTGGGAAAACGTTTCTTATTCATATTACATATAAGAAAAATAGATAAAGAAATAAAAAAACACATGTTAAATTTTACTGTACATGTAAAAACGGAAACGGAATATCTGGAAAAGTCATTAAATACTTCTTCTCCATGTTGACGTTCACTTGAAAATTCTTTATTGAACGTATTTTGAAAAAAAAAGTAATTCGAGAATAATCCTATCTTCCTACTCTTGCCGCCCTGCTTAACGCTTATTGTTGGCTTATTTCGCTAACGTTATCTTCAACATCCCACATCACTTGTGGTATAAGTTTATGTATGACTTCCAGGACGACGTAAACTAGATCTCTCTTTGATTATTTATAGAGTTGCATCACGCGTAACGTAGGATGCTTAACGGACGCTCTTGGTTGATTATAATAGCCTTAATTGTCTTCTTAAAATTGTCTTCCTCTTTAGTACCATTTCATGTGTGAGTATTTATATGTATAAAATTTCCAACTTGTACCTATATGCCTATAACCGTACTTATTTGGTTGACAAATTTTCGGTTTCGAAAACCCTAAGAATTTTTAATATACATTTGTAGACATTCATTATACTATATACACATATATTTATTTATTAATAATACTTAAACTTATATAAATAAATAAGTTTCCCCATGCATAGCATTAATGAATTATATCTTAAAAAACAGTTAACTTTATTTTGATTTGACTTAATAGGGTGTGGCAAAACCGCAGTTAAACTATCGATTAGGACAAAATATAAAATTCATGGACATGTAGTTAACATTCAATTGAGTCATATTTTCAGTTTTTATTTGCTGCTCCATTGTAACCATTCCATTAAGAACTGAAGGCATTTTTAATTTAAAAATATTTGTTGTTGTTTATGAAAAGGACATACGAGAGACTTTTATTAAATGGACTTTTTGCTTAACGGAAAATCCTTACAGTCGTATGCTGACAGTTGACGCCTCGACATAAGGTGTTAGTAAGTTCGAGTGACGAGAGTGTTAAAATCATCGAAATCATTTAACTTTTGGTCCGATTTGGTGAAAAAATTTTCAATTCATCAAAAATAGTTAGTTATTCACTTGTTGGAGGAACCACACTTGTACCATTTTTATTATTTAACAAAGAGCTAAAGACAGCCAATGTGAATTCTATATAAACTTGGGAACATGTACTTAGGCGGTTAGGCGATTGGATACAACTTTAACTCAGTCGATGTAAGACTTTCTTCTATAAAACAACTTGTGACATAAGCTTTAAAAAAAATTTAAATTAAAATCTTTTAATTTTCTAAACTAAATGAGCTTACGCCATTTCTAAGAATAACTATTCAGCTAAATCCTGATATTAAAAAAACCGAAGGTTAAGTGATGAGTATCCAAAGCGTATAATACAGTTTCCTAGTTTGCGTTTACTTGACTTGCGTTTCGTATCGCTGCGTAAAAATATGTTTTTGTAAATGACTTCAAAATAATTTATATACCACCATAAAAATAAGACAGAATATCAGTAAATATAAATTTTAATGTAATACAACAGCAAATAATAAAAAAAAAATCCAATGTATAACAACGTTACCTACCACAGAATCTTTGCTATCTTCTCCTATCCGACATAATTTTATATAGACTAAACTATAAAATTCACCTGCACTTAAAAATGACTGACTACATACGAGAAGTGCATAGAGAAGATGCACAAATGCATACATGAATTCTTACATAATAACCGCATACGATCGATAATAAATTAAATGTTATATATCTTTTACAAACATTTGACAAGTGCATGTCCATATCGTAGAAAGAGAAATAAACTCTTCGCTGTATTCGCTATATTGTGGTCTGCCTGTCTCGCTATTCTTTTCTCCTGGACTCTATGCAAAATGTGAAATGAAAGTATTCCCATTAACTTTAAATGGCACTATTGTAACATAAATCGTGGCAATGGTATATAAAATCTTCAAGTACATATCAAATGGATTATTGAGTTGACTTGAGTTGAGTATAGTTGGAATAGAGTGGAGTAGAGTATATATTAAGTGAAGGTGGTCGTCGGTTGCTAAAATTGTAAAATAAAGTAAAAGAGCCTTAAGGAAATCGTTCGCAGTTAAGTGGTCATAACGATAGAAGATAGAGAATAAGAACATAATAATATGTATATTTTGTATTATAGAGAGAGAACATTTCTACATATATGTTCGTAACGATAATGACGATGACGATGACGATGACGATGATGATGATGATCATGAAATTTAACAAGACAGCATCAAATTAACGATCTTGTCATATGACTGCATAAAATATTTGCTATTCATTTGAAAGGTTAAGAAACAAAAAAAAAAAAAAAAAACAGAAAAAAAAAGAAGAGAAGAGAGTTAGAGTTCAGTTGTTTTCTGTCTATCTTTTTACGATGTCTAAACTGTCGTAATAAAATTTTCTGATTTCTGTGTATAAAAATTCAAAAAAATTCTAGTAAAACATTTGACACAAAGCAATTAAATGCTTTTCAGTTAGAGCAAAGCCTTCCTACAAAAACTCTAGACGTGAAATAAATTTTACGCCATTTTATTATTTTTACGTCTTCTTTATCAAAATTGTACTTTATTTCTTCACATTTTTTAATCTAATCAGCTGAATTTGTTACTTCTTTCTTCTCTTTTAGTTCGCACGAAGAGCAATCATATGGTTTCTATTATGATCAACCAATCTATTGGATGTATAAGTCCAAGTCGAAATTAAATTTGAATAGAAAATTCGTCACATCAGAGAAGTTTTTTTAAATTGCACTCACAACGTTCAACATTCGCTTTAAAATGGAGAAAATTTATTCTCTCTGTACGATAAGGATATCGAAAACTATATGTAGAGAATGTGTTGACAAGTTATTGACACAGTTGTATTTTAGGGAAAGTTATTCCTCCTCAGGACATGGAATGAGTTATCATAATTGTTTCTTTAGGGAAATACGTAAAAATTTCTCTTTTTCTTACCCAAACCTCCTAGACAAATATCGAATCGAGACTAACTTGAGTCTGATTTCTTCGAATCAGATAAAAAAAAACCCTTGTTTGTATGATTAAAGCTGGCCTGCTTCGCATATATTTCTTTTAATAATTTACAAAGAAACACTTTATTCCTGGGACGTTATTAAAAGTTGTAAAAAAACGAAAATTTTCGCCATGTTTAGCTCTCTCTGGCAATCCTGGTAGTGCTGCCCAAGACAATTTGCAACCTCTAGGACTTCACCGAAATGGGATTTATCCTTGGCCTTCCTTACTGTTCGGGCTTCGTCTGTTTAAGACTCCAATTTATTCATATCCTTAGCACTTTAATTATAAATCTACTGAACACTTTAATAACTTAAGACTTACTTTCTATCCAACATCATATTCTTTTCGGACTAAACCTTAGAACACATTTGCTTTAGTCTTTTTTTAGTGACATTTTTCGATGTCGCTTATCGCTTATACAGCTGAAACGAGATCATTGCAGAATAATCTTCTCGCTCTGGTAGCCACGAACAGAGGGAAGTAAGTATAGGCTACTTCCGCCCACACCTCTTCTTAACCATGACTGGCAATGCCGATCTATTGATAATGGTGATAACTCATCCTTGGTTACCTCATACTCTCAGATACGCACAATAACTTAAAGTAAACTTAAAACTACACGTGGGACCAAAAGGAAGGACCATTTTTGTTCTCACGTGCTGTTTGCAAAACTTTTTGCTAATTCTCAACTCCCTCCATTTGTCCATCACTGACAGTTCTAAATAAGTCCGGTAGAGGGAGACTGGCCGTGATCGCAGTTCGTCTAGTGTTTACCTGTGTTCTAAATATTTGTGCCTTCACGGATGTCTCTATGTGTTACGTGGGTACAACGTCGTGGAAGTTTAATTGCTCGAGTACCGGAATGGAGACTTTGGTATATTGCACTGAAGCGTTGATCTCATTGTGTCTCGCGAAATGCGCTTTATGCTCCGAGCGTGATTAATTCTCGAAGACCTCGAAGGCATACGTATTCACACGTACACATATAAGAGATGGAAGGGTTATACACGACTTTGAACTGGGAAGTGCCGCCCCGTGCACATTTTAGGGTTCTCTTCCATTTACATCGTAAGCATACTATCATCATATACTAATATCATATCATTAATTGTAGCATACAACAACATATATAAACAACTAAAAATTGAATTTTTTCAAAATATTTTTCTCTGTTCTTATAAGCCAACGGTGGGCATAAATTAATTCAATCCAAACATAATTTTTTAATTCTGTCATTAGTAAACAAGTAAAAAAAAAAAAAGAAGAAGAACGTTTCTCGCTTTGTGTCTATAGAGCGAGGAGTGATGATTTAAGCATAGAATATGAAATTAAGCATTACTTTTTTTATTATGGTAACATTAAAAACAGTTGAAAACAAAAAAAAAAGAAGGAAAAAACAAATACGGTTTAAATGCTAAGTTTCAATTGCGGTTAATGTTCGACCAAAACAAGTTTCGCAATCGACCTATTGGCCGTACCTGCTCTATATCACCGTGATGTGTCTAAGTAAAGTGCATAAGTTTTATGATGATCTCAATTTTTAACATTGGAGCACGTTCGTTTCATTGAAGTCATTCTTGGTTAAATTTTCAAAGATCATCATCATCATTATTGTCGTGAAATTCCATTGGAGCACATTCATTGGAGACTTTAAAAGCCGACGTTAAACCAAGCATCAAACTAATAAATCATACTCATGTTGCATTCCCAAAGCCACCATCAAACATTTCGTTTAATTTTTTTCTTCTTTTTGTTGTTGTTGCTGCACTTTTAGCACACAAGGTAAAGAAAATTGTTTATATGTAGATACTTGTGTTCTGTTTTTTTTTTTTTTTTTTTATCTCTCTTTCTCTCTTTCTTATGTATATACTACTTGAAGCTCTTTTTGCGCTAGTGTCTCCTGTCTAAACGAACGACATATTGGTATGGTTTAAGTACGCGATTCATTGTGTTTAGTTTACCGTTTAATACGTTTTACTGATACATATATGTTTGAGTTTATTTCTTATTGTCTTGGTTAACCGACCGCAAATGGCCTTAACATTGCGCCATTAAATTGCGTCTAAATAAATACACACACGTAAATTTATAAATGCACAAGTTACGCTGGTAATAGCAAATAGGGTAAGTATTGGCAAAAGAAATGATGCACACATACTAAATTGACATTATGAGAAATAATATAAAGAATATAGAAAATATATTGCCTCACGGAGAAGAGGTAAGATTCGAGAAACGTTGAAGAGTTTTTACGTATTTAAAACTCAGACAAATGGTAAGAAATTTGTTTGTCTTCTTTTCTTTTTTTTTTTTTTAGTGCAAAAGTCTAAGTAATAGTTCTCGGATTCTCTACTGCAAACGATAAATAGCCGTTCGTCGAACAAAGTTCAATTTTCAACGAGTGCGAAAAGTTTAGCAACGCAACACAAGTACGTACGGAACTATACGTTTATAGTGTAGTATCCAGCTTGATAAGCGCCAACTATTGTGTCGGTCCTATCTAAGCCAAGGTTAGACCGTTCGCCGTGAGATGTCTTCTATGCACGGAAATGGAAAGTTGGGAGGTCGAGATATATCTCACTATCAGAATTAACGAGAACTTCAGATCTATTTTATCGCTGCAGTCGATTTGAACGCTTTTCTTGAATTACTTTGGAAACGCAAAACAAGCTAAGTATGAACTAACTTCAAAGCTTTTACTTCACTTGAGAAGTTATTTTGAATAGAGTGAACAGGTAGTTGGACATATTCTAGCTTCATAAGGAGAAAAAAAAAAAAAGAAAAGAAGAAAATAAAAACAAAAGCTATAGTCATATAAAACAAAATAAGCGGCTTCGTTAGTGCAACTGAAAAACGGAGGATAAGACATAACGTACACACGTAATGAAAGATCAAACGAACAAGCAGAGCAAGCGCTTGTGATCGTATTATTTTTGATGATATGTTGTGTTGTTACACAAATGCCACAACTCCGGCTGGCATCCAATTTTACATTTATGGTTTTAAAAAGAAATAACCCACAAAATTTTAGAGAGATCTAAACTTAGCGAAAAAAAAAACTAAAGTAAAACTAAAACTTTACAAACCAATATAAAAAATAATACGATTGTACATCATTTACATCGTTGGCTTCTTTCTTCTTTACTATTTTTTTTATTTTTGTTTTTATTTATTTTTTTTTTTTATTCCCAAGATTACAAAGAAAACAGACGAAAGAAAGAAAGAAAGAAAGAAAGAAAGGAAGAAAAAAAGAAAGGGAAACACAAGTCTGTTTAAATGCCACCACCTATTAAGTTCGGTGGTCGCCTCTATGACACAAATGACCCCTGCAGTCATTACTCACCTGTAATACCAAACTTTTTCTATGCTCTTGTATTCATTTATTGCAGCAACTATTAGCAGCTAATGACCGACTTTTATGAGACATCAGTCTCAGTTATAAAAATCCTTTTGTCTCTTTAATTTATACTAAACTATCATCTTTGACTGCATACGCGTTGAACTTGTAAATATGCAGGCCATTTATGATCGCACACGTCTAGGTATGTTGATGAGTTAGTGCATATTCGTAAAGGTAACGTTGTATCATATTCATACTTATACTCATTTCATGTGTTCATGTGTTCATGTTCATATTCACGTACATATATGTATGTACATGTGTATGCATGGATACATGTAAGTATGAAAGAAATCATAAATGTTCTGCGTAAAGAACATTTCGCAAAATGAAAATTTATGACTTTACTGCCACAATACTATTGTTGGTCGTTGGTCGTTGTTCGTTTTTCTTTCTTTCTTTTTTTTTTGCTGCATTTTTCAATTGCTGATGTGTTTTAGTTTTGCAAAGCTTCTGTTATTTCACACCAACTTACCATGCCCAATGCCTTACATACGAGTACGAGTACGAGTACGTAAGCATATGGCTTACCAATGCCATATGCGGTGTCTGTTTTCAAATAATTATAGTGCAATGGCTGCTTTTGCCTTTGTATTACAGGTACGGTCTCTATTAGGCTTTACGTTTAATGTTTAATGCTTATATGTGTGTTCAAAACAATCATAACCATCATTAGCTTTTATGAGTTTCTAACTCTTTTGCGGAAGCCAGTGCTTTACTCAGTCTCTTAACTTTTTCCTCAGGTATGCGTCCTATGAACATCGTTTGTTTCTCCTTAAAATATTTGTCTTTTTTTTTCTTTTCTTTTCTTTTATTATTATTACGTAATTTCTAAAAATCCTTAAATGTTTTTTACTTGTTGTTTTACAATATTTAATGTTGGCTATAAAGAAATAAAGAAATGTTGTTGTAGTCAAGACGTTCTTCTTTCGTTTTGTTTTACTTAATGATTTACAAAGTGTTTCCATTGTTTTAGTGATAAATTGCATGAATTTTAGGGAACGCCTCTCGGGCTATGGCAGGTATTAATTGAAATTACCTAAAAGCCTTCTCAACCGCATTCAATTAATATGGGAGAAGTAGGAAAGAATAGAAAATAAAAGTAATAGTTATTTATTTAAGGTTTGCGATAAAATTGTAAAGATTCTTTACATTAAACAACGCAGCATGGGTGTGCACTAAGTTTGTCATTTTTTTCCCCTTTTTTTTCTGCTGGATTCAAATAAGCGAAGGCAAAGTCATCGATTCAATTTGACCCCATATATCCATAATTACAAGATTTATGTAAGCAAGTATTTACATATAGTAAAGAGGGCCATAAGGATTATTATAAAAGGCAGGAGATAACATTTCGAGTGATGATAACTCGTTGTCAACCAACCAATCAAGCGAGCTTATACTTTAGCAAGTTCCATTGCGTTAGCTAAGAGCTTCCTAAGTCGAACTCGAGAGCTTACTAATCGTTTTGTTAAACGAGGTATTAATATATCATGTGTTATAGGTAACGGTTTTCCAAAACAATAATATAAGAATGCTGGTGATTGATACGATGAGCTTTGGGGACTCCTACTATTGGGAGATATGCTTAATTTTTTCTGAAAAAGAAGTTGAGTCGAATTTTTGAAAATTTTCTCTGTTTTTTTGAGCCATTTTTTATTCCACTTATTAAGCCCGATTGCCAGCGATAGTTTGGTCTTATATACTTTTGCGAAGCTATAGGCGTTATATACGTTTCAATACTCAAATAAGTACAGTTTTACAGATTTAGAAAAGCAAAAAGAAAAACTTTCTTGACTGAAGATTATTTACAGCTAAAGAAAAAGACAAACGTTTATCAGATTTTTAAATGCTTAATTTATAAAAAAAAAAAGAAAAAAAAAAAACACGCTCGTGTAACAGTATTTTGAAGTCCATGCAACGTTTTACGCAACGTCGCGTTCAATAATCGATAGTGTGTTACGCTGAAGGGGTTTGTTAATCTTGTTTTCTGCATGTACCGTTAAACATTTTCAATGCATTTGTATACATTAACTGTTAAGATCCGTTAACGAGACGTATGTGTGGCTTATCTTACGTATTTGACAATTCTTAGATGCGCATACACAACTGCAGCAAACGCAATATTATTATTATCTCACAATTTCGAAATTGTTTATCTAATTTTTTATTTGAATTTGTAATAAACATTTTATCTTTCTCTTCTCTTAAAGAAAAAAAAAAAAAAAAAAGAAGCAAAACAACAGAAACAACCTTTCCTTTGTTTCGGAAGTCTTTCAAAATAAAACAAAAAAAAATAACTCAAGTCACTAGTAAAGAACATATTAATATTATGCAAGTATTTTGCATAAAAGTGATTGATTGTATGCACATGAACACGAGCTAGCTGGCTTATACATATGTATGAATTCGTATCGCGTTCAACTAGTCAATTCTAGGTGTTGTTCAATGAAACTGGATCATTGATCTTTAACTATTTTGTACATTTCTGTATACATTCCTCTTAGGGTTAGGTTAGGTTGATGACATTCTGTTGGAAAAGCAATCATTGTTATGCATTATTAAGATAAATGCATATAAATGGACGCTATCGAGGCGATGTGTTAAAAATTTCTTTCCTGGTGAGTTGATATTTGTGCTTCTTTGTTTTTTTCTTTTGTTTCTTTTTTGTTGCAACCAAAGCAACCTTTGCCTATTCATTAGGAAAATACAAAAATGTTCCATTTTATGAAATATTTTTCTATACATTTTTTACTGCATTCTCTCTCTCTCTCTCTCTCTCTCTCACCTCCCCACTTTTAAAGCCTACAATAGATTAACGATACGGATAACGAGAACCACATGTGATTACATCATTTTTTACTTTATTAAACTGAAGAGTATTCTATTGAAAATGTGTTAGCAAGAAATGACTTATGTTAATTAGTAATGTTGGGTTAGCGTCCAAAAACAGAATACTATTGAATCTCAAATCAAATATTCTGAAGTATATCAAAGAAAAAAAAAAAAAAAAAGTCAATGACAGTTGCATCTTTTTAAATGTCATTCTGAAAAATTGTTTAAAAAATGTATATATATATATATTTTTGTTTTTTTTTTTTTTTTTTTTTTTTTCAAGAAATAATGAAAGAAATTACAGCGTTGTGTGTGTGTATTGAGCGAATGACTTGAAATGTAAATTAATTTCCCTATGTTTTTATTTAAAATTTTTGTGTTTTAACGATCTCAACAGTGATTGATCGACGAGCTTTATACAATATTTGATCTTTTATTTTACTCAATCTTTCTTTGTGAACATTTCTATGCAAATTTTTATGTCGCACAGAACAAGTTGTTTGTTTATACTAAGGCCAGACGAATTTTTAATGAAATGATTTTCAAAGTTGAGTGCCCCGTTACGTATATGAACGAACATCGGCGCACGCGACATAACAACTTATCCAGGTGTGTAACATGTAACACATACGCGGTGATGATGAACACATTAGATACGTAAACGTGAAGGCAATTAGCTTACACTTTTCTTTAATTTTGTTGCATTTGTTGTCTGCAAAAAGAGAAGTTTTCTTTCCGCATTATTATTAATGATTGTCATCAAGAATTTTGCTTCTGCAATTTCTCAAGAAATATTATTAATTTTCTTTTTTATACATTTTTTTTACTTATTATTACATTTATCGAATCAATCTGTTTTTGCTTTTCTGTTGTATAGTCTGGCTACTAAACTATTCACAGGATTATTTTCTGATCTTGCTCGGCTATTAGCAAAATACCATACTGTTCATCTTAGCGAATTTTCGGTTGTTGATTTGCGGAATAGAAAATGGAAATGATCACAAATTGTTGTAATCATGTTTCAACTTTTCCTTTTGATTATGGCTGAAATTTTTCTTTTTAAAAAAAAAACCCAGCCTTTGCCATTTTGTTGAAATAAAATTGTGAAATGTAACGCGATTCATTTCGATTAAGGTCACCCGTTATAGAGTAAGCTTCTTTGTCGAAATTTTAACTTTTCTATCTCAACTTTAAAACCGCCTACGACGAAGTATGCCTACAGCGGCTGCTGCATCTTGAAAACCGGAACACGCTAAGGTCTTTTAAATTGTCAATACTCATCAATAATTATTAATCCTTCTAATGAAAATTAAAAATAAATAAAAAATGAATTTTAATCAGCATCAAAATTTTACGGTTGTATTTGTTATATCATATAGTCGTGAACCCCGTTGCACTTAATAAATTTATGCGGGCCGAAATGTTCTTACTCCGTTTTTCATTTCAGTTGGATTTCTTTACTCGCGTATAAAAGAAGAAAAAAAAAGCATAAAAAGAAATCGTGAAATATAAAAAAGTTAAAAATTTTATAAAGCAAATGTTTTACATATTAATGTCACTGTTTTAAAAGTTATCATTTATAGTCTTTCACTTAATCAGTTAACTGTTACGACCCCTTTGGAAAATTCGCATTTAAATTACGTCGCAAAAATTCAGCGATGGCGACTATACTCGTTAAACGGGATGCATGTGTAATATGAATTTAGATTTCAGTGAGATGACAATTGCTTTCAATTATTGTATCTTGAATAAGCAGATTAGACACAAACCATTGGACTAATTTAATATTTTCTGTTTAAGCTTATTTTCTTCAGTTTTAAAAGTAAAAAAAAATATCAACAAAATATATATGTATGTATAATATATGATGGCAAAATGCATCATATACAGAATGGAATGTTTAACGTTCATCCGAAGGCAATTTGTTGACATATGCAGGCTGTTGTCCTTTATCAGAGTCTCAGAGAAAGAAGCCAAAACAGTCTGAAATTGTCAATGAAACATGTGCTTTCTAAGAACTTGCCCCGGGGTACCCTAGATACTATTATTTTATTTGTTAAAACTTTCGGTAACTTATCTACTTTCAAATGCTGCTCCTTTACTTTTTACTCCTAGCAATTGCATTAGTTGTTCACTCAAATGTAACGTTAAAGAAATATTATACATTTTGAAAAGCTGCCTCAGCAATTTTTCCAACTTAAACAACTACATGGTCTTTACAAACGAATCAATTTGTGATGCTGTTACCCCGACCCCTGACATTTCAATGTTTTCATTATAACTACATTAACGATGTCTTTTATAAATCTTGTGACGATTAAAAATTCCCCCACATATGGATTTCTGTGATATCTGGCCATTTCAAGTCAATGTGCAAGCACATGCTTTTCGTTTCATCTGTTTTCGCTTTTATTCCCTCTCTTTGTCATTTAATGTAAAAGTAGAAAATAAAAATTAATTTCAGTTTTACACCTAATTGAAAAAATTTGAATTTTTACATTTTTGTGAACAAGGGCTAAGCCCAAAAATCCCAAGTAGAAGAGATATTTTTTTTTTTTTGGTTGGACTCGAAAGAAAGGAACGAAACATTAATTTTTGTCATGGTGTTACAATTATTCGATGAGCCTTACGTGTCGCATGTCGGGTTGAATGCAAAGAAAGAGATTACTCATGGTTGAAAGTTGATTAGCAGCTGACAAAGGCCAATTTAATTCTTTCATTATGAATTAAAATTTATGAATTTTAAGCATTTTTTTTATTTTCTATTATTAATATTTTACTTGATAACAATAAGCTCTGGTCCTATGTGAAATGAACACTATATATGAAATTTGTATATTAATTAGTGTTAGATACTTAATGAATTTCGAAGATGCCCATGGGTCCATCGGGTGGATCTTTCAATCAATTCTTCTTTCAATCCGATTCGGGTATCGATGTTTTAAAATCGAAATTATCACCTAATTGCTTTCACGACTTGATAACTTCTTTGCACCTACATATAGTAAACAAGAATTTGAAATATCGCACAAATATGCATTAGCCACAATGAGTATTAAGGGCTTTGATTGGATCATTAACATTTTCACAATCATGAAAATAGTGCATCTTTTATGTGAACACTTTAAGTACTAGTTGTTTAAAATGCACTGCACCAACTGCACCACCTGTTACCCCGTTTTCTTTTTCATATCCAACACTACTTGTGGGTGCTAGGGTATATTACGTTTGTGTTTATGCATGCAATATCCAGACGGGCTTGAGATACATATTTTTAGTATTATTATGGCGATCGATTCAGAATCACTTTATTGATAGACTTAAGTTTGTCTGCCCATATGCGCGTTTGGTCGTTTTGTGTTCAACCTACAGGTAGTAGTTTTTGAAAAGTTTTGGCGAAATATGCACGGTTTGGCCCAAGCATGAACTCTATTTAAAATGCTTTTTACCAGTACACTTTTTCGGACGATCAACACATCATCACTTGATACGAAAAACTCATTAAAGTCATTCACAATCAATCGGAATTTGAGCATAATTATGTGTCATTACCTATACTTACGCAATTATGCATATATTTATATACATGTGCATATAGATCCAGTTATATAGTTTGGAAGTTGTAAACAAGCGTTTAGTCTATAGAACTTTTAATGTTACGTCAATATGTAGATAATGAGTTTGAATTGACGATATGAACACTAAGGCAAAGATGAGTGTCTAGCATGTAAACGTTATGCAGAGCTGTAAATATACCGCGGATATTAACAGAAAAAATTTTCTCTTGCTCCAACCTAAGTTATGCGCATTGGAGGCTACGCAACAGCTTTAAGGTTACGAAACAGCTTTAATGGAATAGTAAATAAAGGTTTCTCTATTTCGACAAATTGCAAAGGAGTTCTCTTAAGGCAAAAAAGTTGGAATATGTCACACATCCTTAATAATTCATTGCAACAGAGTAACGTAGCATTACATGGAACAAATGGAGTTACTTTTTTTGTAAATTTATATAAAGAATAAGTAAGAACATTACAGTGGACCATGCCGTACTATTCAATGCCATGCACCACCCGACATTGATTACATAGGAAGTCTTCCGACCCGAACCAATTTTTGATAGCGTTCATGTCAGTTGTAAGTTGAACGAAAAAAAAAAAAGGTACAAACGGACAGACAAGCTCACATCGATTCAGAAAGTGGTTTCGAAAGTGATTGTAAATCGATCGACATTATAAAAAGTGGGTTTATCCCAAGTTTTCACGGATGTTGCATACATCCGCACAAACTTAATGTGAACTTATATCACAAACGGTGTAGGGTAAAAAAGGTTTTACCAGAAAATATTAACGTCAGTCTTTTGCTACATAAGACCGGTACAATCAACCGTTTGAAGAATAGAATGGGGACCTGTGAGCTTTCGCAAAATATTCTTTTATTTTTTTCTTGACTTTTCCGTATTGTTGCAAGCCACAAGATCTAGAAAAGCAATTAAAAGATTTTGTAAAAATGTGACTCACGCTCAAGCAAGCATCCGGAAATCATTTCCTCAAAAAATTGATTCAAAAGGGCATGACGGCGACAGAGAGAGCAGCCAAATTTCAATTTAAGGTAATAGTGCTACAGTGCTGGGGAATCTTACTTTGAAATTTCTTTTACAATATCAAAGCAGTCTAATGAATATTAAGATAGCCAATTAGTTGGTTTTATATCTGGTTATCAGAAAAACGGGTTTACAGTTTCAGAGAAGTTATTGTGGTGAGGCGGAAGAAGGTAGGAAGAGAGTAAAAGGTAAGTAAAAAGATGGCGAAACGCCATATACTCAACAATAGGAAACCTGGTATCACTTTATTGCCAACTTGTTACATAATTATCATTAAATGAATATAAAAAAAAAAAATAAATAAAATTTAAATTTAAATTAAATTAATTTAGTATAAACTAAAGCAAAATAAAATGGCACGCATATTGTTTTATGTATGTAGCTACAAAAAAAAAAAAAAAAAAAAAAAAAAAAAGGTAAATGAAATACATAAATAAAAAAAGGAGACTTTTGGAATAAAATTTTAACTTTTAGTGCTTGGAAAAAAACCATTTAAGTCATTGCTAAGCTTAAGCTTTGTATTTGCGAAAACGTAAAGAAATACAGGCGCGCACTACTAACACGTCTCGATACTCGGCCAATGCTTTTGTTATTTGTTGTCCGTTTGTTGTTTACTATAGTTAGTGTTGTTTATGTGCGACATTTGTACAATTGGCAACTAACATGATGGCTAACAATAACAACAATAACATTTGTATTATTGTTACTTGTGCCGTTTGCTCGTTTTTTTGTTTAAGGTGCGTGGCAAATGCCCAAAACAAAACTAACGTATGTATACTCGTCCACAATTTTTTCTCTTTTTTTTTTTTTTTTATTTATTTATTTTTTTTTTTTTTTTCATTTTGCTTACTCATTCATACCCATATACAAGGAAATAATGTACAGAAAATAACGTAAATAAGAAAATTGTACGGACTTTAAAGAGAATCTTAGATGCCTTTCACTTAAGCCTTTTAAAAAATAATTTGAGTTATTGCGGACCTATGCTATTGCATATGGTAAGTGTTCATGGGTAGATGGATAAAAAGGCGTT
The DNA here is from genome assembly GCF_014805625.2 of Glossina fuscipes. Lineage (NCBI taxonomy): Eukaryota > Metazoa > Arthropoda > Insecta > Diptera > Glossinidae > Glossina > Glossina fuscipes. Next base: position 2,315,444 of record NW_023998421.1, on the reverse strand, counting down.
TTTTGAACTAATGTTCTAAAAATTCTTGTAAAATATTTAAAATCTTTCTTAAATATTTTCTATCTACAAGTGTATCCAGGAATTGATCGTAAAGGAATTTGTGTTAACTTATGCTTATTCTTTATAGGAAGAGACACGGAAAAACGGAGGAAAAGCAATGAAAAAAAAAATAAATATATTTTATTCGATATTATTTCAAACTATATTTCGATGCGCGGCAAATGCTATGAGAAAATTGGTATGCCATCAGCATTTGGATGGTCGGTATTAAACAACATCTGAACCGTGCCAGTTATGGGCAACTAGTATAAATGTGTCCAAATGCTACACCTGCAATTGTATCAAATTTTCGTTTCTTAACATTCGCGTTAGTAGAGTGAAGAGTACAGATACGTGTAGATGTGCATTTAATGCTATATTTTGTAGTTAGCAGTAGTAAAAGTAACCATACTAGACAAATAGGGAAATAAAGATGCGGTCTGCAGAGAATGAATGTATGCTAAATTATTTCTTTCGCATGTAACACGTCTTGCCACTCCCAAAAAAATGGAAGCTTAAAATTTAATAGCAGAGCCACTTTATTTTACTGAACATACATATCTACAATAAGTCAGTTTTAGTAGGTAACGTTGGGGTAACCTTATAGGGTTAATGCGGATAGGTACCGCCACTGATTCTAATAGCGTTAATTATGTAAGTCACTAAGGGTCCTAATAGAATTAATTTTAATGGGCAATAGTGAATAGTGGAACGCTGGATTCTAATAGAGCCACCTCCGCTAGCCGAGTGTGAATTCTAATGGGGCATATTCCCTTAGGCCGGGCTAGAGCGCACTCTAACAGGCCTTGTATTAAAATACGAACTTTTCTAATAGCGTTAACTATAATTAATAGGGATGAACGTCAATTCTATGAGATAATCGTAAGTCCTAACAGTGTCAATTCCTTTTTTTAACACGCTATTTAGAGAGGTGGTAGTACCAGAGTTAGACAAACTTAAAGTGATTTTTGGGAAAAACGCAGCAATTTTTCTTTTCTTTTCTATTAGTAGTGTAAACATAAGTGTACACACCAAACGATTGCCTATGAGGGAATTATAGTAATATAAAAGTATTATTAATACGTCATTGTAGTACTAAAAAATTAAAATCGTCTTTGCGTTTGTGTCAGTTTAATGACTCCTTTCTAAGGAGTTTCCGTTGAAACGTTGCAATCTCCATAGATAATGAATGCAACTTTCAACTTGTCGGCCGCTGGTTTATTGCCCAACTCTCTATTGCCGGTAACTTGAATTTGAAGTTGCATTTATCTTAAACTGGTTAATGAGGAACCCTCGCCGCTCCCTTTACTTGAAGAAATTAATATTAATACGGGTGTCTGGACATTTGCATGGATCGCTTCAACTATGAACTTTTTAATCTCTTTACGTTATTTGTGAAATTATTAACTTGTGTTTTCTTTTTTTAGTTCAAAATGTTAATGTTAATCCTTTCACTATAATTACATACGAACTGTTCTACATTCCTTATAGCCATTAAGCAGGTATTGAATATGTTATGGATGCGCAATATAAATAATTACAAGTTTCATGCTTTTTGTTATATAATAATGGCATAGATAGAATTTAAATTAAGACTATGGAATACTTAACTTTATGTTTCTTTGTATAACGTGAATATCTGGTCGCGTAAGTATCTAAATAAATACAATGCCAATTAGGAATAGCAACCTATTAAATTATTAAATAAATTTTTATTTCCATATAGCGATTAATCCCCATCCTGAATGGGAATTTTCCTTCTTCACCAGAATTATATTAAATCTTAATCACAATTCTAAGAGTTTATTTCGCGCTAAACACTTGTATCTGATAGAAGAGAACAAGTGATATCCTCATATAACAACAAGTGCTAATAAATTGTTAGATTCAAGAGAGCAGATCAAAAAAAAAACGAGCTGCGTGAACTTCTAACACAGTTTCCTGCCTACAAATTCAACAATGAAAAACAAATTTGTTTCGTATTTGTAATTGGAGGAAATACGTTTCTATTGTATTTTTATATTGCATTAGATTTTATGTAGTGTGACATGTAATGCCTAAAAGAAGTATAGGTCAAACCATGTTATGGACAGCGTCTATGTGATTTCAAAGAAAAACTAGACATTAGTCACCGAAACTCAGTGCTTTAGTTTAAAATAAAACCAAGTAAAAGCGTTATAGTCAGGCAAGGCCGATCTTTAAATACGCTACAAAAATTCGTTTAATATAATTCTTCATTTGTTGCCATTACAAAATGATGACAACCATGCCATCGTTGCCATGGAATGACAAAGTTTGCATGGCAACCCTTATATTGGAGGAGATTCCGGACGTGGACTTATTTGCTCCGAATTTTGCAAAAGTAATTATTGCTTGTCAAATACTTTATTATTATTGACGTATTTTTATCGTAAAGGGCGGATTCCAGAAAACGGATCTGTGCAGTTCATTTTTGTTTCGAATTACTATTACTGATCGTTTCTGATCGTAAAATAATAACCATTTGCCATTTTTGCCACCTAAAGGGTTATTTTTCATAGCAAGGTTTATATTATGATATGGAAGAACGCTTAAATATTGGCCCATTTTATCCAAGCTTTTCATATCAGTTTAGTTTGTTGAAATGTTATCATTTAATAACTTTTGTCGTGAAATTTGAAAATAACAAAGTTCTTCCCATAACGAATTTTTCAAAATAGGACGAAAACAGACGACTGGCCGCAAAAATGAACTGATCTACTCCATTTTCAATTCGACTTCTCTTTAGATTAAAGGACGTGCAGGTATCTAATTTCGTCATAATGTCTCAAGAACAGCGAGCAGTAGATTATGCAAAATACACGGATGGATAGACAGGCCAACTTAAATCGATACTGAACCGATCGTTATTATAAAAGGTGGGCACTTTTTAAGCCCTTTTGAGAAGCAAATCCCTACGAAGTTAATATGCACTATCTCACCAGTGGTGTAGGGTAATAAAAGGAAAATAAATTTTTCAGTAAGAAAGTAGTGCAAAAGAGTGTACTATAAACAAAAAGTAAAGTTAGTGAAACAAAAATTTCTTGGCTGAAGTCAAGATCAACAACCAATCGCAACATCACCGAAATGCAACAGTTTAACGAAATATTGACATGAACTACAAAAATAAACCAAATGAACGATTGACCTAACGTAGACAATAAGAGAAAAACAACACGAGAGAAAAATCAAACATAAAACCAAAAAGAGATAAAATGGCAGACTGTACATGCTCGACGGAAACAAAGAGATGATAAAGCTGCTAAAATTATTTTAATGCGACTATGAATGGATGGAGGCATAGTAGAATTGCAGCCACCCTGTTAATACTCCTCTTCCATACTGTGGTCTCCATGACATTGCGAATAAATTCAAGCTTCTCCCTATGTCTGTTATCTTGTAATTCGCAAGAGTAGCCGAATAGGTAGGAATCACAAGCCGGCGTTCGTGGGTTCTAATCTCAGTGCGGTAGTGTTTTGTTTGGTCTTTGCTACGGTGAGTGTTCATAGGTATAGACACACAACTTACAGATTAAGCACAAATCCACTAAGCTACGGTCGCTTCCCTATCTCTCTCCCTTTGTTGATTTCTTCGTGACCGTCACCTTGTTACGCGGTGAGGAGACATCCTCTTCTAATAATTGCTCATATAGAAAAAAAAGAAGCTTTTTACATCTGTCTTTACGTGCGTCTGCTGTTTCAGGATAAAATTATTTCTTGTGAAAAATTTGATATAGAAACTTGAAGCTTTGCGCAGAGGAAATGATGGGCCTGTCGGAAAAGAGAACCTTGGTCCATTGCAAGTACGCCCAAAGTAGTTGAAAATTAAAAAAAGGAAATAAAAACTGAAAAGCGGTTAGTACTACGGTCAATAACGTAATAAATATCGGCCTAAAATTTAAGACAACATATATCGAAATCAATATAATGATCAGTGCAAAAACCGACCAAGTAAGTTACGAAAGAAAACTTTGCATACATTAAGTTGATAGATATCCAAGAATCACACCAAAGGATATGCAATTTTTGTTTCTTATTTCAATAAGAAGGCATGCACTACGTTAATAAATTCGTTAATAGGTTTGTATAAGATTATTTTCGGTAGAATGCCAGTTGCACATATATATGTTATAATTAAATTTTTTTTTTTAATTAGTTAAACTTGCGGGGAAACAAGACTTTTTAATTTTAACAAGTGGCTATCAATTTAATCTTATTAATAGAATCAAGTTCACAAAGTCAGTACTTAGCTGTAGTTATAACAGAATAAAATATTTTTTTTTAAACATAAATGAGACGAAAAAAACGAATTCTCACGAAACGGTTATATTTCTTCTTAAGTTCATTTAAAGTTCAGATGAGTCGCACTTGTTCTTTTATTCAATAATTCAGTTCACGCTTCTTCTAAAATAAACAAAAAGCATATGACATTCATGGTCCAAAACCATTCCGATAAACAAACAAACACACACACACACACACAAGCAATACAATATTACGCATTACTTTCAAGTCAATTTAGTATTTCATGGATTTATGGGGCCAAAGCAAGTTGACATTTAAAAGCCACCGTTTATATCGTTGGCTTTTAAACAACATTTCAATTTGTTTTGTACATATTCACAGAAGAAAAAGTAAATCATGTTGTTTACTACGCGATGTTACGCAGCTCTGTATTTCTTTTATGGACTTTTTTATTTTATATAATTTTTTTTTTTTTTTTCTTTTATGATTTCAAAGATTTTTCATATATATATATATATATATAAGTCATTTCTAAGGTAATTTATTTTCTCAAATGTTCACATAGTACACCTGAAGGCAAACGTTTTTAACTTGTTAAGTTTTTTCACATTAACGTATAATGATTTCAATCAGAATTCTATAGAAATTTCCTTATGATGTTGAAACAAGTGAATTTAATTAGATTAAGATCACGACAAAAAGATAAAAGAAATCAAAGAAAAAAAAAAATATCATAACGAACTGAGAATGTGTACAGAATGATTATGAAATGTTATGTTTGTGTTTTGCATGATCATTATGATCATGATGATGATGATGATGATTATGATGATGATGATGATGATCATGAATGACAATGTCATATAAAAAGTTTTATGATATGTTTACAGTTATATAAAAAAGAGATGTGTACGTTTTAGTGTTAATTTAAAGTATTTCATAAGAAAAGATTATACCAAAAATAAAAGATTTAAACAACAAACTGGATATAAAAGTATCTTAATCAACTGACGTCACCGTCAACAAGACTTTTGTGTGTATAATAAAATTTAAAGCCATAAACTCAGTGCATAAAATTCAGCAAGCAATACTTAGCTAGTAGAGTAAATATTTGCAATCGGATACGAGTTGTATTCAATTTTGAAATTGCTTTTGCATCATTCACTTATTCTATTGTGTTATATTATGTTGAGCAAATGCGTTCTACAGTATGTTACGGAAGCAATTACGTTAAAAATTCTTGCGGCTTTTAATTACGAATAGCAAAAGATAAAGAGATGAACAATGTATCGGATTGCAATAACTGTAGGTCCCGCCTGAAAATTGTTTTTTAAGAGAGAGGAGGGTTTTCATGTTACATATCCCGTCAGCATGATCATCGATATCTGTATCAATACATGCTTTGATATGTCGACGTTTCGTTGTATTTCTTATTGCGTTCTCGCTCAGATGTTTCGCTTTTATAAGTTTTAGATATGAGAATTTTACTTGGAGACCTAAATGGTTTGATTCAGAATCCCAAGTGCGAGAGACTCAATCATCAATCTCCGATGTTTGGATCTAAAAATGACATTTCATTTTCTCTTCTTCTCATTTTCATCTGTGCAGCATTACCTAAAGGATTATATATGGAAGGGCAGTATATGGAAATGTGTCTCTCATACGGGTTAAGCTATCATTTCTGAATAGCAAACTGCAAGTTGCAAATACTTCTCTCGCAATTTACCTGACTTTTTTGCACCGATTTGTTGGAAATGTAATAAATAATACATTTTTAATGACATTCCGGTTAAACATTACAAGAAATGCGCAATGGCGAGATAATTCTAAAGCACCCATGGTCACCTCTCCTTTATCATTATGATTATCACACACGATTGGATTGCCGTTAGACATTAATGAATTTTAAAGTTTATTCTAGATAGAAAACCGTGATATAGGGCGGGAAAAACTAGGTTTTTTCCGAAGAACAACGCCTTCAGTTTGTTTTTAAAAACTTTTAAAAATGTTTTCTATTTCCTTGAAGGTTTGCCGTTTTTGTATGCAAAATTTTAAAAATATTTTTGAATTTTATACCACACATCGCCTGTGGTGCAAGGATATATTAAATTTGTCAAGTGGACTTATGCCACGCCAGAAGCCAGAAGATCTTCGTGTGGACTAGTCTTTCGTTATACCGATCGGTTCGGAATCCCTCTCTTAATCGAACTAAGCTTGTCTGTTCGCCTATCCACCTTGTTTTCTTGTGTTCACCTGCAATTCTTGTGCGGCCGGCAATTTTTGAGATATGTTGTTGGTTTTGTCCAAGGACAAATGCTATGGGAGACGGTGCTCCCCATATAACGCCTTTGAGAAGTCGTTTTATTAATAAATGTAGGGTGGTGTACGGTATTTGATGGTCTGTTAAAATATAAATTCAGAAAAATCTTTCTGCTTTCAAGAGAGAGCACCGAGTGATTTTACTCGGTAAAATGACACTTTGATAATCATTTGTTCGCTCTGCTTATAAGAGCCGGATATTGAGATAAAATGGAATTAGACTACGTACCTTATTTGGTTGCTTTGTTCCTCAGTTAACCGGTTGGTTCAAAGCAGCTAAGGAGTAAACGCAATACGTTCTGCAGAAAGTATGCCTTTTAAAATTTTCTTTTTTTTTTTCCACCTAATCTTTCACTTAGAGATCTCTTTCAAGATTTCTTTATCAAAATTTATACAATTAATCGGCCTTTTACCATCAAAATTAATTGACATTTTACAGCATAGTAATCCAATAGAAATTACTAAGGTAAAATTCGCAATAAGAAACTAGCCTGACCACACACATATCTTTACCAAGGAATTTATTAATTAAATTTTGAAATATTCATTTTTATAAAATTCATTTTTTTTTTTTTTTTTTTTTTTTTTTTGAATGAAACAAGAATTCTATGTATTTTCAAAGTAATTTGAAGCGTTTTGTTTCTTCGGCCTGCGTTTATTCCTTTCGAAAGAAAGAAGCAGATATGAGTTTATTTAAAAATTGCACACCAAAGGAAACAATAAAAGAAAAAAAATGCATTCCTTTTTCTTCTTTGTAAAATAAATAAAAAATACGAAAGGAACCAAAAAATAATTGCACAAAAGATTTTTTTCGCTTTAAAAGTTAAGCAAAAAAATACAAAACAATTAACCAAAATTAAATGAGCATTAAAACGAATTTTGGATACCCATCCCGTGGATAAGTAACAAACCAACCAAGTTTCGCTTTAGGGTGTATTTGGTTTCTGTGGGGATGAACATCTTAAATTGTTTTTTCGTAGCATTTGAGATGAAGTTAGCAAAACTCGAAGGCTGAAGCGCTTGCGTGCCTTGTAGGATTTTAATTTGAGTCCTAATATTTGAGGAAAGGGATTTCCTTTTTTTCTTTTCCGCAAAATAATCGCACTTACCGGGTGAACGTGAAGACCCGCAAAAATTTTATATATGCCTATACAACCGAGCTACCCACCAACTTATTGAAGGTGTAGGTCCGCCTTTGTACTCAACACATTGAATCATCAATTGTTGGTTCACTGAATTCTAGAAAAAGAAGCCACTTTTCCTTTTAAAATTTTCTTCAATATATCGGGGAAGAATCCCATATTAATAATTTCTATTCCTTTTGAGTTCTCGATTTTTACAATGCTCTATCGTATTAGGTGAGCAAAAATCTAAAGAACTCTTTTGTAAAACACTAGTTAATGGCTCTCCTTCCTTTGTGTTTTCAATGCTTATACATCTTTGGGACTTAAGTGCTGCTTTAACCAAACAGATATTTATCAAAACAACAATCCGGGCTGTAGAAGATTTTCTCTGCTCTCGTTATGGAAAGTAAGCCTATAGTAAGAAGTAAACAAGAATGCTCAAGAGTACTCGAATCGAATGGATGCGTATTAAGAAGACAAGGAATGCTTTGACCCATTTTCTCTCTTACATTGTTTTGAACTCAAAGGAAATGTCGGTCGCGCAGAAAGTCGGTTGCTTGAATTGCCTGATTTACATAAAGTCAGATATCGCAGACAATGGGTTTTCGTATAGGCCTTGAAAGGCCAAGAACCGTACCTTACCCATGAGACTTAAGAAGATAAGACAAGCAATGAGAATACTTGTGGCTGCATATGTTTATGCCGTGTTTTCCCAACAAAAGTGAAATCAAGTGAAAATGAAGACCTCGAAAATATTAAGCTTGGTCTCAACATGTGTACGAGTTTAAGCTGAGTAAATAAAATAAAATAAATAAACGGAATATAAAAATTAAAACGCACAGCGCTTCTTAGATCGCCCATATGTGTACTGTGTAATTGCACTCTTGGATTTGACTTTGAATGAGTAAATAGAACGCGAATGAACTTTGACTTCCTGAACGTTCAGTTTATTTTAGATGAAATGTTGATAAGTAGTTGCAAAAAGATCATTGGCTTTCGGGTAAAACTATTTTCTTAAACAAAAATCCTATGGTATTTTCAGTAGCTGGGTATTTTCCTGAACTTTAACTCCATATCTCCCAGGACACAGGAAATATAGACGAATAACACCCTAGTCAGGTGTGTAGTATCTTCCTTATCTACTTTTTTTTTTGTCGTATTTTACAAAGGAGACAATAAACATGGTAGACTTACTTCTTTTTATACTCTGATGATAGTCTAAGCAGAAAAAAAAAATAAAAAGATATAACAATACGATCCGCCCAACAATCGTACATTGGACAAAGGTTTGTAGTGAATTTCAAAAAACCGAAAGGAACACTGAGACAATAAGTAACATATGATAAAAAAAAAAAAAAAGTAAACAAACGAAAATTACCTGTTGCTGTGTGTGAAGTTTCGAACAAGGCAGGCACGTAAGAAAACATGGTTTGAACCTGTTGCTGTTGGCCATTGTTAGCAAGCAATAAATGTGGATGCTAACAACAATTGCCATTTATGTTCGGATTTATGTGGTATATTGTTTACATGATGTCTTTGTTAGACAGAAACACACACACACACGCACACATGTATATATGCGCGCGCGCACAAGCGTTCGATATTCATATGGCGTGCCGTGTGAATTTTGTTTCCAGTTTTCAATTTCAGTAAAGTAAGTTTTGATCTTTTTTATTTTTGGTTGTTTTCCCCGCCGTATGGGGATTTAGAAGACAGAAAGGCCACCAAGGGCGTGATTCTGCTGAAATTCTTTGAAAACAATTTTAATTTCATTTTTAATAAGTTTTTTTTTTTTTTTTTTTGTTAATTTAATATCTTTTTCTTTGTAAATAATAAATATAAATGGAAAAAGCTTTCGCTTTGGCTTTGTGCGTTTGCAAATTTATAAATAACTGTTTATTTCTCTTAACACGCTGCCTATTATTTGTAAGCAAAAGAATTAATTTACCTGCTTTTCATTAGCGATGCATATACCAGCAATAAATGGTGTTGTCATACAGCAACAACAATAATAAGCAATAACGACAGCAACAGCAACAAAAACAACATCAGAGGAACAATGGCAAAGAGATTTTTACAAACAATAAAATAAAAAAAATAAAAAAAAAATACCGACTCAGAAATGATGAGTTAAGAGCTCTCGTTTGTTTATTAATTTTTCTGTTTTCATTTTCGTTTTTTTGTTTCTTTTTTTCTTTTTTTCTTCGGTTTTCATTCTTTAACAAACCGCTTTAATTACACCAAACAACGACAACAACATAAAAGGATTATGAATATGAAAACCGCAAAGACGTAACAACAAAAGAAAAAAGAAAAAAAATTAAAGAGAGATTCGCGCTGTACCGCGTGAGACAGGCGAACAAAACATTTTTAAAATGTTGCTAACAAAAACAGTGTTGCTTAACGAACCAGCTAAAGTTTTTTTTTGTTTTTTAATTTTTCGTTTTTGAAAATTAAACAAACAACAACAGACAAAACACCGTAACGAAACAACAACGAAACCAGTGAACTGATTAATCAACAGTGTTCACATATAGCGAGTGAGACGTGTAACAATTAACCTGCTATCATAAAAGGCCAAAAAAATAAGATATTTGAGAAAGAACACACACACACACACACACACACGTGCACATGGACGCATAAGACAATCATGCACCGCTGCTGCTTAAGTTGAAGAATTATGAAAAATTGAGTTTAAACATCACGCGGCGAGAAACAGCAGCAGCAGCAGCGGCAGCAGCAACAGCAACAGCAACGGCTTAAAAAAGCCGCAATTTTTAAAAATAATTTATAACATTTTTATTACACTCGTGCTTGTATTTCATTCTTTTAAAATATGCTCAAGATTATGTTCTTTGGCTTGTCTCTCGCAACATTTTGTGAATAATTCGTCGGCTCTTTCATAACATCAACAACATCAATGAAATATCATATATGATACGAAATGTCAACCATTCGTTATTTGAAAAATCATTTCATTTTTTTTGTTTTTTTTTTTTTGTTAAATAATATACGCAGATCTTTAAAATAATTCATTTTTTTAGTTTTTTTTTGTTTTTTGCTTAACTTGTAATATATGTCAAGTCATTCGGTTTTACTAAATGCAGGTACCGAGGCCTTCAATATGTTCAATTGGTTTGGTTACGCTTTAGCTTCAACAGGTGAGTTATGTTTACGATTGGTTTTGTTTTTTTTTTTTTTTTATTATTATTGTTTTGAGATTTCTATTTGTTAATGTTTAAAAAAAAGCAATTGAATATAACGTAATTTAGCCGAGTCATAACTCAAGGTGGGATTATAACGTAAACAATGAAAGATCATTAAGAAGCAAGTTCAAAAATGACGCTATGAAAATATTAATAGCCTTGGCAAGCTATTCAAGACGAAGTGAACTTTTTCTTGTCAAAGATTTTGCAATCAAAGTCTACCTTTTTATATTCATATACATATATATATATATATATATATATATATATATAATAATAATATATAGAGAAAAGTTGTGATATGATAGGTGGAAGAAATCCTGCCGCATAAATGTCCTTTAGCTTTGAAGCTTTGAGGCTGAAAACTTGAGAAACAACACTCAATTTCAATTTCGTTGTCAGAGTTACTCTTTTGGAAAAAACTACAATCCAAGGAATTTTATTTTGGGGCCGGTTTCCCGTTCCCGTCCCCGTCTTTGAGCTATTGCTCAATAGGAAAGACAAGTAAGAAAATTATACTCGTTCATGGTCGAATCTTTTATACCCATCACCGACTAAAAAAAAAAAAAATGGGAAAAATTAAATTTTCATCCTCCATCCATTCCGGTTTTGGTGGTGTACTGGTGCACAAGTAAAAAGCAGTAAATCAAGTAAGCAAAGGAAAACACAGTTTTTGTTGCATGGGCGTGCGGTATGCAACTTTGATACGACGATGATATTGAGTAGACATGGTTTATTTTCCATATTCTTGTACACATACTGCAGCATCGCCCATAGAAAATGCGTTCAAATTTTTTTGCTTTTATCTGCTATTGCTTCAAAGTCAATGACCAAAAATGTAAATTTTCAATTTTTTTTAAAAAACGGATATGTTTTTAACTTACGTGGTACCGTACGAGTGCTCTTCAACCGATTTGCCCCATTTTCAATACGTTTGCAACAGACATCAAACAGACGAAGTATAACCGCTATCGTAAAAGAAATAGTAAAGAAAAGAAAAAAACTAAATTTGTATAGTCTGTAATGTTGGCTGGGCGCGGCTAATTTTTTGTAAGATAAAAGAGGAAATTTGAATCCAGTATCTCATATTTCAATTTTTGCGACAGAAGGACTGACAAGCATGTTTGGCATCGTTTAGATTTGGTGCTAATCAATAACATGGCGACTTTATAGGATCTTTGGGAATTGCTTCCAAGTGCTTCAAACGTTTCAACAAAATGAATATACTCCTAGCACTTGAATGGAAGGCTTTACGTAAAGCCTTCCGATTACTTTGGTATTGCATGTATTGCATGGATTACAAAAACTAAAGGCACGGAAAAGTCGCTTATTCCGGAATGAGGTAGTGACATAAAATTTATAAACTTTTACTGCATAAAGTATTTGCTTGACCATAGCTTTAACATTGTTCCCTGTAAACCAATAACTTTGTACTAGTTTGCAACGAAATTGAAGTGTCATCTCTCGTACACATCTCTCGCCACTTAATTATACAACATGTATGTATTAACCGGTAATATATATATAATCTTGACTTATTCGAGTCTCTTCTTTTTGTATTATTATCTCAAACGCTTTTCGAGCTGCTATATAAAAAAAATAAAGTAAAGTACGCAGATTTCAAAAAATAGAGAAATATTTTTCCAATCAAAAAAATGATAATTAAAACAGAAAAGACCACTTCTGAGGTACGGGAAGTCGAATGTTTTTTTTCTTTTGATTATTCGTATGTTAAATGAACCGGTTCCTCCGCTGGCCGTCCTCTGCATCATATTGTCCATCATCGGTGCATCTGTTTATTAAATGTTTGTGTTGGCTTCCTATCTAACGGGGATCCTCATCACTATCGGTTAATTGTTCCAACATGACTACATTTTTTAATATATAAAGTAAGAAATTTTTAATGCATAAGTGGGTATAAGTTTAACATTGTGTGTCGATACCAAAAAGCGTTCCCGCAGTATAAAGATCAGCAATAAAATTTATAATAAGATATTCATATAATTCCTGCTACTATGCGTGAGTTGAGCTATGACATCTGTTGCAGTCTAGTTTATCTTTGCTTTCTTTCATTAAATATTAGTTGCTTTTGTGGATAGAGAAAAAGCTTTAAGCATATTTCAAAGTTTTGAAATTTCTACAATTCTGTTATAACAGAAGAGTGACATTTATTATTATGTTTATATTGATTGCTCTTTGTTAAATATTGAGCATGTGTTGCTGTAATTGCTATTAACTTCTTTACGTCGCCCTTCGTACATCGCTCTGATGTCCCTAGTACTTGCCGTTCTGTCTCTGCAGGCGATGGGCGAATTATTGCTTCCGGTTGTCACGTTATAATCCAACGATCAATAATTTCCTGGACTTACATAGGCAAACGGCGCTTATCGATGTAATCTGTCAGTTTAATCATTTGCCTACGAATTAACAGAGGTTTTATTGACGCTATTTTTTTTTCTTTCCAAAAAGGAAGACAAAATCCCAATTGTGCTGTCGTATGCGGAGAAAAAGGACCGTTCAAGCTCACCATTGTCTTGAAAAGTTTTGTCGCAACATTGCTCTGCCGAAAATGACTATTTGCCTTCTGTTTTTAAAGCAATTTGTACTAACATCGTTGATTTGCAGCGCGGTGAACTTCTAGTAGAGATTAACGTGAGAAACAAAAAAATTTTGGAAATTATTTCCCATGATGGAAAAACGACATTACAGACACTGCTGATATGCTAAGGGCTATCAAAAGTCAATATATTCATTATGTTTCCAAAAGACTGTGGCATGGGAAGACTATGTGCCAAACGGATAGCGCATTTACTCACTGTGGAGCAGAAAGGCAATGATGCCTAGCGTAGCAAAATATTATGAACAAAAACTCGAATTGCGATTCTACCCACCGTATCCTCGAGATTTACTCTCCGTCATACTTGTATCTACTTGAAAATCTCTAAGAGATTCTCCAGGGAAAATGGTTTGAATTATAAAATATGGATGATTGAGCTTCCTGTAGGACTTTTAAAGGAAATTATATTGATATTTAAAGAAAAAAAAAAAAAATTTTTTTTTTTTTGCCCACTCCCGGGAATTATTATTTGATGTATTGTATGCGAAAGTGATTTTGTTGCAATGTTTTGATTATCTCTTTCAGAGGCATTCTATCACTTAGTGTTAACTCTTGGCACGTTAAAATATTTCAATTATTTTGTTTTAAAAACGTCCATAGTTATCTTGTAAACATTCATTTGCCGAATATTGTTTTCAAAAACTCAAATTGTCTTAGCGCACTGAAGCAGAGAAAGATATGAGAGTTAGTCATATACCTTACCACATATTCGTAGGATATTTTTTTGCCATCGGTGAGCCAGAGCTGCTTTATCTATCTTGCGAGCCGACATATTTGTGGACTAAACATGGCTATGCTTATTCTAAATTTTTCAAAGGTTCTCTGCATTTATTGCTATCTTCAGCTATCAGTAATCCTGTAAATCGCAAAATAAAGTGCACATGGGCCCGAAAGAAGTTAAAGCCTGTTTGGCGGAGATTTACGGTTCCCAGCCTTTGATATTAAAAAGTTTCTTTAACCAATTCTTCTATTTAAGTGAAGAAAAGTTGTGTTTACTAAAGTCAACGATAATCATTTCTTGTTCCTCAATTTTTTTTTTCCTTCCGCTTTTCATTATTATAAGGTATTAAAGTGTATACAGAGTGTATAGAAAACAGTAAGTAAGAAAAGGAAAACAAAGAAAAATCTAAAGTCCAATCTTTCAAAAAAATAAATAAATAAATAGAAAATAAATGCCACACTTGATTTTGAGAAATTGTTTTGCATCTCGCTAAAATAACGACCACCCACACCTTAGCGATAAAAACGCATGCACGTACCGTGTATATGGTAACAATCTAAGCTTTATACGTAGGTATGGTAAAAAGCGTCAATTTCGCATATCATGCGATAAGTCCTCTTATATCGTTTCAATGGAAAAACTAAGAAAAACAAAAGCAAAAAATGGAAATTCATTGAATAAATATTATCATATGGAAATTTTTAGAGCAATTACCCATTCCTTTGGGTCGTCAAAATGAAGAAAAAAAGGAGGAATAAAAATAAAATAAAACAACTACAACGACAACAAAACATAGACCTACAAACTTATATAAACAATAAAAGAGTTTTTAGTTTGCAAAACGTAAACATCTAAGCTGTAGCGTAAGAAATGTGAAGATCACAACAAGTGACCCGACAACACATAGATACGTTAAGCGAGGTAGAGAGGCGAGAGGAAGAGAGAATGCGCTCTTATGACTAGCTAGGTAGGCCATCAGGATGGTGATTGTGCAACGCAAGGTTTATATACACACACATAACATACATAGTAGTTAGTGGCAAGAAAAGCAGAGAACGAACATATGTATGTCTATATCTTAACTAAAGTTTGGCGAATGCGTGGTATTGTTGTTGTTATTTGGTTGTTAGTATCTGCACAACATTTGCTTTATAAGCGTTATAGGTATGTTGTATGTGTATGTGTATTGTATAAAATGCAAAGTAAATTTATTTTTCAATTTCATGGTTTCCCTAAAAGTCAACAAACAAACAGACAAACAAACAAGTAGCAACAGCAACAACAATAGTTCATTGGGTATACATAGTTGTAGTTTACCGCCTCCACGCTTTTGCGGGCACACACAACGTACCTTTTAGTTCTTAACAATCTATTGATGATTGTCGTACTCTTTCTTTATTTTTCTTTTTCTTTTTCATTTATTTTTTTTTTTTTTTTTTTTTTCTTTTTTTTGCAACAGTGTGCAGGGAACCTGTTAACTGCTGGCTGTGAAAACGCAGTTGTTAACTTAAAATAAAAGTCTTAAAGCTTTCCTTCGATATTTCACTTTATGGATGTGTTTTACTTCCATTTCGCATGCCCATCCATATTTTCTTCTATAAACAATAATTATTTTGCTTTTCGAAGCTTATGCACTATAACTGTCAGCCAAGCTACTGTTTCACGTTTTTTCTCTCTCGTGCAAAGCAAGATCATCCAAAAATTTCGCCAATATTAAGATGTATTTGTATGTATGTATGTATGTATGTTTGCTAGATATTATATATTATATTTCATGGTAATTTCATAAATGCTACTCGCCTTTTTGTGGGTGTGGTTGTTGTCTTCATCATTGTTATTGCCAGGTTTATAAAATGTTTATAAATTTACCTTCAAGTCCTGTCATGAGAGTTAAAATGCATGCTGATGGTCTTTCTTTTCGTTTTCACGTTCAAATTTATAAAGTGACTGATGATTTCCGCATTGTAACATTCAGAGTACTAGTTGATATCAGACGATCGTTTCTTTCTCTTAGCCAAGTTCATATATCGGTATCTATTCGCAAAGCTATTATGCTACTGGTTTTTTTTTTTTTTTTGTTATTAACTTTACTTACTACTCTTGCTTGATTGTATTTAGAAGAAAGAGGGCGTGTATTACTGCTACTATTTTGTTTTCTTTTGGTTTTCTTTACTTGTTTGCAGTTCAAGTACAATAATCTATGTTTTATTGCTGTCAAATAATATTATAAAGTCAAATTTTGACAGTTTCGTTGCTACTGCAGTTGAATATATGTTTGCAAATATTACTCAGTATGCACCACATAGATATGTGCTACATTTATAAATGTCAGGTAGTCGAAAATTTATTGAGTCCGAAAATATGAAAAGCATTAGTTTACTCTCAGACATTAATGCCTTGCAGTATGTATTGAATGGCAGGCATTTTTGACCTTCTTAAAGTTTAATGAAAGTTCTTCCGTTTTTTTTTTTTTTTTTTTGAATTTTATGCTAATGAAGATAATAATAAGAGATTGATAAAATCTTCGTGAAATATTTTTTAACCGAAATTCAAAATAGTGGGTATCTAGAGAGGAGATAACCAAAATTAAAGACTTTCGAAAGAGTTAATACCCTTGAAGTTAATGACCTTGAAATTTAAAGCAAACCATAAACACAGGAAAAAACAAGATATTTCTGCGGAAGTCTTCACATATCCCACGATGATGTTAACTTACCGTATCCAGGGCCTACCGCATTGAAAATAGCTTAGCGCTGCAAGTCCGGTTGGCTAAGCGGTAGCCATAGCATACAATTATTTCAATGCAAATTTAAATTTCAAGTTATTTTCAATTCAGCATCAATTTGTAAGGAGCAGCAATGTATAAAAGTTCGCTAGGTTCGTAGGACGGCATACAGAAGCGGGATGAATATCAATGAACCCTTATGATTTTTAACTAATCCTATTAACATGGGCGTACTTCTAGACTCTAAAAAACTGCTAATAAAAATCTTCCTAAGCAACCACTGATCGCTGAAAAAGAAAATTCCGTTAAATAGTGCTATGCGGCGATAATTTTGCTTCCACTCTTGTAGAAATTACGATTATCTCCAAACATTGTTCAAGGGAGTAGAGACTATTTGTTTCTTTTGCTTTCGGAAGAAACATCAAATTTCCTTTTTATCGTTAATAACTTTACTTTCATGTGTGCGAGAAAATGTTACGTAAAATATACAACTATTGAGATGCCTCGTATCAATGTAGAGTTTCTTTTCAATATGAAATCGTATTTGACTAACATCCACGTATACGTAACATGCAGTAATAAGTTGTGAAAGTTATGTAAGCAGATACTTACGGTTTTATAAATGGCGACGCTCGCAATATTCTCCCTATTAACCCATTAATTGTATATGATGAGTGTATACGTCATGATCCGTCTATCCGTCCTTGTCGGATTTCCTCATGAAATTTTATCATTATTAAGATGTATTTGCTATAGCAATGTATCTTAAAAAATATTTTTGCCATTTTGCCATTTTATCGTCTCATTAAAACTTAATTTCATATCATGTATACCTTGTGTTTGACCCAAGTACCCAAGAATCTCGATAAAGAATTCGACATAGTTAACTAGTTAAACGATGAGAAAAAGAATGTAGCAGATGCAAAAAATTGTGATCTAAGCCAAAAAAATTTTTATTTTGTTCTCTTTAGTTATTACCAAACAATAAACATATCACTTGTAGCAGATAGATAGCAATTTTTTTTCTTTTTCCTTGTTTTTTTTGTTTGAAAATGGTTTTTTGATTTTTCATCTGAAAAACAGTCGTCCCAAGAAAATCTTGCAAACACTGGCAAAGAAATAAAATAAATAATTGTGTGAAAGGAAAAATAGACACTGCTTGGCAAAAGTAAACTGAATATCTGCGTTTGGCACCTGCTTGATATTACAAAGTTTTGTCACTAATTAAATTTCTTGCAATTTTTTACATTCTGGTCACCAGAGAGTGAAAAAATAACAAGACATATATTTTATAAATCGGCCAAGTGTAACCTACAAGTAAATAAATTTTTTTCTACTGCCAGTTAAAGACTTAAGCAAATTTTACTTCTCTTGCCTAATCTGCATCCATAAGCATTTCTTTTTTAGTTTTTTCTAAGAGACTTTTTTTGAATTTCTGGTCTTGACTGTTGCAGCGAACGCATTAATTACTACGGTCTTCGCCAAATTAAAATAAATTAGACATAAATTAGAATTAAAATCTTGCCGTTTACGCATTGGTTAAAATGGGAAATACAACACACAACAATACACAATAAGCCTGCTATAAATAAAACCGTAAGGACGCTGTAGTCGTACGATACATTATTATGTATCGCAGGCCTAGCACAATTATTAGCTCGTTTTGGTGCTAATACATCAAAAACGGCAGATGGTTTTCATGCAAAAAGTATTTTTCATCGAAGCCCTTATATTGGAAGATGCTCGAAGCAACACACGACTCGATCCAAATTTCGCAAACTGAATTTACTTTCCAAAGATGTTATGCTTTTTCAGTTTCCATTATAGGAAACTAGAAATTCGACTTCTTCTCATTTGTTTTGCACAATAACCCATTTATATACGTTAGGGTCGAGAAGGTAGATCCAATTTCCCTTCTGTTGACTGTTTTGCTAAATTGTTGCTATGGCCCCATTTTCGTCACAAAATACTCAATTAAACCTTTTTCTGAATAGAAGGTTAGTTACTTAATTTAATTAAGTTTATTTTTTTATATTAAATTGTTAGTTATTAGTTTATTATATTAATTGTTGATATAAAGACTTTTCAAGATAAAGATTTACATATGGCGTTCATGCTTGGCCCAAAACACAGAGTAAAAAATTTCATTGTGGGTTGAGCGCAAGAAAACAACACAGCCAGGCGGACAAAGGGAAAGAGAAGCTTCATTTTAGAATCATTTTCTGAATTGATCGATATAACAAAAGATGGGTTCTATCTTAAGTTATTCTTGGCGCTGCACAAACTTGATATGCAATCTCGTACCATAAGTGGTTTATGGTATGAAAAGAATAAAATCGTTTGCATTGCTTTCTTTAAAATCGTTTCCGAAAATTTTTCTCATTTTTCTTTACATTTTTTTTTTATATAATTTTTTATTTTTTTTATATATATTTTTTTTATTTTTTTAGTAAGCAAGAGATTGCTTGAAATTTAACACTTCAAATAATTTTATTGTTAATTTAAATGTTGATCTTGTTTGGAATAATTAGCTGTAAAAGTTTCGAATTTTCCCAATCACGACTTGTTTACGTATTATATTAAGGATCTTTTTGTAAACTATAATAATGTTGCAATATTAATTCGAAAGGTCGTCTAAAAATACAAGTAATTTTCGAGTACTAACACATTGTACATTAAGGTAAATTAATAAGAGAAACAAAAACTGTAAACGAAACAGTCCAACAAAAGCAATAAAAATCGCAAAAAAAAATCATCGAAAAACGAGATCAAGAAAATCACGATTTTTTCTTAGGATTTTTCCTCTTTTTCTTTTTTTTTTTACATCGTTATTGCTAATAAGGCTGCGTGGGAATAGTTTTATTTATGCCTTTTTTTTCTCCTGTTGCGTGTCAATAAAGGTTTTCTGATTTTTATTATAAAACATTTGATTGAGTTCAGAGCGCTTAAGAGACAACATTTGTACATGAAATATGAATGCTGTTAGTCAGGTAGGTATACAAAAAACACAAAAAGAAACAGGGACAGAGAGATATCTCATCAAACCATAAATATGACAAAATTGTGATGTTTTTTAAGAGATATACGCGACCACCAAACACTATTAAAACGATTTTGATGCAGTACCGAAAACCAATTGCGCAGGGGTTTTCTAGGGCAAAATTATTTTTATAATAAATTGATGAAAAACACGACTAAACCTGAAATACCAACACTATATATATTGCGAAAATTTGCGAAAAATTAAAAGAAAATGTAAATGTAAAGGAAAAAAGTACTTTACACTGCATTTCGCTACATTTTAAATGAGAACAAGTGCGCCAAACGACTAAGACTTACAGTGCAATAAAAGAATCTTTTCAACTACCCTTTTCGGTTGAAAACTCGAAAACACTATTTCGAAATTTTTGCTTTTTTTTTTTTTGCGACATTTCTAAAAATGAGTGGAAGAAGTAAAAAATGTAATTCCGCTCTTGGACGAATGCTTAAGATGCCCCAATAAACTAATATATAAAAATTTTGAAGAATAATAGGCGTTGTAAACATTTGAACTGACTAACTAAGCAAATATTAACTAAATTTTATTTAAAGTTTCATTTAAAGCTAATATTAAGATAAGAAAAATGTGTTGCTAATGACTGCAATCACGTGAGCTGAGAAACGCTTTAGGTAATGCAAAAAAAAAAAAAAAACGATACCCGTTGAACTTGTTAGCTTGTTAGCTTGTTGTATTCCTGTGCCCAACCCACAGGTAGCGGTTATCGAGATGTTTTAATGAAAATTGAAATACTGACGTGTTTAGGCCCCAAGACGAAACATTTCGGAAATGATTCAGATCGAACCAACGGAGTAACAGTATTGCGGCATTCCAAATTGGTCTGAAAACTTTGGATTGAATGCAACAATTTTTTGAACGCCCTGTTCCCCCTATGAACCGTTCTTGCTGAAGCTGAATGTTTATATGGTAGGAAGACGTCATTTTCAATACTTCAATACAATTTGATGAAAATTCGTTCATAACAATAGTCCGACATAAAAATTAACCTCACCGAAATCACACGCATTTTGCAATTTTTTTGATCCCAACACATGGAAAGGTTCTGACGCCAAAATGGTCTAATTCGTGATATTTTGTTCTTAGCAAATCAACCGTAGGGAATTTGGATCATATAGATCTATTTTTTAGACCGCACTATATAAAAGAGCTCGCAGGAAAATAAAACTTTCTATTACGGTTTGTTATAACAGAAGGTTACAATGATTGGAAAAGAGTAAAATTTAGATTAAAGCAGTTATCGAATTTTCTTCATGGATACCTTGTTTTAAATTACGAAAACGGGAGGCTGTCATCTTCATCTCGAAAATTAAAAACTATATATCAAATTTCATATAAATTAAAAATAATTATTTTTTATTGATATTGTTGTATTGTTGTATTTTGTTTTTTTTTGTTTTTTTTCTGTTTTTTAACATTATAAGTCTATAGGAAAATTTATAATGTTTATGAAAAGAGGATGAAGTGATGTGAGATAATTGTTGTAATTTGCGAAACACTCTCTTACTTTAGACACAGGCTAAAGATTAATATAAAAAGGCAAATAAAACTCCTTATTTAATTTTAATAAATCGTTTTAATTTTTTGCAAACGCGAGTGAGTTAACTGAGTCGGCTAACCCTAAGTAAAAAGTAAATAAGTATTTGCTGGTAGTCAGATACACGCATATATTATATATATATATATACGATTTGTAAAAGTTCCGAGCAAAACCACGAAATTAATCCACCTATCAATGTATATGTCTAATGGGAAAAAAAGAAAATAAATAAAAAAACAAAAACAAAAAAAAAAAAGGAATGAAAAGAACAGACGACAGGTTCATCTTGAGGTAAAGGATTTGTGTTTTTATAAAAACGAAATTCATTTATTATTACGTTTATATGCGAGCAAAAACTATCGCAGACTGTGAGAATATTTTGTCGAAAGCCTGGCTGGTTAAATGTACGAATCGGTTATTATGCAAACAAATTTATATATATATATATGTATGTGCAACAAATTTGTGGGAACGCCTCTGTTACTGCCGTTTCTCTTGTTGATGAGGATCACTTTTTAGGCCATTTCTTCAATGTATTGTTAACGCTACCTGCTTGAATTTAACGTTTTTTTCCTTTCCTTCAGTGTACTCACCGTGTCAAATGAGTTCAACCTCCATAAATTGCTATGCCAGCACAACAAGTGAATGACAGGATAATGAGTCCTGTGTTTGTGCAAAAACTGATCTCTTCTTTTTTTTTCGCTTATAAGTATGTATGTATGTATATTCTATTTTTTCTCGATGCTTTCAAAAGAAAAAAAAATATAAATAAATAAAGAACTGAAGAGAGACTGTCTGTACTTTCGTCTTCCCGGGAATCCCATTTTTAGTTGAAATGTACGTGTGCGAGCGTAATGTGTTTTGTATTAATGTTTTGCTGCAGGTTGTTGATTCAACTGCAGTACGTTTTCCTCGTTGTTATATCAAAAACAAAGTTTTTTTTCTTTCCTTTAAACGTTTTTAAGAATTCCATTCTTGTCGGTCGTTTTATTGAATTTCAATTTGTGTGCGTGTTGTTTGACGGAATCTGTTTAAGATTTTCAGTGAAAACAAGTGCAATCGTTTATATTGAGAAAGAATTTCGTCTTTCAACGGATCTACTTGTAGCTCAGGGGAATTCCTTGTTTCGCTTTTTGTTTTTTTATTTATTTTTTTTATTTTTCTTCTCCTTTCATATATGCGGTCGTTACATTTGCAACAAGTAACAAGCATTAAAATGTTGGCAAAAACGTGTTCTTCATTTTTTAATATTAAATAAAATTCGTTTATAGCAAAGCAACAACAACATGTTCCATTTGCCCGATGCCTTTCAAATTATTTCTCTCAAGATTTCACGCCTTCCGCTTCTTATCAGCAACAAAACGAAGTGAAGTGATGTATCAAATCTTTAGAAAAAGTCTCGCTCTTTCATAAACTCGACAAATATGGAAAAAGCCTAAATCAAGCGGCGCCACACAAAAAATTTGTGGATTTACTTCGCAAATAAACTCCAATAATATTTATGATATTTGGGAAACAATGAGACATTGCGTTACATTTATTTTCCACCTACAGCAACTTCGCGTGCAGCTTTTCTATCGCGCCATCGATTCTTATCACAAAGATTATGTAGAGTCCACAAAGTCTAGTTAGAGGCTCTTCTTTCTTTTCCTTTTTACTACTAAGAATGCAAGGAATCTTCGGCGCCAGTGAAGATGCCCCATTCCGGGAGATTGGGGACTCAATCATGAAAAGAGCGCTAGCTCGACGCATCCTTCTTTCTAATAATGCGAAGGCCGATAATCTGCTGAAATAATCTTCTGTGTCGGGAATGGCGCACTACGGTAGCTTTTTACCGATTGTGATTGGAATGGGCCGCTCCCACTAGAGAGGAACACGCGTTCATATATCGTTCCTCTATTACCAGGAATTAATCACTCTCGGAGCGATGGGTGATATGTTCCCCCTCAATATATAATCGAACACCATGTGGTTAAGCTTAGTGACATGTGCAATCGAAATCGACAAATCACAACTGATTTCAACTTCCAGGAAGCAGTTCAAAATGCGCAAAACATACTTCTTTAGGATCAGCGCGACTTTAATTAATCAAATTGACTCTTATTCATTGACTGCGATAAACATTACCTGCTATTAGTTTACCCAAATGGTGCTTACTTACTGAATTATTTCATATGAAACATGATGTGTGGATCGACATTAGAATTATTGACATACTACTGATCGAATGTTAATAATTTTGTTTGATTGTAAGTCAAAAATGCATTAAAGCACTATGTGGTGAGGGATCCATGTAAGGAGAAATAATTTCATCCTTATACACATTTGAACCCGGTACGTCGACTACTAATCAATGCAACAATTCAGACCAATAGACATTCTTACGGTGCAACAGAACAAGGCCATTCATAATGCGGCTTATCTTTAAGCATGTGTAGGAGTAAAGTGTTTGCCCACATAAACCAGACGATGATTAGGAAATTCTGTACATATTTAGATACAAATACAAATTAATTCTTATGAAAAATTTTTTTAGTTAGAAAATTTGTTGAATACCATTAAAAATTCCGCTGATGCCCATAACCAACATATCCGGAACAATTTTGTGTTATTTGAAAAGCTTATCAACATCCCTCCGATTTGCCAAAACGAAACTTAATAGCAAGACGGTTAATAACAATTTCAAATGTTCAATGATTAACTCAGTTGCACTTTTCACTATAATAAATCATTCACTTACTGCTTTATACATATAATATATGTTTCACATCTTTTTGTTAGTGAATTACA
Organism: Glossina fuscipes; assembly: GCF_014805625.2. Classification (NCBI taxonomy): domain Eukaryota; kingdom Metazoa; phylum Arthropoda; class Insecta; order Diptera; family Glossinidae; genus Glossina; species Glossina fuscipes. The sequence goes on along the minus strand of NW_023998421.1, from coordinate 2,291,043 downwards.
TTTTTATGACTTCATTAAACTATTTTTATTTTGTGCAAGTTTTTTTCTTCACTTTTAATGATGTATATAAAAATGTTCAGCGATAATTTGATAATTATTTAAATAACTTAATTCATATTATTGACGAACAAATTACCTATGAGCACGCGATCTCGTACAGAAATTCTTTTGTATTAAAATTAAATCAGATTCTGATTTTCCTATTTAAATGATTTGTATGTTACTGCCGTCATACATAGGCTATAAAAATTTGCTTTCGAACACTCTACGAAATAGGCGTGTTCTTAAAAAATTCACTCATTTTCTCAAACAGGGTCCAGGTTCGCGCAGTCATTATTAAGTGAAGTTAATTCAACTCTAGAAATAACGACCCACCCACCTTTTTCTATAGATTTTATGTAAATGCTACAATCGAAAAAATTGAGATGAGATGCTGAAATTTTGCCCAAAGAGTCTGCAATAACTCGAAAGGAAGGAAGGATCTGCCGAGAAATAGCTCTACAATAAATCAAAATGTGAAGCAACTACCAAGAGTAATACGTTGTAATACGTAAGGTGAATAAACTGGAACAACTAAAAATACTATAGCCGGGCATTGCCAACTATTAAATGCCATACCCTACTTTGCTTGGTATAATACAATTCTGTAATTGGTTTTACGATCAAACACTAAAAATTGCTTAAATTTCATTTTGGAAATTCATCTTAAAAATTGTAACCTATATGTAGAACACAAATAACAAGACGGACACGACGATCGCTATAATAGTAGGTGAGTCTATCTCAAGCTCTTCTTGGTGTTGTATACATCCGAATTATCTTATTGCAGGCGTCGCCCCTAAACATGTTTAATTTGTATCGCTTAGTATCGAAACCGCTCCTTACAAGTGACACCTGTACCCGCTTGTCCCGTCAGTTGTGTAGGGTATAAAAGCTATTTATACCTATATATATATATATATATACATATATTAGTAACTGTGTGTGTGAGGGTCTATATATGTAATATTTATTATATAAATATATATATATATATATATGTGGATATGTGTCAGTTATTTACGAATGTGTATTAACTTATGCCTAAAGTTCCATTTCCATTGCCCTAACCATGTACCCTATGTGGCTCCGAATAGAAATTTGAGCATTTTCAAATATTTTCGAAAATATGAAAACAAAATTATATTTCGGTGTATATTTACTGGCTTTATATTCTTCGATCTCATACACTTCAAGTGCATAAATGTGTTCAACAAGCGCAAACATGTTTGGCTTTAACATTTATTTGTTACCCTATGACCGTTAAATTTCAAATAAAACATTTTAAAGAAATTTCATCGTAGGGTTGAGTATTTCTTCTATTTCCAACGCTTTAGCTTCCAATGTTTCCATTATTTCCATTACTAAAGCACCTTGCATAAATATTTATTTTCTGTACAAGAATTTTTTTTGGTTAATAATGAAAGTCATCTCTGTTTGCACCACCCAACTAGTGACTTGTTCCTCTTCAATAAATTTTCATGCAAACGCTTGCACATGCTATGAAATATGAAAACAACCTGTATGATGCCTAGAACTGGCCCGTATAGTGTACAGGATATGAAATGCAAAGTGTTGAATGAAACTTGCAAGTATGGCACGAGCAGCTAATATTAATTATTTAAATTTCATTTACAAGCATAGAAAGCAAAAAAACTATGGGGTAAAATAAAAAAGAAAAAGAAAAAAAAAGAAAAAAAAACGAAGTCTGTATATGACCCGACAAGAGGCGGTCAACCATCAAATGGTCAAAGGTATAAGTATTTTTTGTATTTTTTTTAAAAAAAGCAGCTCGAGTCTGTCGCCTGCCGGTTAGACTTTTGTCATAGGCTTTCAATTTAAAAAAATTTTTTTTTTTTTTTTTTTTTGTTATGTTGTTTGGGTTGTGTAGACTTCCTCCGCGTGCACCAGTAACTTTCTTTCTAATTGTCTAAAACGCACGACAAATGGTTAGATTTTATTGTGTTTTGCAGTCAGTGAGTAATGATGATGACGACAATATAGTGGCGGTGTTGTTAGAGTGTGTTAGAGCCGCGTCAAGGATCGTGCTTAGTCTAGCATGTCACATCACAAAAATTTCGTGCTTAACGTGGCCGCAACAGCACAACTAAACTATGACCAAACAATGCAATGAGGGTGCGCAGGCGCATATTAAGTAACTGTCTTACTTTGTTGTTGCGTTGTTATTTTTGTTGTTGTTATTGTGGTTTTCTTTGAATTGTTAGATTATTTGATGTTATTTTCTTTACATTTTTGTTGTTTTCTTGTTTCCTTTTCAGCCTGCTTTATTTGGGGAGTTGCCATGGAGACATGTGTTGAAGTATATGTTTCGAGTTATTTTGTGACTCGTTTCCTTTTTATATTTCTGATCTTTGCCTCTTCTTGGCTTACGCTTTGTTTTGACCTGCGCTACCCATATTCAATTATTTAAAATTTCTATTATCCATTGGTGTCGGCACATTTGACTTTTGAGCTTTTACTTAGCAAAATTAAAAAAGAAAAAAAAAACGTTACAACCTAAATGTAAGAAAACGCTGTTACGTTTACCATTTAGTGCAGGGATAAGAACTGCGCCGTATTTTTAAGTGATTATTGTTGATATACGCGCGAACGAAATTTTCAAAATATCTATGGCATTATATGCATGTGTGATGGACGGAGCAGTGAATTAAATTTTTGTAAAATGAATTAAAACTTTAAATTTTATACATTAATTATTAATGATCGCCAATTATTAAAAATCTCAAGTGCGGCCATATCGATTGTTCAGTCAGTGAAGGCATAACACTTACCGATTGAGCACACATCCACTAGAATGTGGTCATCACCTCCCTATGTCTACCTTTCTCCTCACTTCTTTCTGGTCGTCCGTGTGTTGCAGGAATATGGGACATCCCCTAACTAATTCGCCGTATTTGAAAGAAAAAAAAAAGACCTTCAAATTTGAACTTATCTACAATCTTCTAATGTCATATATCAACTACCGCGTAGCAGTGTATGTATGGCTTAAAACTGTGACAAGAGACTGTCCTAAACTTTGCCGACAAAAGTCTGTGAATAAATTCTCGGTCAGGAAATAGTTAAGCTTCAATCAACCCACTTGCTTTATGAGCGACCCAAATTAAGTCGATCTGATAGAAATCATTTGCATTACAACGATCTCGGTCACGAGAAGTCATTCGCTGTTCGCTGCGATCGTTCTTGGAAAAATATCCCACCAATTTTTACCTGTTAGCAGAGGCTGTTAGCAGAGGCTTTCATCTCTTCATGCAAAAATTATTTACCCCTGAATAAGCTGTAAGTACTCATCGACAAGTGTATGTTATTCATTATATGTTCTTTTAGAGTTTTAGCAAATTCATCAGCATAGCTATTGGGTTATTATTCAATTTTGAAAGTACTTGGTGAATGGGAGCCGCATAAACGCACAAGAAAAGACAGTATGAAAAAAGGTTTGAGTGTAGAATACATATACAGCCTTTTTACGAATTCAGCTTCTACAAGCTTAGTAGGTCTTCGTCCTCCTCTTTTGCAATACACATCAACGACGGACGATTCTTTGTGCTGAAATTAATTACATAATTTCCGGGATTATGTTTATTTTTTGAATGATTTTTAGATAAGCTACATAGTTACAAACAACATAAAGTGTAGAAACACTTACGTACGTAACCCGACTCTCTTCTTCTTCTTTTGGAAGTCAAATAAAAAACATTCTTCCTTCTTTCGTATTTTCTTTTCTTTAGCATACAGCGCTGCCACAAAAGTGATATTTAAACTAGAGACTCTGAACTTTTCAGGTTATGCTGATAATTTTGTATAAAAAAAAAATATTGGTTTATTAAAAGATATGCAAGCGCAAGATACTTTTCAGAAGATCCTCTCTTCACAATTGATTAGAAAGCCTGCTCTGCGGAAAAATTACGTTTTTCTTTCATTTCCCAAACATTTAAAATTTCATTTCGCCGAACCATGGAAAATGAATAATATTTAAAGTAAGGAATCGTTTTTATAAAACTCTTATCAATAAATTCGATTCCTCTTTCTTAGAAATTCCTTTTTCAAACTATTGCTTTTGTGCTTACTATTACTATGCTACTGAGAGTTTCCTTAAGGGCGTCAATTAACAAAATGCAGGAAATGGATTGCATTGTTTTTTATATGCATTTTCATCAACCTACTTCCTGGAATGTGCTACTTTTATTGCTTTTTGCTTATCAATTGAATACCCACAACTCAAAGATGGGTTATGCTTGCCTTGTCATTCCATACGTAAACTCCAGAAACGTGCATTAGGTGGCGATTAGTGGTAAATTTATTCTCGATCAGTGTTAGAAGAAGTAATGGTTTGGCTAGATCGTATTTTACTCCGTTATCTTTCTCCTGCTCATTTGTCTGTCAGTCCTGTTCTCCTTTCCATAAATTAGTTATTGAAACTGCTTAACTTATGAAAGTAAGAAAGTATAAGGTATTCAGAGCGAAAAGTCCGATATGAGGTGTTTGAAGTAAAGGGTATCCGCGATTCGGCCTTACTAGCATTTTCTATTGTTTATCGGATTTGAGAAGACTTTAAGAAATTCCAAAGAGATTACAGGTGTCATGTTATGCTATTCTTTTGCAAAATTGCTTTCATAAAAACTCATTTTCCAAATCCACATTGAAACTTGCAATTAGATATGATTCTCTTCTAGATTCTCTTTCAAAGGAGCAATGAATGCATGCTACAAATAACATCAACTACGTACGAATAGTTTCTAGCTAAAGAGAAAATTTTTTTGTGTGAACAGCAGTGTGTAAGAATATTGTTGCGTAAATTGCATTGAACGTTTTTTACGTTTATAAGGAAAATTTTTGAAAATTTTGTAAAATATACTAGAAATGTCTTAAGGAACGAAGGATACGTTTTGCTTCTTCTAGAATTTAGCAAATCAACAATAGATAGTTGACTGTGCTGAGTAGAAAAGAATGAAAATAAAATAAATTTGATTTTTTACCACAAATAAAATGGAAACAGAAGTAAATGGTTCGACGCGATATTTATTTTAAAATTCGAGAATGCTTGTTCTTCTGCATTTTGGGTAAATCAAGTACGGAAGGGTCACTCTGTTGAGTTTACAAGATTTCGTAACTTTAATTAAGCGGTTGAATGGACCATAGCTGAATGTCATTTTGTACATGTTTGAATTCATTTAAATTCCTTTGTTGAGGAAGTTTGTATGGCTTTGTGTAATAACTGGTGCGTGTTTCAATCCCTTTAATCCTTGCTTTCCTTTATTACTGAAAAATTTATAACAGAGGCGCAAGAGCTGGATATAATTCACTTAATTAGTTTCCTGCCAGCTTTTACTTAACTCTGCAACAGCATATGACAAAACGGACGGAGGAATGTCATCATTAAGAAAACCTTTATTATCCTGTGGCAATTACAACTAACTACCTTTTTAACTTACAAGTAAGCAATTGTGTTTGGCAACCTGGGTGCCATCTCTCCTTTTTTCATAATCTTTCGTTTCTCAACTTCAGTCCTACGCTTGCGATTCATCGGCCACCGCTTTTTGTAACAATTCTTAATAATCACATCAATCGGCAATTGACAAATGAACTTCAGTTTGAAGACTAAGGATGTGTACGAAATTCAAAATATAACCAAATACAGGCGACAGGAGTTTTAGCGACACTGCTTTCGCTTTACTTTTTTTATTTTAACTTTTTACTGATTATACTTCACTTCTTGGTGGAAGATAGCAACGTTCAAACTCAGCGTTGACTTGCAAAGTGGTTTGTCAGTCCTGCAATTGGCGTCCAGTGGCCGTCGGAAAAGTATTATTAAAACAGAAAATCTCCAGTCTCTTTGAAAATTACTCCCATCCGACATCCTGGAGATATCAAAAGGGACATGGGAAAGCTGTTTTTTAAACGAATACCGGGTCGCTAGTTGGTTGCAAAATTGCCTGAGCTAAATTTCGAATTACTTCTCCAGGAGCTCTTATATATATTTGCGAATATTAAAAAATTACTTAAGATCAAAAGATTTGCATTAAATAATGAGATCATGGCGAAAACTGAACCGCAATCTGAAGAAGGAACAGCGTTAGATTAATTGCATGTCTATTAAAGGAGACTGCATGGGTGAATAAAGTAATATATCGCGGAAAACCTGCTCTTTCTTATTTAGTCCTGGGAAACGTTGATCAATCTACTATTACATAACATTAGAATTCACAAGCGTTTCGATGAGCCAAAAATGTTCCCTTCTCGATTAAGGCGACTGGGGATTCAAACGTTCAATTACTTACATTTCTTTCTTTTTTGTCCGCAATAATATAGTTTTAGGTAAAAATGTCTTGTGCAATAACTCGGTCATGCATACACGCACTGCAGGTGTGTTATGATTTAAATATTTGCTTATAATAAATGTTTAACGAAATGTATACAAAAATACCCTTAAATCAACAAAATTATTTCCTTGCATTTGCAGAGAATACATTCATTTACATTCATCATAGCCACATAAATATATACAAAAAAAAAGAATTTGAAAGTTATTGTCGTTTGAGTTAATTGAAAATGAAAAGTGAATACGATTTATATCGAAACACAGTGGAAGAGTAAAGTGCTCTTCATAAGCATATAATCCATGATTTCATTATTTAACTTGAACTGAATAAATGAAGAGGTGTTCATACACGATATGTACAAGATACCCTATACGTGACATTTTAAAGAAAAAGAAGCAGAAGAAGAACAAGAAAAAAAAAAAAAAAGAAGGGGTTTGAGTAGTATTTGTATATAATGTTTAACTATTGGCACAGCTGCTGTTTTGTCTGCAAGGCCCTTGAAGATATTTATATAATAAATATAACATAAAGAGGTTCAAGATAAAATAAAAAGCAAAACTCAATGAGAATATAATATGAGAAATAATGAGGCGGACATATACGCACATGCACATACCTCCATAATGTTTGTTTAAAGTGTTAAGGAATCTTTATGATGTAGTTAGTAAAACATATGCAAAAAAAAAAAAAAAAAAAGAAAAAAAAAGCGAACATAGAACTCGTTCGTTGTCTTGTATAAACACAACTGCAGCAATAATGTGTACGCTACGAATAAATGTTTAAATACAATCAAATAATCAGCATATAAAAAAAGAAAAGAAAAACAAATGTCTATATATACTTAGGTTCATATTGTTTCCCTTTGCATTGTTAAGATATTTTTCCAATTATATATATATTTATGAATATGTATATATCAAAAATAAATACACCTTGCCTTTATTCTACAAGTAACAAACTGGAAACTGGAAGGAAGCTTCCTTCCGCTTCTTTGGAAAATCCCCTATAAAAAAAGGGGTGATCTACCGAATTCATCCCTAATTTCTTTAGGGCACATTGTATTTACATTTATAATAGAATATGCAACGTTTTTTTTTTTTTTTTTGCTCTTTTCAATACTTTCAGTGGGTTACACATGTTATACAATTTTTGTTATTTTTTGTTTCGCTTGCCAGTGACATATGCCTCGTGCTATATGTTTAAAGGAATTTTCACTGTTAATGAAATTCTCGTATATTGCGTTACAGAACTTTATGGTTCGATGGATTTTCAAAGGGATGACGGCATACTTTTAATTTTGTTACTAGCTTTTTCTCTATAAACAGGTCGATATTTATAATAATATTTTTACAAAACTAACCTTTAATGTGTAAGTCACCGGCATTTGGCTTTAAGCGAATTGGGGTCATCTACCGCCATGAGTTTGGAAAGCGGAAAGATTTCAAAAAATTGTGTATATGGCACGATTGCGAATAACAGCGAACGCATGTCCTATGCTTTTTGTTATGTCCATGTGCAGTCTTCAAAATGATATTTTTGTACATTTTGTGTGTGCACTTCGTAGTTACCTAAAGGGAACAATTTTCACTGCGCTATACCGTCATACTACTAAGTAGGCTTTGTATTATCTTGTATTGTTTTTAAAATATTCTTAATTCTCGGTTTCATTTCATTTCACTATGCCCTACATCAGCTGTGGTACAGGAACGGGTTTATGCAATACTCAGAACTACTTGCATTATACCCACTTTTTATTACACCAATCAATTAAGCATTACTTTTTGAATCGATCTAAGCTTGTCCGCCTCTCCGTCCGTCCGTTCGTCTGTCCGTGTTATTCCTTGTGGTCACCGTACAAGCCGCAATTTTTAATGTATTTCGAAGAAATTTGATACTTTAGCATGCTTTGGCTCAAATATGAACCCTTTTGGAAATACTCGGAAGCAGAAGGCTTTTTCAGCTACTTCCCTTACGACGCTTTATTTTGAAAAGTTGCTATATGAATAGCTTTTCGTTTGTGTGGGGTATTTAATCGTGCGCCTCAGACTGCTATGGTCTTTCTAATTCATTTACTATTACTATTCTACCTATATGTGTGATATGTGTGATCCCAGTAATCATTTCCCACTATCGACAAGAAAAATTTCCATGCTTAAGAATGTGGTCTATTTTCTTGTAAAAATATTCGAAGAATCATCACTCAAAGTCAAGAAGTACTTTTTACCTGAGTTGGCTCTTAAATAATTTTTCATGGTAAAGAATTCCCAAAATGGGGAAAAAATTGTTCATCAGCTTTTGTCAAATATTTGATCGCAAAATATAGGGAAAAATCACTTGGTCATTACGTAGACCGTACATCGTATATAATATTTAACGGCATTCTGTAGTGAATTATAGATACTGGACGCAGTGTTTACATACTTCCCAGTTTATATGCGAAAGCCAGAGTGGTAATTATGCGAGATTCGGCTCTCGCCAAACATAACTTTCTTAATTGTTTTTTTTTTGTTAAGTGATCATTCACTCATGCCGTCACGGTGACGGCGACGGGAAGAAGAAGGAAAGAAGAAAGTGAATGATCTATGGAGGGGGTTGTGATCTATTGGGGATATTAGTAGAGCATATGGAAATTTGTACCCAATATTTCTTGGCAAATACATTTACCAATTTTTGAATTTCTTGCAATTCCTCTGTTCTTATAAGTCGGTTTGTGAATGTAAGCATTATTAAACATTTTTCAAACTTGATCCAAAACTTTCAGCTAAATATATTTATTTCTTTTTGATAAAAGTCAACTATATTTAAAATATTGTTATAAAGAGTTTTAATTATTGAAATATTCATCATTATCATCGAATGAGAAACTCGTCAATGTTCTTACGGTAAAAATTTCGCGCTTCCAAAGCGAAATACACACACCTCTTTTCACACCTCTGTTGCTTTACAGAGCTGTTGATCTGTTAACTATGGCTTCATCGATCTGAACTAGTGCTAATCGGAGGGAGAGAAGTCTGGAGACAAGGTTGAAGAGCACTTTGTAGGTTATTTTTGCTAGAGACGGGCGGGTGCAACCAAATTTCATTGTTTTTAAGACGAAAATTTGTGGCGCGAAATTTCGCAAATTACTTTGTAACCACACCACCCACTGCAAACCATTATGCATTCTCTTTACAAGCAGACTACTCACTAGCATTTTTTTTCTGTTTTTAATTCAATTAAAGTACCGTGAACGACCATCTCCATCTCTTTACCCTTCAGTATGCACTGAACGACGGCCCGTAAATAGCTTAAATTTATATCGTACAAGCATCAATGTCCAAGCTACAAACGCTTAAAATTGCAAAGAAATCGAACGCCTAATGTACGTTTTATGAAGCAACCAATTTCAATCCAGAGAATTTATTGGCATACCTAATAAAAGAAACAAAATAATATACTTCCGTACTTCTGCAGTAGGTATCAAATAATATATATTGCTTACCAAAAACAGTTAGCCATAAGAGACCTTCAGCAGTCTTAAAATCTAACAAATTCACTCACATTCAACGAATTTAAGATAAGAGGCTCTTTCAGTTTTTTTTTTACATAAAATCTTAGTTTTATTATAAAAATGAAGATTTCATTTGTTTGTATGACAAGTATTCCTTAAAGATGTGAATGATTTAAAGCAGAAAAATGTGAACAAGATTTATAGCTTTATTACAATATAAAAATTTTGTATCCCTTTTCAGAAGCTTTAACAACATTTATGTATTTAATGCAATAAAAACAAAATCGAGTTTTTGTTTTGTACTTTTTTTTCATTTATATCACGAAGAGAAACGCAGCAGCGTTCATTGTTGATAGAAACGGAACGACTTTAATAGAAACTATAAAGGTAAGCAATTTTATCGAAAAAACTAAGAAATAAAAGAAATATAAAAATATCCTACGACCGAGAATGTTCATATAATAAGCTACGAATAAATGTATTTAAGAAAAATTTGGGGGAAAAAGTGTTGTTAGTGCTGTTTGTTGTTTGAAAGAAATGTTAAGCGTGAGTATTTTGTCAGGTGTCATAAATTTGGGATTTATGGCGCAAGCGCAACATATGCTATTTATATAAACATGAAATACGAGGGACATGTGTGCGTAACCAACGGAAAATCATTTTAATTATAGCACTTACCACGTATAGCGATGAGCAACATAAATCAACTAAAACGCCAGAGCCTCAACAAAACATAGTATAGGCAAACTTTTCAATTAACATGGAGCGTCAAAGAAATGCTTCTTTTCCTTTGACTAAAACAAGCATATGTTCACTAGGACTATTTCTAAACTAAAAAGGATGATTTAACTTTAAGAAGTCTTCCAAGATGCAATAAATCATAAGGACAATTGATATGTCGAAGAACTTTCAAATCGAATGAATTAAAAATCCTTGTTACCTTGTTTTTAGCATTACGTGAACTAACAAGTACGGAACCTTTTGTCCACGTGACCTAACGTAACGTTATACTCATTGAAATTTCAGAACTGCCGTAAACCGCATATTAAATTGAATTGGACAGCCGTCGTAAAACGTAGTGGATTCTTGTTCTGCAACATGTCTTTGCAGATGTAATATCTTAACAGGAATGAAGTTTCTGCAAACAACTTTCAAATTTTCTTATAATGTTGCGAGTGGTGGACTATATTCCTCTCGACTCAGGCAGTTAATAGAGCATTTTAATTGGTCTAACCGCGGTAACGGTGTCAACGATGCATTCTAATAGGACCACTTCTGGTAAGTAACGGTTGGTGGATTGTAACAGGGTAACTGTGGATATTAACGGAGTCAATTCGATCATGTACCCATGGTTTCTAAACCAAGGGGGGTAATTTTTGGCAGATATCATAGTTTGTAACAGTTGATTTTAAGAGGGTCAGTCCTGGTATGTAAGGTCGAAATCAGAAAAATCATAGGCGGTTTCTAAAAAGGTAGATGAGAATCGATTGTAGCGGAGCTAGCATTGGTAGATGATAAGGATGCCTGAAAGGGTCAGTTATGGTATATGGCGATAGATATTAATAGCAGAACAGAGGGTTCTAAAAGCTCAGGTGGTAGCGAGTTCTAATAGGGCAACGCTTAATTATAATACAGAAATGGGTATGTCTAAGTAGGTAAGGGTAGATACTAATGCGATCAATTGTACTATGTAACCACGGCTTCTAATAGAGCAATGGTAGATTGTTGCACAGTGAAATCTAATTGGGGGTATTCTGGTGGACGACAGAGTAAAGGGGTTTGCAATAGAGCAACGGTGGTGATGATAAGTGCTGTCGGATTGTTATAATTTGAGCTCTGGTGGCCATGTTCTATACGGCATTGGTAGGTGATGGTGGATTCTAATAGGACAACATTTTATTCTAATAGAGCAACGGTTGAGTCTAATAACTCCAGATTCTATTAGAGTGACATATGATAAGCAAATATAGATTCTAATACGACCAATTCTGCTAGTCAACGGTGAGCTCTACTCGGCTTGATTCATTTAATAAAGCATAGGTTTGCGGACAAAGAGCTACTAGAATAGCATCGAAGATACGATAACTGAACTTTGCTTCAAGAATTTTAATGCACAAGTGAAATAGCATTCAAGAAATTTAACAGGCACAAGCAAAAAGCGCCAAATCGTTTAGCGCAAGGCGGCTGTGAACTACATGTCATGCCTATCGAAAAGAGAAAAATTCCACATTCTTTGAAGCGACGCAAAAATGCGACAGCGATCCCTAATAATAGTAATGCCTAAGTGGATCGTGCCTTGTGTATAGTGGATTATGCAATTGAAAATATTGTACTCAATCGATTTTTTACCGATGAACGTCTGAATCGATTCATAACTAAATCAGTTGGAGTCATATGTGGTGTGGTGAGCTGGGACGCGCGTGGGTATCCGTATTGCATGATGTGAACCTGTTACAAATAATGCACCATAAAAAATTGAAATTGATTGCCTGGTGCAGTTACAATATTGTATATAACATAAATAAATCGAAACACCTCGGTGTAGAGTCTAGATATGCAAAAGTACTTCAAAAGTCGAGAAGATACCATCGGCAAATTTTAATTTATTCCCTAAATAAATAGAATCTGGCATTATTCCATAATTTTACTAAATGTTTGCTGTTAGTCATACCATCAAATTATCTATGTGAGGATATATAGTTTCTTGTCGCAATAATAATAATGATAGACATATTGACAACTTTGAACTTCAAGGAGTGTTTACTTTTTCATAACTTATGATCAATAAATTTATAGCAAGAAGTGTGCTCTCATACTCGTATATTCTAAATAAGATATCAACAGATTTGTAACAAAAATGAAAATTCGTTGTTCGTTTTTTGTTTATTATTAATTTATATTATATGTAAAATAGCATTTAGTTAACAATTGCCACCAGTTAGTAATAAGTTATATACTCTCCTTCGATTAATATATAAATCACGTAATTATATGTCTCAACATTACTTCACGCCATTTAATTAAAACAAAAAGTTAGAAAAACAAATAAATAAAGGCTTAAGGGGTGCGGTTACTTCAATGGAAACAAGGAAAACAGCTACGGTTAACTTACATAACCATCAAGCGTTGTCCCCTTTTTATTACGTCTGGCTATTTATACCTTTTCTACTACACTATATACAATCTTTGTTGTAATTGTATGTTTATTACATCATATTTTGAGTATAATGGGGCTTCCGATTACATTTTGACCGTACGTCTCCACTTTGTCATTAAGCCGCTCGCTTTATTACCTCTCTTTGCATGTATATATCTATATACCGATATGTTCGCACTTAGATTGTCTTGCATTTACAAAACATATTGAATTGTTATTCAATTGGTTGTAATTTAAAGACACACAAATACAATCAAAATAGTTAAAACCATTTATTTGTTCATATATTTTATACCTTTTACGTGTTCTAGACTAACAGCCGGACGGACGATATTTGCCCACCGCGGTTTCTTATGTTAAGCAGTGAACGCGACGACGCATATGTTTCCTGTCTCGTCAGTTTCATAAAAAATGCAACCGGAAATTCCCTCAAGTAATTTGAAAATGTTTATCAAAAACGTGCTTTAGAATTTTGATTATTTCAAAAAAAAAATAAAAAAAAAAATAAAAAACGAAAAAAAAACAAAGAAGAAGGAATGAATACAAACTCGCGGTAATCTTTTTTTTTTTTTTCAAAAAATGTCATTGCTCTCATTCAAATGCAATCTTTATTTCCTTGTTGCGGGTACGAACCAACCAACAAAGGCAGAAATTTTTTTACAAATTTTAAAATCGTTTTCGAATTTGTAGTTGTAGGGTTTACGTTTGATCCAAGTATATGAAGCAAGTGCAACTTGGACTTTATTGTCCTTTTGATGATTAACTAAAAAAAAAAAAAAAATGCTCTAATTTTAAAACAAGGATACACCTGTTTCCTTGCCTCACTACTCGTGCATACGCATACGCATACGTACATTTTGAAAGTTTAAAGTCTTTAAAAAATAATTTTTTTTATTCTCAACACCTATGTATGCTGAATTTGTTCTTCCGCTCGTATTACAAATTTTTGATCAGCGCATGCATAACGATCTGAGTCAATTTAACGTTGTCCGTTCGTCCGTTTCCTCGTCTTTAATCTATTGCTGGAAAGCTCACGATCTTGCAATTTACGCCTGACAGTTCTAATTGATATATACCTGTATGGCTGTATGTATACAGACGTCCTTCGCTTAATATGAATAATTCGTACCGTGCTGTATCTAACTTGTGTTATAAGAAACTTTTTTATTTTTTTAAATAAACTAATATATAATAATTTAAGTTTAGATAGCGTGCAAATCTCAAGTCCGGTAGAGATTTCGATAAACCCACCTATAGCCTTAGATGGTAGCGATTTAAGACTCCATACTTGCAATTTCTTTCTCTGGTGAGTTAAATAATAATACTAACAATAAGTAAATGAGTTTAGATATAACATAGATCAACAACAAAGGTATGCGATGTTGCAGCGGAACCTTACTCGTTTTGTATCGGAACCGTGTTATAATCGGCGCAAATTTTGTGTCCTGTTGTATTGAAACCATGCTTTGCAAATGAGCGACGCCTCCATATATATATATATATATGAATATATGTGGAAATGGAATTTTACCATAGAAGGCTCCCTCCATAACATGTAAAGGACATGCCTGCCTGATGTCTGGTGTTTTTTTTTTTCATTGCCTGCATATCTGGCAACAATGTGCAATTCTGATACCACAAAAAATCTCGCAACATGAAAATACTTTTTCTAATAATGAAAATGTCGAGTTACGTGTCGAAAAAAGAGCGTTCGCCGACAAAGTTCATTCTCTACCTGAACTATACAAAAGTAAGTCTTTCCCGCATCGATACGACAAGAGGTTTCGATTTTTTAGCCAAAACAAAAGTCGGTTTCTTGACAGTCTATAAAAATTTCATCAAGGGAAGTAGCATTTAATGGATTCAAGCTCCCAGTTATCGTATGAGTTGTCATTTGCCTTTTTCAGCTCCTACTGGCCGAAACGAAATTTCCCAAACCAGTTTTAGCACTACTATTCTGTCCATTCATCGCCTCCATACAAATCTAACAATTTTTGTTTTTCTTGAACATCACACTTACCTTTTCGCTAGCAATAGATCTAAAAGGTCGCCGAAAACGTTGGTTTCGAATTTCCATATTTGGGAAGGCACCAAAGGGGAACTTTTGCGCAAAATCAAATAAAATTTTTCCAATATAGATTTGACTGTGAAAAAATTGCAATTAAAGCTATTAGGAAAGAAGGAATTGGAATGATTTAGGGTTGCAAAATAAATCTATGTGATACGTACTGAAGGGTAGCACCACTCCCACATAGAAAACCAATAGTTCAACTTAACTAAATATTCAAGGATGGGTATGGGGATCCAATACCGATACTTGAAGCTTTAAAGGCGATACATGATTTCTCGTAAGGGCAGTATGTGCAATGAGAACTATCACTGTTCGTTTTATGCGAATTTGAAGAATATCTTTAAAACAATATCTTCGTGAAAAGAAGGTGAAGATTTTCCATGGGCTAATTTATAGTTTATATATCTATTAACGAAACCATTGAATGTCTCAAAAACCGAATAAGAAACTTAGCCGTCAATTTCTAATTTGAAAATGCATACGGATACGAATGCGAAGGAGGAATACGAACTCGGTTGCTTTGTTTCTTAAATCACGGCAAACAAAGATTGATATTTTAAAATAGTCTACCAACTAAATCTTTTCATATTGTCTTTAAAAAGATGAAAAAAAAAAAAAAAAAAAATGCATTTTCAGATGTTCACCTTTTTTTTTTCAATAAAGGAAAATATTATACCTTGTTTTTTTTTTTTTTTTTTTTGTGTTATTTTGGTACTCGAAAGAAACGATACAACAATGTAAGGCACAAATCATTGTTGATATGCTCATCATATCGATATAATGAACAATGAGTGCAAGCATTGAGAAATAACCTGAAATTCTCACAGCAAGTTCATGTCACTTTAAGGTGTAATCTTTTAATGAATAACAAAAATGAAAATTTGTTATTCACATTTTACTTTGTATTTCTTTTTTTTTTTTCTTTTTTTCTTAATTTTCTGCATAAAATTTCTTGCGAACGACTTGCGACATTTGGAATTTTGTCTGTATAGTTGAGTTAAACATTCACAGCATGGAGAATGGTTGAATGACTGACGGAACACTAATTGCAGCTCAATGAGTGTTTAATTTAATCTTTAAAAGCAAAGTGAATTGGTAGTGGATTTTTAACACATACAATAACACATACAATAACCACTAAGGTGCTTGTGATGCGGATTTCTTCTTTACGAGTATTTCCGTTGAATGCTGGCAGGTGCGGAGATA
Source organism: Glossina fuscipes (assembly GCF_014805625.2). Taxonomy (NCBI): domain Eukaryota; kingdom Metazoa; phylum Arthropoda; class Insecta; order Diptera; family Glossinidae; genus Glossina; species Glossina fuscipes. The sequence continues at coordinate 2,274,742 of NW_023998421.1, read as the reverse complement.
AAATTTCTACCTAAACCTTTTCAATTTTTGCACATCTGATGCAGGCATATGCCATTGGATTTTGAAAAACGAATTTCACTCCTTTACAATAGAAATAAGAGCGAAAAAATATTTTTGCCGAAAAAGAAAATATTTCTTCATACAATTAATTCACAAGTACTTTGGCTTTTCAGAAAATCGCCACATGATTAAATAATTTTTCAAAATATCTACAAAAAATACTTTAGAACGAAAGGCAGTAGAAACGGTTTTTTTTACCTAATTTGCCTGGTTTCGATATAACGCTGGAAAATGAAGTAAAAGCTACGCGTTATGTTTCTGTATGGTTAGTAACACGCAAGACCCTCACGAAAATAGACATATTCTTGATTACTGAATGCTATCGAAACTACTGTCTGTCTATGTAATGGGATGCTTAAGCTTGATGTCTTCATTCGCAATACGGTTTTGCTAGAAAAAGAAGCTGGAAAACTGAAACACAGCAATTATAAAGTATACAACAACAACAATATTGAAAATCATTTATCTATTTATTGATTTGAAGTTGAAAAAAAGAATTTTTCAGTTTACAAAAGGCCTATAAAGCTCGTACCGTGCCCGTAACAAGTGAACAAGTGTGAGCACATTTTTATCCTGTCAATATGAAGCACAGGCTCTCATGCGCTTACCTATCATACTTAACTATGGTATTTATTATCTAATTAAGAGAAGTTGCGCTGATTGGTCAATCAAAGACTTGATCTGCATTTATCAGACACTTTTCTATTAATTAGTTTTTAGATCTCAAATAAAACATTTCATTTGCTTTACTGATGAAATCAAGTTGAGTTTCTTGCTCAAGCGATAAGTTAAAAGTTGCTTAAATTTGTTTGTTTGTTGCACACGTTGACGGATCTAAGCGTTTAAGTGTTCTCGTCAAGCTTATCTTATATCTTTTAATCGTTTTAAAATAAGCAAATGTGTTGATGGTGCTTCATCGGTACGTGCGCGACATCAATGTTTGCTGGAATAAACGATTTGAGCTAATTTTACTGCGGATAAGATTTTCCTAAAAATAATATTTCGTGGTAGTTTTGTGAGGGGGTTCGGCTTTCGATCTTTGAAAGGGAAAGTGAAGCTGTTAATAAACCTAGAAAATTGCACATGTTTTTGAAATTGCTAGTGTGATTGAGACAACATTTTCAATTCAATAAATGCGAAAAGCAAAGTTTGACTGCAAACACTGTAAGGTCAGAGCGTTTTGATAAAAACTAGGATTACTAAGGAACGGCAGTAAAGTAATTTCTAATCAGTGTTATGGAGTACTGTTAGTTCTCCATTCAAAGAAAAATTTACGCAATAGCGTAGAGGAGAACAACGACAAAAGAGACGTAAAAAATATAATTCTTTTGAACTTTAAGTGAAAGCAATGTGCAACCGAATCGTTGCAGATTACGAAAATAAATGCAAAGGTTAATTTGTCATCGTGGGTTTTTTTTTTTTTTTTTTTTTTGTAGATAACCGCAAAAGCCTAAGAAATCCATCTGCAAGGTGTGGGTAAAAAAATAATCAACCATCAGACTCACATTTAACCAGACATCCTGCACAGATGCAATACTCTTTCTTGAGGTATAGTGATGGTGTTAGGAAAAAGAACCCTACTTATTTATTGAAGCGTTTTTTTTTAATTTGTTTTTAATCTGTATCTGTAGGAGCATATGTAAATTATACCACAGGCACTCGTTTAGACCTAGCAAGTAGGAAAACTATTGTTCAAAAATGCCAGGGCTTAAAAACTCTCCCAATTACAGAAAAAAATAAATAAATAAATAAAAGATTTACATACATTCCGACATGACAATGTACAAAAAAAATAAAAATAAAAAATAAATAAATAAATGGAAGTGATGAATGCAACTTTGTACAATGACGAAACTCTATAATGCATTCAAGAAAACAATAATCACGAATCCTATTCATACTCGAATGCTAACAGCATTCAGTGATGCGGCCTGTGGTGTAGCCCAACCAGAATAATGAACATAAATCTTACATATTTTAACCTGCTCTTCTTTTTTATATCCATCATTGAAACATGCAGATATATTCAGTTTGTCAAAAGGTCTGCAACACTCAGCAAAAAGCTTTGGGTATCTTAAGAAGAGTATATATTGTAGTTCGGTATATAAGGCCGAATCTGCCCCCATTTTGAATGATATCAAAAATGGAACAAATCGATACACCGGTACGCCCATAACCTAGAAGGAACACAAAGCAAATCCTCTTTTTTGGTTTCTCACTCATTACTTATAGACTACAACGCAGGGAATTTTTCATTTTTGAATTTTAGAAGAAGAAGATAAAGGAATAACGATAAAGATTTCTTTATATGTTGTATGGCTGACAGCATCCGTATAAAATGAAAAAAAGAAATTGTCCACGTGTACCGAAAATTGCTAAGCACCGAAATTTCCGATTTTCCAATTTTGTTTAAGATAAAGATGAGGAGTAAGAAAGATTCGGACAAAGCTGAACATAAATTTTCTTATTTGTTTTTCTTGAACGTTTTCGGCTGCACATGCTAGACAGGTTGGCGCGTACTGTATAGCACATCTTAGGTAATTCAAGAAGAAAACAAGAAAAGCATGAGCAGAAATCAAAGAAAAACTACACCAAAATAAAAAAAAATAAAAAAAAAGGAAACATTTTAGTAGGACTATGAATTGGCATTCCAAACACGATCACAGGAAAACAAAAGTAAAACGTAACATATGTTCATGCAAAAGGTAAAGGTGTCAATTCTATGAATAATGCCACTGAGCAGCAACAAGAACAGCAACAACATAAGACAACACAACAGACAATACATGCACGCACAGCAGGAGCACAAGCTAAGAAAATTGTTATTACTTTTTGGTTAGCTACGGACAGTAGAAAGAATGACAAATGGGATAAAGAACAAATGGAAATCGCAATTTATTGAAGTGCATCAGACATTCAAAGGAGACAGAATGCATCCTAAATGCTTCCATTACGGATTTAACTTAACTTAAAAAAAATTTCGCCCATGCAAAGATATTCAACGCAAAGAGTTAAAAATTAAACTCTACCGTATTTACTAGAGGCATTATCTCTTTATTACATGTTTATGAGAGATGCTGCTTAGAATCTGATAAAACCACACGAACTCAGTACGTGTACATAAGTCCTTGGTTTCAAAAATTTCACATTTAGAAAAAATCCATTTTATTTTCAAGCCTTCGCATTAGTTGCATATTTTATTCCCTTTCCTACTTAAATGTGTGTGTAAGTGTACACGCTTTCCCCTTAAAATTCCAACCTTGACCGTATTAAACAATAGAGAAATGAACGAACGACAAGTTTCACTTGTAAAACAAATCCATTAAAATGCCAGGTGTGCGTGTTGATTTCTTGATTTCAAACAATGAAATCACAAAACAATGCCTTTAAAATCTTAACGAAGGGATATTAAAAAGGATTTATAATGAACCCTCAAGTGTATGTAATGAAAAGATTTCTTAAGCAAATAATTTAAATAAGTTAATCAAATAAATAAATTCAGCTTTATTTACAAGTGGTCGCTGAAAATTGAACTTTAAACTTTACATAATGAATTATTACACGATTTTTGAAAAAAACAGTATAAATATGTTTGTGGAGGAGGAGTTAGGCAGGTATCTTGACCTTTATTTTGTATATAGACATTGTTATGCTTTAGAATTTTGCTTGGCCCCTATTTCCATAAGCCCACATTTTAATAATAATAAATCATTTAGCAATCGTAGTGAATCGAATAACCTGATGAATGAAACAAAGCATTTCGCGATGACGATAAGCGCTACCTATTAAGAAAAAGAAAAACAAGAAAAGACATTTCAATACGTTCAGCATTTATTGCTTATCATCTATTATTGCAAAATAATGTTTAAGATTTTTTGATAAGAAGTCTCGCAAAGGACTTAACATTTTGTAATAATGTAATAGAACATAGAACACATAGAACACTAACATGTTAGAATTCATCTTCAAAGGGGAAATTTATAGAGAAAGCAAATTTTTACATCATGTGATCTAAATCAATTTGAATTGAATTTTGTTCCACGTACAGGTTCATCGATCCAAAAATAATGCCAGAGATATTTACTTATTTTCAAAGTGGACCAACATAATGCATTAGTATAGTGCACTTTGGGCAAAGCAACCTACCGAAGAAACGTTTATTTGCCCCAGCCTTACTTATTGTTCAAAAACACTGTACTCCCAGTGCCTTTTTAAGTTTGGAAAATTGGCAAACACCCCTTCGATGTTATATCTGAATCCTGCTAGGCTTTTAGTTGTTCTCTATGCTGAACAGAATGTTCGGCTTATGTTCAAATGCACGCTGCTCCTGTTCCCTAATTAACCTCTCTAACGAAACTTACTCCATTAGCAAGAACATACAGTAAAAGTTCCTAATTCGCGCTTCCGTCATTCGCGGTTTCCTTATTCGCGGATTAAGAAAATGCGATGCAATGCGCGCCTATAAATTTCTTTATCGCCGATTCTAATAAGTATAAACATATCAATAAAGGGATTCTAATAGGTATCCAATCCGAATTCCGTATTCGAGACACGTATCCGCCGCGAATAAGGAACTTTTACTGTATTTTTTTGCAATCATTTTTTCATCGTAGTAATGGTAGAGTATTGTTTTACAAAAGATTTTTCTCACATTTGCAATGTTTCTTGCACCTACTATTGTCGCTTTTAACTATTTCCATTTTTGTTGCTCATTATCATTAGATACCAATTGGAAATAAGTTACTGACAATGCAAGAAGAATCAACTCATCGTGTGGCGTTCTTTTCATTTGAATTTTTTTTGAACGCACGCTCGTGAAGTGTAAGAATGGATGGAATGCTTGCGAAGCTGATGACTCTTCCTTGACTTGAATTTTCTTCTATATACATCGATCACATAATATAGAATACAATAATTACATATTATATAGTGATTATAGAGTATAAAAAACTATATATTATGTAAAAAAAATTTTACACCATTTCATATTTAAATTATAGGTTCGCAAATTACATTTTTCTTTTTTTTTAAAGTAATTTGTAAATTTGCAATGTTTTTATAAGCGGAACGCCCACCATATTAGCGCGCACCTTACAATTTTGTAGGACTTTGTAACTTCGTGCGGTAGCGATTAGTCGACAAAGCTTAAAATTGTTTCCAACGTCTTAGTCAATAACTTTACCTAGAAAAGAAATCACAGGCAAAAAGTTAAAATTCGAAAGGGCGCAGAAATATCTAGAATTCTCCGAAAAAAGAGATAGGTTTTGATGATTGGATACACTTGAACTTACTAAGATGTTAGCAACTACTTTCACTACCGTGTGGAGTACGGCATAAGCTTGCTCCGATTCGTAGAATTGCACAGCGCGCAATACAACCTAATATGAAAGACGTAAGGGGAAGTCTTATATATTAAATATGTTTATTCAAATATTTACCACTTACAACGGCTGAAGCCAATAAGATCAACGGCCATAGCACTGCAACAATAAGTCGTGCTACTAATGATACTCCATACCAAGCGATCGTAAATAACAAGACGTAAATGGCGGCTACACTTAAATCCCTGGGTACACTGAAATTGTTCAAAGCCCACTCGCACAGGAGAATGGGCAATGGCATATTCTAAGAGCACAAAGAGAAAGAAATAACGAAAATTCATTTATTATAAACTTAGGAATTAAATACGCATCTCAAAATGTTTTTTTACCTCTTTACTCTCCCCTTTGATGTTTATTGAATATTCTGTATCCATTCCACTTAAAATTTTAAAAATAAATTCTTCAAAACTTATTTTGTGCCATTGCGTCTGACAATATGTTTCAAGTCATTATTAATTTAAAAAAAAGGTATTAATTAGAAAGAAATTAGATTTCTGTAAAGACAAAATATTCAGAACGTATTTTTATTTAACAATAAACGTTTACGTAACGTAAATATATGTATGAAGTGAAACATTTCCTCTAAGCCCCACTATACCATATTTTTCAATTTCGATTGCAGTTTAAAGATTTTCGGGGGAATGGTGGATCCACCAGACGAAGTTTGCTCGCCAGGGATTTATATGAACATCTACTTTTCGAATAATAGTTAATAAAATTGGAGACAACACTTTTTACAGATAATTCGAACAACATCTGGTTGTGTGGCAATTAATTGAAAACAAATTTTGGCGGTTTACTCGTTTAAAGAGCTGGAGACTGCCCTTCGGGGAATATCGTAGTGGATGTGGTTTTCAACCATTCCTAAAGCGAATAATTAGAGGTGATGATGGGTCTGGAGTGGATTTACATATACTTTAAATCAATCTGTCATTCCAATTGGAGTGGGGCCTCCAGCTTATAGATATTGGCTTAGTTTGCGGGTCGCCAGAGTTTTTTCTACACATAATCTATATAGTTTGTTCCTTTACATATTTTCATAGCGTAGCCTTTATACGTACTACCATCTTTACCTTTCTCTTTGCGATATTCATCACATCATAAGTTACATGTTATATAATTTCATAAGAATAATATCCTCTCAATATAGCATCTACGGCATCGAACAAAAAAATATGCATACACCTGAGCGATAACCTTATCACAGATATATTCATAAAGGTGTAGCGTAGCCATTCTCGGCATCTAATCTACATGCAATTCACGTGCCTTTGTCTCATAGTAACATAAGGATTATCTACACATGAGATGCTTATCTACATATTATTTGCTTGTATTGTAAGAAGCAGGACTGACAAAATGATAAAAAATAAGGCAAACATTTTTTTTTTGAAAACATTGTTCGGTCTCGTTTTTTATTGCGGTACTCAGCCCAAAGGTAGATAAATGGACATGGAAATACTTTACCGGGGGAAATAAAGGGCCGAGAAAACCTGGGCTTAGTCAACTTTGTGAGAAAGACTGAGAAAACAGTGACTGTTTAGTGCACCCAGAGGTATTCTTTTGGGTAGACTTGTCCTTACATGAATGGATGCAATAAAATAAAGGCAGGAGTATTATTGAAGTAAGAGTAGTCCCAATAAAGAACTATTTAGCTGACCTGCATATTTTCAACTTTTTAAAATAAAAACAAAAATATAACTTCTTACGTGCGTTACGTGTTACGGTATCCTTTTATTATAGACTTACAAACGTTCGATATAATAACACAGTAACTTATTTACCGGGAACTGCTAGAAAGTAAAAGTGTTATGCAAAAATATTATGACAGATAATTAAACGAGAAACGGTAAATGAATTGTTGAAGGACCATCAATAGCTGAGGATACAAGTATAGCGATTGGGCAGAAACGATCACAGTAGATTTGCTTTAACTCACATCACTCATGTCGTTAAAACCCGTAAATGTTTTCTGAGTCGCTTCATTTTATTTAAAAATCATTTGTTTGTTTTGTCGCTTAACTCACATTAGTTATTAGTCGCTCGATGATCATACGTGAAGGTCTCTAAAATATATATCGTGAATAAAAAGAGAAAAATTTCTGTGTTCTTGTTTTTCTAGTCGCTGTAATAGTATATTTATATTAACATAGCCTATGAAATAGTTAAATATCTTAATCTGAGACCGTGACCGGCTATACGTAGAATTGGAAATCATCATAAAGACTAAAGTGCTTATAAGAAAAAAATATTAATAAATGAGAATGTAGTTCTGTTTATTTAAAATACTTAAAGTCTTTAACATTAAGCCCGCGGCTCATGCCAAATTTTCAATGGTCATTGTTGCTTTTAACATGTGCTTATGAATTCTGTATGTGGCAGCAGTGTAACATGCTTTACACAACCAGCACATGCATTCAGATGAATTTTATACCTCTCCTCCGTTTCAAAAGACAACACAAGTCACACATGAGCTTGAACTTTTTATTTTTACTCTTATTACACCGTATTTCGTAGCTTTTTGTTTTTTTGCTTTGCGCATAATACATGCATATGTAGTGAAATATTTTGCATTATATATATACATATATATATATATATATATATTACTATAAATATTACATAAAGTTAAACAATTTAGATTTAGTTATTTTACTCTTTTCCTAGTTATATATATACATTTCTATATTTCTTGTTTTGTCAGTAGGTTTTGACATTTTCCTGTTTTCCACACTTCAACTAAAAATCATGGCACAAATACAATTTTTACTGCGCTCTTGATTAACTAAGCAACTAAGCAACCGGGTAACTTGCCAACCTGTTGCACGTTTAGATTATCTTAAAATGTTAACCAAGGGGTTCATTGTATTTATGTCTCTTTTGCTTAAATTTCTCGTCCCATATATATTTAAAGCATATATATAAATATATATATATATATATATATATTTCTCGGGAGGGCAAAGGTGCAGCAATGAAGAACTTACTGTAAGCGTGTTACCATACACACGCGAGAAGGAGGAAATTCAAGTTAAGTGCTTAAAGGAATCATGCTAAGTGTAATAAACAGTTATTATATCGACCTATGATTCGTTATTCTTTTTGCAATGATTTTCTTTTTAAGCTAAATGCAAAAACAGCAAAGACTTTTCATAGAATACGAACGTAAAAGTATATTAAGTATATTCAAATTTACTAGAAAATATTACGAATTTTATTTAATTTACAAAATAGCAACAACAAGAAGCGAAAGTTACATCGTGAAACTAATTTAAAATATACAAATATACAAATAAACGTCATACATATATTATATATAATCTACACTGTAAGTAGAGAAATCAATCAATTTAAACATAACAGCAAATGTCCTTACACCACGACAAATAAAGAAACTTGATTAAGCCATGTCTGTCCGTTTTACTGACGTATGCAGCGCCCAGAAGAAGAATATGTGATAAACTAGCCTCTCATTATACCGATCGATCCAGAATTACTTTCTAAACCGATCTAAGATTGTTTGCCCGTCTGTTTGTCTTATTTTCTTCCATTCAACCTACATCCCGCAATTTTTGAGATATTTTGATAAAATCCGGTACACTAAGGACGAACGCTTTTAGGGCATTGTTTGAATCGAACCTCTTTTTCGACTACTCCCCTTCATTTTGAAAAGTCGTTATTTGAATAATCGCATTTAATAAACTGATGTAGCGTATTTAATGATGGACCGTCTCCCACTCTAGCGTTTTTACTTGCTTAGCTTGAAACAAGACTTTGTTTTTATACCCACCACTGAAGAATGGGGGTACAATCATTTTGTAGTTTTTTCATAATGTATGTAACACCCCTTCAGAGACTCTACAAAGTATATAGATGCTTGAGCAGCGTGCAATTCTAAATTGATTAAGCCATGTCTGTCCGTTCACATGTCTATGTGTCCTTGCGGTCTTTGTTATTGACACTGTTCTGGTAGCAAAAATGAAAATTTCAAATTTGATAGATAAATCGGAATTTTTTGCACGCACGTGGGTACTGAAAATGGGCTAAATTCGTCAGAGCAGAAGCTCGCAGCGGAGCGTAAACTGGACGCAACTCCGTTTTTCTTAATAAAAATTTGTGGGTACTGGGCTTAGAAGGCTGAAATTCCCCACTCTACTATTCATGTGCACAAATGGAAAAAATCGGACACGCCCACGCAAAGTTACAAGTGATTAAATTTTAATTTTTTTCACTTTTTTGATGCCCTTTCTATGCTTATTTATCGTAAGGCAAACAAGACGGAATATTTAAAATTATTTTGAACGTTCTTCAAATGAAGATACATTACGTGCCTAACAAAAGGGTTAATTTGGACGATGATTAGATCGCTGGCAAATTAGTATCGTTTTATCGACACGCTATCGTTCCGCTGCCAGAAAGGTGGGGAAAAAGTTGTCGAAAACGTTGAAAAATATTTTGATTCAAATATTGGAATCATTTCATCATCAAAATTATCAGAATACATGCAAGCACCTATTATTTTTCCCATAAAATTTAAAAATTTCTTACTCTTTACCTATTATCATTGTCATAAAATACAAAAAGGGAACCTCGTTACTATCAAGAAATGGGAAGGAGTCGTAAAATATCCAAATTCGGTCTAATTAGTTTTTGTATCAAATTACTCTTACGGAACAATATTCATTATCAATTTCTAAAAATTAGTTCTTGTAACTCTATAAAGGGTTACCTAACGCCTTTAGAAATTTTACTGGTCTATGTCGTTAAAAATAAGTTGTAGTGTAAGAAAATAAGAATAATTTATTGTAACATGAAAGGGGGATTTCAAAAGACGCACCGACTTAAAGGATGTAGATGAATACTCCCAGCCAAATGATTGATTAAAGATAGTTTGTTTAGAAGACAACAAAAAAAGAGAAACGGCAACATCTCTTTTTCTTCGTACAGTCTCAAAAGGTTATTTGCGTTAAGTAAATAAATAATGTAACAACTATACCGTCCTAAAGCGGAGCTAGTATTAGAGTTTTCTTTTATTTTATTTTCATGTGGATAGTTTGTAATAATTTCTCTAAACTTATTAAATTCTATTTTGTTGGAATCCACTGAGAAACCATAATGAACTTATGCAGTAAACGACAATGAGTTTAAGGCCTAGGACTGAAAGAGAGTCAAGTACCATCGACATAAAGAATAGCTGCCTATGATGACTGCCACATCACTGCTTGCATTTTTTTTGAGTTGAGTTCTAAAGCGAGTTAATTGCACAATGTATCGGATAAGCTCTAACCTACATCATCCATTCAATCATTTACTCAGTCAGTGCGTATAAAAATGCAAACTTGTTCCTTACTTACGGAAATTGAAAGCTTTGCTTTTAACATATTGTTAATACAGATCAGATGGAATAGCATGCGTCCGAAGACCGCTTCTCGCAGAACACCTAACAGTTTACCTAAACTCGTATTAGCTTTTAGAAAAATCATTTTCCATTTCTAAAATTGGGCGTTGAGCTAGAACTTTTTCTAGCCGAACTTGGAGGTTTTCTCTCCTCCCATCTTCTAGCGAAGGATTACTCAAGTGTTACAAACGGCGAGAAAAAATATCTCTATTAAGGAGTGAGCGTAAAAATATGTTTTTGAAAGCATGCGAACAATAATAAATAAATCGTAAAAAAGTGCATAAATTCATTGAATAGGCAGCTGGGAAGAAAGAAAATCGCATGGCAGCAGATTACATTGAAGAGATAAAGGCATAACAAAAGATCGCACTCGCACATATATATATAAAGCGGAGACCTTTTTGCAAGGTGTTCTTTTTAAAGTTAAAAACTAGGTTGCCAAGCCATTCTCACATAAGAGCATAATATATTCCTAGGCATGTGTTTAAAGTAGTATATGAGTTTGTTGCGCAATAAATGCGGGTGTGGTATTATTGATAAATAATCAGAACACAGAAAAAAAAGTGCCAAAGATTATTTCTTACATTTTGGGCGTGAGTGTCTGTAAACATTAGTATTGTTGGCTGAGGATAATATCATCAAAGGTGGCATTCCAAGAAATTTATACAAATATCATTAAAGAGAGTTTAAAAAAAAAAAAAAAAAAAAAAAAAAAAAATGTATATAATCATCAATACGTAAAAATTATATAAAATTGAGGTCATTTTTTATTACCGATACATAATTTCTCGTTTTAGATATTTTCTGAAATCTAATTTTTATGAGTAATAGATTTTGCTTTGCTGTCCTTAATCCCATTTTTACCTAAACATATAAAAAAATATATATGAATAAATGTTTTATGTGCGCGATTTCCTAACAAATTTTAATTAATTTTTTTTGTTTTTTTTTTTTTTTTGTTTTCTTGCTCTTGATTTTAATCCGTTTCCATGATTCATTTAAAAAAATGTTTACAACTACGAAAATCTAAAGCTTAGTGTTTGAATATTTAACGGAGGCTCCTCATGCTTTTATATATGACGAATTGTTCGATGCGATCATCATCATCACCATCATCATCACCATCATCGCCATCATCGTATTATGTTGTGGCGACTTTTACACAAGGGAGTCAGTACACATCCAACCTATTATTAGTTATCATAAATCTTGATAAAGTAAAAAATTATCTATACAGTAGGCATTTTCTCGTTTCCTTTTCTGTTACGTGCACTTATACGTACGCATTGATAAACATTTGCGTTGTAAAATAAACCGAAATTTTTTATAAGATGCAGGATGGCCACTGACGAGTCTGTAACCTGTAAATTAATGACCACATTTCGTTTCAAGCTTATTACTATCTAAACTCTACAGGGAATCAATAGTAGTAAAAGCTATGCTGCGAACTTATTGAGTGATGTGTTGTAGCAGTAAAGGTCTCAAAACTTGAATAAGAAAAGGGAGAGAGTGTAGTGAAAGTCGAATTATACTTTTTAGCACTTTTTTTGACGACCAGTTAATTAGAGTGAGCCGCCTATATGTGTAACACAGGAGAAAAGTGGAGAGCGAGAGAAAACGACTGACCGCAGGCTGGGACCGACCCAGCACTTTTCTCCTTCTTTCCATTCTTTTCCACATGCAAGAAACTAGTTTTGATGAATCTTCACTCTTGCGTATCTGTAAGGGAGGGATTTGAAAGGTACTAATCGCTTCATTTTTGTGAAATCCGTTATTTTAATAACTCTTGTCTTCTTTGCTATCTTTGAAGACTTGAGGCCACTTCGAAACGTTATTGCTTCGAAGCAATACTAACGCCATTTTCATTTGTTCAGACGTTAACCTACAATCGACTGCATATTCTCAAGCTCAGGTAGATAAATGCAATATTCGACCCGAGTAGAGATATTCTGAGCTATTTTTGGAACAACGCGACTGAAATTCTTTCGTAAGGTCGCAAAGTTTCTTAAAGGTTCAGGCGATCGTCAAGGTGGATATAATCCCAGCATCATAGAATCTTTGCTTGACTTTCCCATTTTTCACAGCAACCAACTCCTCCTCTATATTTGCTAGGGAGGTAGTGAGCGTCACGGTTGATTGCCTCGATACGTTAATATATAATATTTTCAGATAAATCTTTTCCACTGAATGCGTAAAACATTGACGAGTCACTAGTTTACTTTTCCAGTTGGAAAATTTAAACTTAACAAAAGTGGGGTACCAGTGGATAATTATAAATGAGGCGTGTATGCCAAGCTAAAAATAAAGTTTACCAACGAAGTTAATATACGCTATTACGAGAGAATCATGAGAAGCATACTCGTCTCAACGCATTTTCTGGGTAGAGAAATTGCTTTATGTAGACATGCTTTCGTTTTCGTAACTAGTTGATAGTGTTTGTACGCCTTTGAAAAATGTTCGTTCAACTTTTGTAAAAATGTTCGAACTTGTTTTGTCGAATGTATTGATTGCATCGTATTTTAAATTCAAATTCAGTTAACTGTTCTAAGACTACTTGTGAGTAAAATATATGCAATTATGATTAAAAAAAACAAAAAAAAAAAAAAGATCCAAAACTTATTATTAATGTACACTCATTATCATTCCGTATGCATAAACAAGCGGTTCATCATCTTATCCCTTATGATTACGCGGTCTTTCATTAAAAATAAATCTCGATAATTATAATGTAAACGAAATAAAAACTTACTTCCTCTTAGGTATTTATGTACGAACGGCTTCTTTTCTTATTGAAAGATGAAAGATAATGAACGCTAAACATCTTCAAAATATGTATTCTTGTACAACACCTACAACTGATGTTGAAAACGGAAAATACAAAAGTTAAAGTGGAATTAATCCTTTTGATTATGTTTCACAAGCGTCTAGACTCTACGAGTCTACCTAATACACACCATCGACACCTTTTTTTTAAAGTTGTTGCTGAATCCTTTTCTTTCGTGCTGGTTGGTTGCTTGCTTGGTAGTAAATAAAACACTTGACAGTCTGTTGGCTTGAAAACCTTAAAAGTTAAATAGTTTCTTGTTAATGGTATTGTTGACCGCGCCTCGTTAAATGCATTTTTTTTTTTTTCTTTTTATAACATGCTTTCCAATTAATGAACGGGCACAACTCTTTTGTTAAGTACCGTTTTAAATCAGAATGTTTTTTGCTGCGAGGACTTATATGGACGCTTCCACCACCTGCCAAATGATTAATCATTTTGTTAAATAGCGCTTTGGCTTCACTTTGGTGTTATACGTGCTTCCTTCAGCCATCAATTGGTAAATCATCATATATGAAATTATATTCTGGCAGCTAAAAGCCCACGCCGAAGAATAAAAACACCACATTGGACATTGTTTTACTATTGGGTACATATATGACTAATGTATAAAATACCCGGAATTTGTCGTTTTGAAGCGACTCACAGACGACAACGAAACAGTTTTTCTTTTCTTTTTCACTCCTATCGAATATGAAGTTATTGTGAATCCTTTCCTAAGCTACGTTCGAGCACTTTGCAAAATGTGTATTCTGTAAAGGAGAAATTTGAATATGGCCTTAAACTTTGCATATTAAAGAAAATTTTTTGTATGGAGCCGCTGAAGATTTTTTAGAAGCTCTACGTGTTCCTATCCTGTGGGAACGAAACACTAGATGAATCGTTTAAAATATTTAAAGAAGTTCAAGAAATGGCAATTTATTTGTCTCCTCTTAACCATCTAGAATATAAACGCATGCACCTGAACACATAATACGTATATATGTGCTTCTCTTTCTTTTTTACTATCCGGCCTGGCAGTAGGCATCTTGAAAGACGGCACTGGCTCGTTTCAGTAGCAAGCACGATTCGCCATCTATGTCGCCTACGTAGTGCACGTAAATGCCGGCACACGTTTCGGCGACTCGCAGGTCTTACTCGGGATGGATTTCTTATTGATTTCCATTACTTCTTCGCTGCAACCGTTGCATCTCAACTCACGTATGCATTTTGTGTATGTGCTACATGTGCTATACTAGGGCAACAGAAGACTTCATGCGGGAACTTAACCTTAAAATCATCTATACGTCCTTTTATTCCCGAAGTTTCTACTTTCTCCTAGCTTGAAACGCTGCTCCTTTCAGCTTACATTTTTTGTTAAGATAGTTTTCTAATGCTTTGCTCGTGAAAGAGTTATATTGATTTTCAAATAAGTGATATATCTGAAGAAATATGCTTTATGACGCTTTTTTACTACAAAAGAAGGTAAAACATGCAAAAACACGGCGAAAATTTTGTGAAGTGTACGATGAGAATGGTGTGGGTGAAAGAAGGAAGAAGTTTGCTCAATTCTATTGCGGAAATTTCGATGTCAAAGAGACACAGCGCTCTGATCGGCCAGTCACTGAAGCGTTCACGCGATCTATCAGGAAATAGCGGAAGCTCTAAACATCAACCACATGGCAGTTTGGAATCATTTGAAAAGGAGCAGGCTACGAAAAGAAGCGCAAAAAACCCGCGGAGATCTTTCATATCACCCATTATTATTTTATGCGTACATACATTTTTAAGAAATTCGTTAGAAAAACTTGAAAATGTTTATTAGTTTAAACATTGCAACCGGCCACGTTTTCATTCACCGACAGCCTCAACTGTTAGTAAGGTGTTTGCATTGCTTGTCTTTCTAAAAATCTTTCTAATCAAGTCTATCAAATTTGACAGGCGTTATACTAAACCGTTTAACGATTGAATGATGTGTGTATGCCCAAGTCCATTCAAAGTCTATGCGCTGTGTGTTAATGTTGTGATTTCAGTTTTATTCATTTTTTCACAACAACAACAACAACAACAACAACAACACAATCACCAGCATGAACAAGCCGCTATATATACGTTTGCATTTTACATTGCTTTTCAACTTAGCATCAAAATGATTGAAAGGAAAATACTAACAACTTTCTTTGATGTATTTAGCCACTATTGCTGTTAAACTATTAGTTAGTACATCAATTTAAAGCCTTTGGTATATTATTAACATCTACTCTAACTGACATATGATGATGATGATAATCGTGATGATGGTACTGATGATAGTGATGCATCCATCATTTACTGTGTTAGCACATGCGTTGATGGTTACGTACTCAAGGATAGTATTTATTGTTTTTATTCTTTTTTTTTCTTTTTTTTTTTCTTTTCTTTTCTTACTTAAATATATATCCATTTGATATACATATTTAGTCAGAGGCAATTTTTAAAGTGCTATCTGTCTGCTGCAAATAGTTAATTATCGAGGGAAAGAGAAAGAGAATGAGAAAAAAAAAGGTGTTGAAAAACTGTATAAACCATTAAATAAATGATTTATAACAAATTTATGGGAAAATTGTTAGGTGTCAGTAAGCAAATAAAATAATCTCAACTCTCTTGTCTTTTCGCTGCAGTTTACTGTTTTTTTCCTCCTTTCTAAATATCATAAGCATGAGTAGTTAGTAGATCTCTTATAAGTTTTACATCAATCGAAGACTAACTTTGAATTAAGATTACATCTCGTAGTTAGCGTACGTGATTTACATTGCAATTCCAAAATTATTTCTTTACATCGTACAAAAATTCCTCAAGAATACATTAAATATATGATATATGTAAATGTCATTTGATTAACTCTGCATGAGCGACGTAACGTTATGCAACAAAGACTAAATATACTAAAACATTAAACAACGTGCTGCTATTTTGAAAGACATGTAAATATTGTATAAAATACCTCCTGAACATTATGAAAAATGAAAGCTTCAATATATATTTAAAGCCTTTATGTAAAATTGAAAATTTTAAAGACTATAAAGAGCAAGCTGTTTATCGATATATGATAGGGTACTTCTGAAGAACAACTGGTGCTCTTTACTTTGTCGATCTTGAAGAACAAATTTTAATGCCTTATAGACTGTGCCGTAGAATGTACTTGAAACTTTGAGTTTCCCGCGCTCTGCCTTATTTCTTATATCCTTTCGGAAAATAGGGCATGCAATTCCCGAAGCTTTGGATCATTTTGCTACCACTGAAACGGTGAGAGATATTTAACGTTCGGCCTGCCGAACTCACTCTTATGTTTTTACGTATTTTAAAATGCGTCCCTTCTTTAATAGGTAAAAGGTTCGTATTATACAAAAATCAATATCGGCCGACTTTATATTTGCCGAACATAAGCATTTTGGCGGTTTCTGCTCCTGGATACGTTCTCAAGTACTGAATTGGCAAAGACAAAAGCTATCGAAAGCGATTTTAAAGTCTACAGATATCGTAAATGTAAAATGGAACTTGTTTATTTAAAAGAGAAAAAAAAAAAAATCCAAAAAGAACAAAAATCTTTTCTTATTCTCCTAAATCAATTTCATCGCCTTCATAAATTCATATTTCCCAAGACCGTGATAATCGAAAGAAGCGGTCAGTTTAAGTGACTTTGACACGGTTATTTCAAGCTTGGTTTACCTTTCCTACGATATTCACACTATTGCTGGGTTCTTTCCGTGCTGTATGTCACCTCTTTTAGTCACTTGTTTCACGACGTAGGCAGAAATCATTGCTTCATAGTAAAGATCGAAAATCTAACTTCTATATGTTCACAAAAACACAACAAAGTGTAACACTACGATAATTGAAAATCTTGATATGAAAATCTACGTAAATTGAAAAGAAGGTAAGCAGTCCACTTGCTGATAATAATTATGTATATAAACAAATATGTTATATAAATTTTTCGTCATATAAAATAGTTTTCCATAGTCCTTGTAAAACACCTGTTTTTTTCTGCCCTTACCCTCTAACTATAACTAACAGAGTTATTAAAAAGAGTTTATTTAGCTGATAAACACTAAACATGCAGTGCAAGAATGTGACAACAAAGTGTTTGTTGATGGTTGAACCATATAACGTTAAATATGTATGTTTATGTCTTTTCTGCGGCTAATATTCAACAGGTTTTTATGATATCGTGTACAACTTTGTTTTTCACTTACACTTATAAAAAAAATCCTATCAATTGTTTATTTTATCCTTTATCCTGAGTCTACGAAAGGGTATTTAGGAAAAAAAAAAACAACAAAACATTTATTCTATTCCATTATTATATTTCTTCTTTTCACGCTATCTATCTATTATCTTAAGATAAGGAGTTTGTTGTTTCTCAGTAATCAGCTAAATTTATAGATTATTAATTCCTTAACATGTCGTCTTGAGTTCTTTCATTTATCATATTTTAGTAAGCGTACAGTGATAAGTTCGCTTGTGACCGTTTTCAAATAAAGTCCACGTTCATGCATGTGCTTTGAGGCACTAAGGAAAATTATCTTTTAGGTTCAAAAGATAAGGAAACTTAATGGTGCTATGGTTTGGTTGAAGGGTCTACATGCTTTCCGAGTAGTGCGGTTGGAGTACTGAAATGAACTGCCGATTTTTACAGCTTTATGTTAGAAGTCGACCTTAATTTAGACATAGCGCTAGCTCGTTTTTCACGGCCAAATATGGGATGTAGAATATAGAACCAAATGGAGGGATTGGCTTATTATTCTCATTGCCGCGCCAGCCTATGTAACGATATACCAAAACGATACGATGATTCTTTGGGTTGATGATTCGTACGCCATCCCAGATCCCAAATCGAATTTTATTTTCGAACTAGTTCGATAAGGAAAACTGTAAATCGACTATAGTTTTTTACATTGTTATAACGGAAGTCTTATTTTGAGCTTCAATGCTTGTTTTTCAGTCGTTAAAATTTAAACTTCCATCTCTGCGTTTCGCTTGCAAGGCAATGATCGATTTTGGAATTAATCATTTCATTAATACGCACTCTTCTTAGAGTAAAAAAAAAAAAAAATCCACTGAGAGGATCCATTTTGTGTACCAGTTACATGCATACATTATCATTCTCTAGAAGATCTGCACTGATAAATGAATATATACATTGAAACGCTTTCTACTGTTAGGTCTAGTAGTCCAGATTGATTTCATAAGAAGGATTGAGTGCGGTCTGATACTTTGAATGTGGAACCATAATCCGTTATACAAGTATATAAATACACCCCTAGTTCCACAGAGATCAGGCGGCATAAAAATTTCAAAAGTCTTATGGAATTCATTACCCTCCGACTTCAAGGACACCGGGCAATCAACACATAAGCTTTTCTCCGAATGGGTAACACGTTGAAGGTCTGAAAGTTTCGAAAGATTAAGAGACACATACCAAGCCATAAGCGCTATGTCTATGACCGAGTATGGTCTGCTGCAATTTGGACTAATCCCGCGTACAGCGACTTGGCAATCGTGACTCTTATGCACTCAACAATACGCACAAAAACAGATTTAGAAGCCACTGTTAATGTTGTAAAACCAGCGCTCGACGACCATTGATAAGAAATTCCTCAGCCCCAATGACATCGCTACTATTAAAGGTTCTTACAACGTGGATACAGTTCAACGTTTCAGCGACACTAAAAGGCAAGATCGGGCGAGCTCTTCAAATTCTTATTACACTTTAAAAATGTTAACCGTTCCGGCCCATCAATGGTAATAAAAAATAAATGATTAGGTCTCTGCAGACAACTGGCCCATTTTGAAAGGCGCCAACAAGTAAAATAAGTTCCTTTCCGACAATTCCTTGTTTCTTTTCCCCTCTCACCCCTATTTTTTAAGCGCAGAATAACTATGGTTTCTAGACTACTTCAATTTAGAATTCAGAGAGTACTAAGTGACGCTTACAAGAAATTCTGACCAATCCACTAACATGCCCAAGCCGCACCAATTGATGGTTAAATTTGCCGATTTTTGGGCAATCAGTCTGTTGAAGAAGGCTAAAGGGATTGTAGAAAGCGCGCACAATAAATTCAATTTATAACTGAGAAGGAAAATTAATCGATAAAACAAAAGAAGCGTAACTTCGACTCCAACTCCAACTCAATTTAAAACAATGAAAACGTGTGAAAACTGTATTCTAACTTAATAAGGTTCCTACTGTTAAATTGCTAGAGTACGTGGAGACATTCCTCAACTTTATCGTTTGGCGTGTAAGGTGCGTCAGCGAACTCCGAATTATACCCACATTTGTTCACATTGTTATCACATATGAAGATTCTGAAATATAATATATACAGCTACACCTCCTCCAGAAGTAATTGATAACATAACGCTTTCATTAAGTTAAACTTTTCCTTTGGCTAATTGCATATCATATACTTTTGTATTCATCTTTATTTGGGCCATATAAAAAAGTTGGGGACGCAAATGATGATAAGACAGCCAATCTTTTTCGTTTTAAATCTTAGTAACTTTCACTTTTAAAAAAATCTCTCCTTTTCGGTTTTAATTGTTTTATCAGAAATTATGCTTTTAAAATCGTAACATTACAGAGAATAAACCGGCAAATCAGTTTCACTTTGACATAACTATTAAATTGTTTCTGCTGCGCTTGCAATACGTAACATATATATATTGAGAAAAATCCTTCAAACTTGAATAAAGAAAAAAAAAAGAAAAAACACAATGGATTTCACTACCAACATTTAACTATAAACCACAAATCATAAAATATTTTTTATGATTTTCTCGTAAAAAAATGCAAGTTGGAAAACAATATGAATAAAGAAGGTTTTGCGAAAAGGTAACAATACAAAAGACAAAAACGTTTAAGTTAAAATTTAAATGCAGTTTAAATGAAATTTTTCAAAAACAACAAGTGAAAAGCTTCTTAACAGTTCAGGTCGACTTATTGAGTGATTTACCAGAATGGATCGTTAAATAGAATAAAAAAAAAACATATAACACAAAATAATCTTAACCAGGAAGCTCTGCAACAAAGTGATGATAACTGAAAGTTAATAAGAATTTTCGACTTGGCTTTCATTGTTGTCGGTTAAATAATAATTGCGTTTTCTGGCCACAGTAGACTTTTCTTGCAGCTTAGTTTCAAAGAAATTATTGAAAGGCTTACAGTAAAATTTCTTTTCGCACGGCTCATGCGAACTGTTAAGACAAGACAAGAGGATATGGAATTATGTGAAAGGGTTGGTAACATACTGCCCAGAGAAAGCTAAAGTTTGACCTAAACTTGCTAAAAAGGAGATAACTGCAAGCTGTCTACAAGTTTCATGGAATTCTGGTTTGTCGGCAATGATTGGGAGGTTAATCACGTTCGTCGGAAAGCAAAGCAAGAGCCTACGTATCATTATTACCCTTAACGAAGGGCAGAACAGAGAGACAACCCTGACCTAGCTAACGAGATGGAGGTGATGTGATACCCCAAGCCTGGGCACTCCTCCTCCCCCTTTTTATCTGGGGACTCCTCCTCCTTAAAGTAATGGTGTTATTGCATAGCTGGTAGAGTAATTCCCGGTTCTTCATTTTTTTTCCTAGACGACGTTACCAATATTTGAATAAACTCAGCATATATTCTACCCTTCATTGAGGCCACAACTGTAAAAACATTAAAAGTTAAGAGAAGAAAAAAAATAAAAAGGAAAAAATCACCAACGAGTACGCTTAACAATAATAAAAAAACAGGGTCATGGTTTCGTTAAAACAAAAATATTAAATCTTATAAATTGAATTAGTCTGAATGTCTGTCTCTCCTGTATGCTATGTACACCCTCCAGAGGCAGACAAAAAAACAAAAAAAAAAAAAGGAAAAAGAAGAAGAAGAAGGAAATGAACAAAAAACAAAACACCCAATGCAAGTAACATAAAATAACAGGAGACATTTAATAAGATTTGTTTTTATTATGATTTGCTTTAAAATGTGAAACACACCAAAATCATGTTCAAGTTTTAAATATCAACATAAACCTCAATGTTAAATGTAAGAGAATTACAAAGGCGGAAGAAAGAAACCTTGTGAGTTTGTGCCTATAATAAAAACGCTAAAAGGACACCACAGCCGGGCGTACAGAGGCAGTAAATATTGCTGTACACTGCTGAGCGGATGATATACGCAACAGTTTCAAGCAAAACCAGATTTCGCTTTTATTCCCAATATTGTTTTATTAGTGAAATTTTCATTCACATAATTAAATAATTAAACTTAAAGTAATCGAATGCCCTGCGGTCCAATTGCATTGCGAAGAATGAACTAACTAACCATTGTTTTTATTGCGACAAAGTTTTCCCAAACTGACATCATGTGTCCAATAAGAGCGCTTAAAAAGGAGAACTATCGCTGAAGATAAATTCGCATCATTGGATGTCTTAAATTTACGAAATGTACATCTATGGGATGACGTGACATTACGCTTTTACGATTCTGAGGAATGTTAAAGCTAATTACGACTACGAACTAATTTTAGAAGAAACTAACTCTATACTTACGTAATAACCGCAGAGGTAATAAAACATATCCACAGGACTTAAGTCAATTCAAGAGATTGATAGATAAAGAGCTACGCAAAATCCTTGTTATAAAAGTTCATTGGACAAAATAATTTCAATACGTCAAGCATTTGTTCATTCAATCTTGTAAAATCGATAAATAAATATTGCTCGCGGTAATATCTCTAGCATTGCAACAATTTATTAATAAAGTTCTTAAAGGTACCTCCTACCTATACTCGGTGACTTTGAGTTTCATTGTATCGGTGAAAAAATATCAATAAATGACTTCAGTAAACATTTGCCAGGAAGTTTCTATCTGACTGGAAAACAAAAAAGAAAAACTTGCTCATAACGACATTGGAGAGAACATTTAGAGATCGAATTTTTTCATTATTTTGCTTCATTTTTCATTCCAATGTTTAAATATCAAGCGAAAAGCTATTAATAAGAAAATTCCTTACGAGGAGACGAAGACTGAGCCTGATAGAAGAAAACACTTCCACCAAAGAAAAACAAAAATATTGAAAACTATCTACTAATGGCAGAAATCACGGTAGCGAACATTTTCTATATAAAGCTTGACGTCCACTGTGAAAAGAATAAGCTTACCTTAGATTAAATTTTTAATTTAATCTTTTAATCAATTCAGAGTTTAAATATTGTTGTGACTAAAGAATGCTTCAATTTATATATCGATTGCATTTTGTTAAAAATATATCCTTTCTCTCCTTCTCTCTCGCTGTAGGGATATGAATGCGAAAGATCGCTCCAAGAACTAATCGTATTTAATTAATTTAAAAACCTTATTGAAACTCACATACATACATGATTATATTTTCAATAAGATGAACCCTTTTGGGAGTTGAAGCGTTTTCTCTCCCTGTCTTGCAACTATATTTTAAGATATTTTATTCCATTAACAAATATTGCACAAGGTAATCTTCCAGACACATCTATTAAAAAAACCATCCGTTAGAGAGGCTAAGTCCGATTACGCCCACAGAATACCTTCTCATAGATAGACAATCCACGTTAAACTGATTGTAAACATTTCTCAAGAAGTTAAAGTTAATTTATTCATTTTTTTCATTCTAATCTATTCAGCCTTTATACTGTAACGTCAGGATATAATAAGAATAAAGATTTTTCTATCATAATGCTCAATATTTTTTAGACTCCTTACGATAAAATTTCCACTTTATCTTAACAGCACTTTTCAATGGCTTCATTATTTTGCCGACTGTGCGAAACGTTGCATTGGCTGCTTGGAACAGCATGTTGGAGCGAGATTCGTTAGAATAAAAAAAACCGAAAGTGAAGAATCATTATACCGTCATATTCTTAGGCAAAAACAATGACTTTCCCAAAAAACGAGCGTTTAATTCATGCTCATAGGCTTACCGTTCAACAGACATTATCAAATTTGGCGCCTATTGTTCCTCAAACGATTCTTTCGCTTAACTTAGCTCTGACTTTTGGCTATTTTCGAAACCAGGAACTGCGATCTGACTCTATTGAGGAAAAAAAATCCAACTCGAAAGGCTTGTGGATGCAAATGTCGTTCATGTGAACATTAATTCGATTATATCGCTAACTTTTGAAGACAGTGTCACAGAATTTGACAGAAATTCGTAAGAGAAAACACATTCGAAAAGCGCCTTCTAACTTGTGACGTTGTTTTCTACTATAAGCAGTGATCGGTCACAGTAGCATAATATACTCCTTCTTAATATGATGAGACAAGGGATATGTGCAAAATTTTTTCGCAACACTGTTCAAGTTATGTAGTCGCGTACACTTTCATTTCGACCGTTATTTATCTGTTTAACTCTTGAGGTGGCATTTTATATCTGTTCAATTTTAAAGGTGGACACTTGTGTCTGATGATGACGGTGATGGCATTGGGTATCTTTTTCGGGCTTTTTATTTTATTTTATTGTTTTATTTGTCTGTCAAAATACAATTTAAATGAATTAACAACAAGTGTTGTAAAATTCCTTCGTTTTAATTGAAAATTATCCTAAGTTTCTCTCTCTCTCTCTCTCTCTCTATCTATCTCTGCCTCTCTCTCTTCCTCACTATATATCTGGCTCTTTTATATTCACTACTGCAATAAGCGAAGTGAATGTGGTTGAGGAGTGGAAACTATTAAAATCATGCACCATTCGCAATCATTTTTATTATTTTCGGAATTTTTTTTTTTTTTTCTGGAATTTTGCTTTTTTTTTGGATTTCTTCTTAGGTTTGTTCCTTTTTTTTATTTATTTTTATTTTCTGTGTGCACTTTTACCTTTGATTTTTGTATTCAAGTGAAAGAAGAGCGATTTGTTGTTTTTTTTTTACCCATTTTGTTTTTGATATTGAGGACACACTTACCCACAGCCAGTAAGTATTGGTGTGCATATGTGTGTATGCGTTTAAATTTCTGACATGAAATTTGTTTAACACAATTTTACAATTTTGTTAACATATGTCTTCTGGCTGCTTAAAAACTTTAATCTCAATAAATTTTTCATTTCATATGAAATTGTTTTTATTTCTGTTACTTTTATTCTTTTAGCCATAAGCTGGAATATGTATATATATATATATATTGGTGAAGTTATGTATTTTATATATAATTTATGCAGACATGCACTAAGTAAGTGACTAAAAAATATTGCAGCTTCCGTTAATCAATTGGCAAAAATTCAAGGGAAAAAGAAGCAGAAGACGAAGAGAGAGACAAAAAGGAAAAAGACAAAGAAAAAGAAAGAAAGAAAGAAAAAAAAAAGAAAAATAAAAGAATTCAAACCGAAACAATAATAATAAAGTATTGATTTTTTACAGCACAGGTTAATTGCTTTTGACATGAACATGCATAAGACTGTGAATAAATATACAAAAAACCTACGATAACAACAACAAAAACATTAATAATAACAGCAACAACCACATACAGCGTTGTTGAAGATCATCAGGTAATGAAAAAAGAGAAATTTCTTGAAAGGATTTCAATACATAACATAAACACACACATATACATCAAGAAAAAATCATTTTCAATTAAAATTTGAAAATGAAATTAAAGAAAATTAGTTTAAAAAGTGAAATTGTCAGATTATATTTTTTACATTCTAAAGGAAAAAAAAAACAAAAAAATGTAGAAATACAAAAAATAAAATAAAGAAAGATCTACAAATAACCCACTAAATCCAATGGCAAATTGTGTGGTCCACATACATGCATACACATATACATAATTATTCTTGTGCACATGTAAAGCATACGGTTCTCTGTAAATTGTCATTAATTATCGATACTTGTTCTTCTTTTGCTAGATAGACAAGAGATAATACAAATTTAGTTCCATAAGTATGTACATACATATCCATCCATAGCTGGGTAATAGAGCAACTAAGTTTAGTTTAATAAAAACGTGTATCGTGTGTGAGTGTATATATATACATATATATCTATCTATCTAAAGATATAGGTTACTTTATCCTCTAATTTATGCCGGTTTAGAATATATTTGCAAGTCGCCACCTTCGCTCCGGGAAACTATATTCGCCTACAAGTTTTTTTTTCAAGTTTTTCTTTTTTTAAATATAACATTTTTCTTTTTACCTATAACCTAAAAAGTATATTGAATTTGTCGTATTTTTTGCCACCTTTAAGTGACGCATTTAACGCACAAATAATATATTTTTAATCTGTTTTATTTTTAGGTAATGTTCGACCCTGTCGTCCATCCATCCAGGAATATGAGACAAAACCCATACCCTCAATTGCCCTAAAGATGATATAATTCACTAAACTTGAAAAAATTTGAACAAAACTTCTTTAATATCCCCCCGGGTCATCCGCGTAAATAAAAATCACGATTATCAACAAGACAGTGGTCGTGGATCCAAACCTTAGCGGATTAGGGAGCTTACTTAGGTGCTCAGTTATTAAAAATATAGTAATTCGGCACGCATCCCCCCATTCTTTCTGACCGTCACATTCTTAGACATTCTTAGAGGACATCCTCTGAATGAGAGAAAAACAAGTAATCGTCTGCAATGTATATCTGACTGAAATTGGGCCCAAGGCTTTACAAGATTTATTGAAATAAACCAGTGAATCTATTCAATCGTTTGACAAATCCTGGCATTCACTGCAATGTGTACTAAATATGCATTTCGCAAATCATTTCATTCTTTCACTATTTTTTAGAAGACTGACTTCAAGGCGACTATAACTTTCTTTTCGTTTCGTTGGTATTTCTAAAGCAACAAAGTCGGTAACCTGTACATTTTTCTACGCTCTCTTGTTATTTTGTATCTCTGGTATCCTGCGGTTTAAACCCGATAAATTACAAACACTTTTCCAAAAACTAGAGAGAAAGAGATAATGTTGTGTTTGCTATAAAAACTGTGTCAATGAATTACCGTAAAAGATAAGAGTTTTTCTTTTTTTTTCTTTTCTTTTCCTTTCTTTACATTATGTTTAGCTTTTGCTTTAATGTTTTCATTAGAAACATCTTTAAACAGTTAGCGGTTATGGTAGTGGTAATATTTACTGGACAAATTTTCCTAAACATGTTGTTAACAATAATAAAAACATTGATTATCACAAATGATAATTAAACAATTAACACTAACGAATAACATAAAGTGTTACGTTTTAATTGGCCAATGTTGACAATTTCAAGTGTGGTTTTATTCTTCTTTTTTTTTTTTATTCAACATATATGCGGCTTTTCAAGTGCACAAGATACCTGCAGTAGAAAAGATATGAAACATTTGAAGATTGTTAAAAAGCACCAGCAGTGTTGGGCAAAATTAATATAACGCCGAACGAGAGATACGGAAAAATGGGTCATGGCGCGGAACCCGAGATTTTATTTCAAAAATTCGTCACATTAAGTACCTTCATTATAACAAATAAATAGGATCATTACAACAACAACAACAACAACAACACGTAGCACTTTAAACGCTGGTCTTCGACCATTCGAAGCGAAGATAAAAGGTAGAGAGTGATGAAACAAGGTAGTAATAATCGTCTACGTTCGACTTGAAAGCGGAAACATCGGGCACGATGGTAAACACCTTTGGCGGTGATTTTGGAAAGCGATAATTTCACATAGGGGTAAGCGGACAGATAAAAAGACGAACAGATAAATGGATAAACAATCTGAAGTTAAAATAATAGGACTTAACTATGCAGATCTCTGTCTGATCTAAATCTGGACATTGCATACGTTCTGTTATCAATATTTAATGGAGGGCTTGTCGAGTAAACACCTTAAAATTTCCACATTTTTTCAAGGCTACATCATTTTTTTTTTTTTGGATTTCATGATTTCAGACATACTACGTTGACAATAAAACCAAAAATGGTTCGATATCAAGTATAGACAGTTGTTGTTCAAGATCATAAGCAAACGTCTAAACAACTTTTATATAAAAAAAAAAACAAAGGAAAGTCAAAAATCTAGCGGCCCTAGAGTTAGGCGTTAAGCAAAAACAGGAATTGGACTTCAAATTTTTTGGAGAAAAAAAATGTTTATTTATTTATTTATTTATTTATTTATTTATTTTTTTTGAATCACAACGTTTTTGCACATCTTTAATCTCTAAGGACGTCAGTTCGTATGGTGAGTTAGCCGTTGAAGTAGTGTGTTGGCTTCATCCACAAGTGACTATTTAGCGTATCTTAGCGAAGACAAAGTTCAAAATGACCCATTTCCAATTTCATGGGTAATTCTTTAAGTGATAAGATAAGATATTTCTTCGATACTAACCCCATCAATTAGGTGATCGAAAACCTTTGACGCTGACCCTTCAAGCGACGCACCCTGACAAATACTTGTACCAAGTTTTATAATCAGCGGCCACAATGAGTTGCAAGTTACCGCGTCTTCTTTCTCAATCGCGATAGGCAATTTTATATTCGAGAAATGACGATCAGACGGACGTGCCCAGACAAGATTGAATGAAATTATGATCGCACTGGCATGATATCATCGGCTCCGTAACAAGGCTTTCGACATAGCCTATTACAGAACGCATTTGATTACAATGGTATTACAGTCCACATAAAACAAACATAGGAGTGAGACAAAGCTTTTTCGGAAAAGAATGAAAGAATTAGAAGTTAGAATTCACATGAGTGGCCGAGATTCCCGTAAGAATCCCATCTACCAAGTCAGCGTCCGCGGCTTCAGATCTCAAATGCGGTAAAGCTTACCTTACTCGTACCTATATGGTGAATGCTTAGCTGTTCCCTTCTCTTTCTCCACTTCTTTCTAAACCTCGCCACGGTACACGAATAGGGGACATTCTCTAAGTGATTGCTCCATTTTTAAAAGAACGAGAAACATTTTTTTTACTTTGCCTTTTGAAGCTTTTAAACTAAGCGTATTGCTTAATCTAAGTCGACTTAATTAGTTTTTTTGTTTTTTTTTTTCTAAGTTACAGGCATTAGTTTTAAACAGGACTCTTTAAAGAATTCCGTTGTTGCAGAAATCATTGACCTCTATTTCCCTAACCATTACGGTAAAAATCCCTGCTTTGTTATGTTTTTACAAGCAGCTGTTCGAGTTTCTATGCAATTAGTTCCACTTGAAAACCAAATATTTATTTCGAAAATCCCCAAAAAGAAAATGAATATAACTGTGAATGTTGGCACTCGCTCCACGCATTATACAGGACAAAACATATTAAATTACTGACAGTATTTATAAAACGTCTAACGGTTTATAAAAAAAGAGCAATGAAATGTTCAATGCTAGAGAACTAATGGAGTGATTTTTATTTATTTCGTTAGAAGGGAGTGAGGAAGATGGAAATATTTACACAGGATATCAATGGAGGCAAAAGCGAAA
Source organism: Glossina fuscipes (assembly GCF_014805625.2). Classification (NCBI taxonomy): domain Eukaryota; kingdom Metazoa; phylum Arthropoda; class Insecta; order Diptera; family Glossinidae; genus Glossina; species Glossina fuscipes. The sequence continues at coordinate 2,245,667 of NW_023998421.1, read as the reverse complement.
TAAAGCGAAAATTAAGGAAGGTGCAGATGCATACAAAAATCAATAGGAAAGAACGATAACAAACGAAACAAAACAAAAGATTATCTTTTAGAATTTTCTAAAGTCTTTTTTTGGTTTTGTTTAAAAACAACGCAAAATCGATGAAAGATAACACTTCAAGTAACAAAGTACAGGGTGTGGTGCGCAGCAAAAAAAAAAAAAAAAAAAAAATTAAAAATAATAGCAATAGAAGTATGCGTGCGTGTGTGTATGTATGCCAAAAGTTTTGTCTACATAAACGAATGCTTATAGCCTTATAAATAAAACTTATTTAGTCCCTTCAGTTCCATCAGTAATCGCCATTCATCGCATAGGGAAAGAAAAAATCATATTTTGAGTTAATTAGAAATGAAATCAGATAAAGCCGTCCGAAAAGGATAGAAAAGAAAATACAAAACTAGCGCCAGTTAGCTTTTCTTTTCTTTTTCATTTTCTGGTAAGATTTTAATCTTTATCTCTTTTCCTGCTGTAGATGAAAAAACAAAAACAAAAAAAAAAAACAGAAAATCTAAAAACTATCCAAAAATTAATTCTTATTTATTCATTTATTTTTTGTTTTCGTTGGTAAACCTTAATTTGCGTTCGATATCTTGTCGATGTTGTAACGATAAATTATTGACGAGGGTTTTGTTAACCAATTAATTACATTGCATCACAGCTAAAGCAATAAAAAAAAAAAACAAAAAAAATCAGACTTTAATTTTTTTCTTTTTCTTCTTCTTCCTTTTTCAAGATACTGCATCTTTGTATCTGGCAGCCACCCAGATTTTAGGCACTCGCTCTTCATTACTACCAAACTCAACTGAAGATCATTTTTGAGATATGAAAATGCGGTGCTGGAAATATCATTTAAATTAAGTTAATTCTTAGATTAGGCGTCTCATACGAATTAATAATGATAATTGGACAGAGACGAGAGGTATTAAGCCACTGTTTGCGGTTACTTTAGAGAGTGATACTCCTGCAAAAGCCGTAAAACAAAGCGTTTCTTCACTTTTTTTTTGTTTTTTTTTTTTTTGTTTTTTTTGGAATATAAAACAATGCTTTAGAATAATCATATTGAAGGAAGTTGCTAAGCATTATAGCAGTGCATTCAATAAGTTCGTGCGTTACTAAACAATCGTAAATAATTGTAAAGTAATGACCGAAATGTCATAAAATTGTACACATTTCGTTTAAAGTGATTAGTGATTTAGATAAAAATCATGTGAATTCTTTAACACTTATCTCCCATTTGTATGTATATTATCCTAAACCCTTATTGAGCGGTTTATCATTTAAGTATTAAAGCAAAAAATGTTTTGACAGATACTCAGAATTGGTCACAGTCATGTTCAACTATGCTTCCTCCATCCAAATATGTTTACTCCAAGATTTTATTTTAGAGCGTGCATCAGTCAAAGCAAGAGTTACTAAGTTTTATACTTTACATTACATTTTTATACGTTTTATACTTCCCGCGTCAATCTACTTTACGCTTTCACAGAGAAAAAGAGCCTAAACAACTCTTTTCGGAAACTTTCGTTTTTCTGTTTTGTTTCGCGTGTACTCCGTAACCCCAGATATGAATTGTCTTTGAGTTAGTTCGTTTATGTTTCTGAAAATCCTAAATTAACGTTAAAGCAATGACTTGGTAGATTTTATTGCGGAAATTCGTTCAAATCCATCAAATACAAAATTTTTTTTATATTTAGCGATTTTGAATATATACTAAGAGAGATACTATACAGTTGTGGTTTATTCCAAAGCCATTCAATATTCGTCCATATGTGGATCGATACTCTAAACACCATCTTCAATATGGATTGAAAACATCTACAATGCGCATCGCCGTAATGACAAGTTTATTTCGAAATTTTGGTGGTGGATAAAAACAAATTCCACTATACACAATAAAAGCATGTATTATTGCAATTAAAGATCAACGAAATCAAGTGATGAGTGACGTAGCATGTTTAGAGTAATACGAATGCCAGATGGATAATTAACGGGTACTCGAAGCCATCAAGATAGGGTTGAATTTATTATTGTTTTATTAACACTAGACCGACCAACATTTCATATCATTCGGATCGAGTCTACCACGACTAGCAAGTGAGTGTTCGAGGGTTCAAATCTTAGACTATCTCTTTCCCTCTTGTCAATTCTTTCTTCTGGTCCTATTAAAAAAAAAAACAAAGAAAATTAAGAGTGAGAATCAAAAAATTCAGTTTCCTACATCAATGTTTTCAATTCTCGCAAGCGCCAAAAAAAAGTGAATAAATTTAACTGAAAACAACGCAGGAAAGGAAAGAAGTGTTACTCACTTTAACAGAAAGATGGAAGATATGTTGACATTAAAGTTTAAAAATATCGTAAATAAGTAATTAAAGTCTTTTTTTTTTTAGTTATATAAATAAAATAATTTGAAAATTTTTGAAACGTTATATGTATGCTCTATAAGCAGCTCTTTCTCGAAAATAAACCGAAAGATTAAAACTTGGAGTGACTTAAAGTAACATCTCGGTGGTTGCAGTGTTAAACTGTAGCCTGTGCTAGAAATTGATTGAAATTCGGTGACAGTGTTTGGCTTGTGCGCAAGCCTTAACTACAGCTGTAAGTATTAACACTCGTAGAGCTCATATTGCACTAAAACAGGCATCTGTCGTGTGCCACTTGACGAAGAAGGAATTGAAAAGGAAGCAATGAACTCAAAATATTTGTACTCAATATGCTTAGGAAGGCGTTACAAAATAATAACTTTTTTGTTTATAAATATTATGATGAAAGGCTCTAAAATATTGCTATGAGACGGAAATTATTCCTAAATTCTTAGCGGCTAATTCCTTTTTCTCAATAACAACGCAATTTGCAAAATAAATGAAAAATTCCTAAAATTTCAGTTGAGATAAAATTTTAATTAAAAGATTACAAACATTTTTCTCGTTTTTTTGGGATCGTCGTGGTATTAGTGACGGTGGTTGGTGGTTTATTTATTAATTATATATATATATATATATCAATGCATTAGTTGTACAGTTCCAGTGCCTTTTCTATTCCAGACGATTTTTTATTTTTTTATTTTTTTTGTATTAAAACAAAAATAACTCACAATGATCAGCGATACTTAAAGCATACACATGCATTGAAGCTCAAACCTACACAAACACACACACACACACACACACACACACACACACACACATGAAGATCTGCTGACATAAACATCAGGAATATGAAACTATACACGTTCGTGCTTTTCTAAATATATGAACGAACAAATGAAAACATGAACACCTGGACACAATGAGTTTAATATGTTTTAGTATTAAGCAAAATAAAGCACATTCACAAAATCTACATCGATATTATACACGAACAATTCATCAGGGCCTTATATAGCTTTATATGCATGTATGTACGTGTATATATAAAATTTGAAACGAACGAGCACATTTGTAATAACATTGTTCGGCTCTTGTTATGCTTGTAAAACGAACTATTCGCGTATTGCTCTACACACACTGCTGTTACTCTCTAATATCTTATTCATATCTCTAGTGTTTAAACACGAATTAATATTGTATGTGCCAAACAAATATCCAGCTATAAGCTTATATGCATACTTACTTATCTGCATACAAAGTAGAAAAGAAAAGAAAAAAAATAATAATAATATTAAATGATCGTTACAGACGAGAAAAAACGATCGTCCAGTATATTCCATATGTATTGTTTATATTTATAAACAAAACACAAACCATATCAAACCACCACCAACACCACCATCACCACCATATATACATGCATACATATGCTCCTAGTTTTGTACGTATGCGCGATTGTAAACATTTAAGTTGTCGTTAATGCCTGTAAATGCGTAAGTGTGTTACTCAAAAAGGAAAAAAAAGAAAGAAAAGTAGACAAAGTAAACGACGCTAGCGACGACAGGAATATGAGTCAACAACATATACTTTTTTATTTATTTTTTTTTTTTATTTCGATCGTATTGCGCTGCGTGAATATGCGGCCGTGACTGATTATCACTATGATAACCGAACCACGTTCATATAATAAATGAAAAAAGAAAGAAACCAATATATTTTTAAAGCATTTCCTAAATCTAAATATTATCGTGTTTTTCTTTTCTTTCCTTTTCTTTTCTTTTCTTTTCTTGTTTTTTTTTTTGCATTGTTAACATGAATAAAGCAAAAGATAAAATATTAATCTATTCAATAACTCTTAATCTTTACTACCGCTCTTTATATATATATGACTGTAATAACAAAATGAGATAAATAAAAAAAAAAGAGTTTAAAATATTTTCTCTTATAAACTAAGAATATATGAAAGGAATGCAATGGAATTAAAATTTATTAAAGAGTTTTATATTTGATTAAATTTGCAAATAATTGGAAAAAATTAAGTTAAAGAAGAGTAACTTAACAATGGTTGCAGATTTATTTCGTAAACGAAAATTTACTCGTCTCAAAACGTTTTACTATTTATATGCATCAGAATGATTGGTTTAATCCAAGTGTCATAATTTTATACCAATAGAATGAAGACAGCAGAAGCAAGTAGAAAGATGGATAAGAGATTTCTTTAAATGCATGTAATGCTAATGTAAGATTTGCAATTAAAAATTTACCCATGTGTCCATACGGTTGCTTTGTTAGATACGTTTAAGTATACATTAATTGGGCTTACTTAACAATGGACCTGAACCCTGAACGAAATAACACTTAAAAAAAAAAAAAGCCTTGCGAATTGCATATGTTGCAACATTGCTGACAGAATTATACGACTGACAAGCTGCATCGATTTTAAACTTAAGCAACATGACTAACAAGTTATTACAAATGCAGAGAAAGTCCCGATCTGCAAGCTGGCACGCTTCTAGTTATTGAAAACTCTCATGATATTTATGCATATATTTTTAGAAATATCTGTCCCTCCCGAAAGTAATTTTCCTATCGAAGGTGCTAGATTATATTTGCTAAATATTTGTAATGCATTGAAATGAGTATCGGTAACCAAGACAGACATAAATAATCGGAGAGTGATCGGAGGGGATGCCGGCCTCCTGTATGCTCGTCTATAAGCTTTTGCTTGTGCTGAAACGACAATTATTTAAAATATTTTCTACAATATCGAATTTGGACTTAATTTCTTGCTTCATTAAGCTAAACTCGCAAAATCAATAAATCCAATGGTCCAAACGTAAATTGTCAATATTATAATTGATTGAATTTTTTATATGTTATGGTTTTAAAACTTTACCGATTTTTAGTATATGGATGGTTTTTTGTTTCTGGTGCTATTAATAAAAGTAAAACGTTTTTTATTTATATTTAATTATCCTCATCCTCTAACAAAAGAAAGCAAGTAAGAAAAGCACAGATATCCAGCGCGACAGCCTTAATCAAAACATATCCGGCGCCAGGAAGTATCTGCAGCCTAGCGGTTGGTCGATATAGTTTTCATTTCGCCGCTATGTTTGTTATTTTTAACTTTAAAATTGTTCTTTAATAAAATTGAATTCATTTAAAAAATCTCTTACATTCAGCACACATGTACCCAGAAGCCCACATAAAGGAGACTCGATGGGTTCCTCGTTTTCGTTCATACCCTCATGTAAAAAGTACTGCGTTAATTGGATTAAACATAATTTAAATCATCGTCGACCCGATATATATCGAGCGAATGAATTTTCGCTCTATCTTCGGGGATCCGAACAATATTTATTTTATATTTTTTGCTTTTGTGCACAGCTTTCAACAAATGTGGAATCTTCATGTCTCTCTCCGTCTTATGTTTTTGCAATGTTTCAAATGCCTTTCTTTGCTTTCGTTAGCAGTTACTTCAAGCTATTGAATATCGATGAATGTAAATATAAATTGAAAGCATTAAAAAATTATACGAATTTTGATCTTCTAATGTCTGAAGTCTTATTGGATTGCATAATAAGTTAAAGTGCGGAGAATATATTAAGTTTATGACTTTATTTAATATTTGTTTGGCTTTCTTCTTATTTCATTTCTGAATCACTAAAACTATACACTAATATGGAAAGATCATCCCTATGTATGCAATGGACACAATTTAGTTTTTCTCTTTTTGAGTAATAAAGAAAAAAAGTCCACAAGACCATAAGAAACTCCAGAGACTTCAGAAAAGTAGTGCTGCCTTCGCTAAAGTATCGGCTCTGGTGGGCTACATTACGGTTAGTTGGAGGGAAGGAGGCAGAAATTTAGCTTAGGTCGCGGTAAGAATTCCATGCATTGCCCTTTTCTCAAATCGCCCTGTCCCAGCGGTGCTTAAACCACTAACATTGCACGTGAGTGATATTGGAAAAGACACATACAATCATATGGCCACTGTAAGGTCACAAACTCTTTGCAATTGTTTATCGGAATAATAATAAAATAATAATAAAATATGTGAAAACCAAAGATAAAGAGAGAAGAGTAACTAGTCCCTAATATTAAGGCTATGGAAAAAGTAGAAAAAATAGATAAAATGAAGGCCGAATATAATCTCCCTAGACTCCTAATGCCAGAAAACCTTGCCTAGTAACTATTAGTTCTCTATAACAATTGAAATTTAGTCTTCAGAAGAAGAAATTGGAGCAATTGGAAGCAATTTTTACAAACATAAACAAATGTAATGTAAATGAAGAATCTTAACATTGAATTCAATTTTTTAAATTTTCAACATCAAAGAAAATAATTAGACACCCATGTTAGTTCCTCATCTATCATCAAACTTTTTAAAAAAAATCGAAGAAGACGTCATTTATGATTTGTTCTTTCGAAGACGTTATATAAATTGTCTTCTGTTACTTTGTTTCTGCCACGCACTTAAGATAGTACACCTGTCCTTAACACACGAAAGGTTATTTTTAGACTGCTAAAGTTTTCACAAAAGCCTGTGTTTTAAAAGGCATTCAAAGATCTTACATTAAAATAAAGAGTATCAAATATCTTGTGCTAGTATTTATAGAACTCGTGCTCATGTATATCCAAAGCCCTTTATAGCGTAACCGAAAACAAGCAACACATTACTTAAAGAGCGTAACAGCTGCTTTAAATACACAGACCTCTTTGGAATATCTCCGAGAGAGTTTTATCAAAATGACTCAATACCATGATGAGAGAAGAAATCAGAGAGTTTTTTGTTTTTTTTTTTTTTTGGGTTTTATTACTACGAAAAAGTAAACAGAAACAAACGGCGCATATATATATAAAATCGTTCCAAGTTGAAAGCAAAGTGGTATTAGTTTCAAATGCTATTGGCTCAGAAAAAAACGGCAATAACGGCACGCGCATAGGACATGTGTTAACATATATAAACAGGTTTCTACTGTGTAGCGGTTCACTAAGCATTTCCAGCCGACCAGACGAGCCGATTGGTGGTTGAAAACCGTCCGCATATATCACTAGGTATATAGAAGAAACCGCTTTATATTTTCACGCATACACACACACGCACACACATATCATCATACAAATAAGGAAATTAAATACACTCTTGTATACAGGTGGTGTTTTAATGACTAGTTCGTTTACTCTTTACAATTTGTATTTTTCTTTTAGTCTTATAGGATAGGAGAGTAAGAGAGCAAGAAAGATAGAGAGAGAGATTATGGTAGAGCATTTTGATGCTTGGTGATTTTTAAGCCTTACTCAAAATTGTGATGAGAGGGTTCATTATAAAAATACGAGTCGTGGGTTGCTTTAGCACAGTTCTTCGTTGCTTCCGCTTGCATTAACATCGCTTTTTGCTACGCTTTACGTTCTCTTTCCTTATGTTTTGAGATCTTTTGTTTGTTATTTCATTTTTTTACATTCAATTAATTTGTGAATTTATGTCGATATGATAGCAAAAATGTATAACAAGAGACAATATTAAAAAAGATCGTGTGTGTATTCGTTTGAACTTAACGGTACTTTAAACAAGGAGTAAATGAAAAAGCAATCAACGCGCGAAATCAGTGCCAATAAGTTTCTTAAGAACATATCTCATAAGTGTTTACATTATAACGAAAAAAAAGAAAACAAAAAAAACTGAATAAAAACTTAATTCTGTGAACAAAATGCATAACGTCGAAGATATGTTGGTGGAAAAGAATTATAGTAAATGTCCTTTGAAGAAACGACCAGTCAATTATCAATTTGATGAAGATGATTCAATTTCTGTGGATAGTAAGCTGAACGTAAAACCTGAGCATACATTACTCCAGCAAAAAAGTGTCATTGAAGAGCCAGAAAATCTCAGTTTGAAAAAGGAGCCATGCAAGAAGGAAACCATATCAAGTATTAGCGGATCGAATAACAAAGAAGATGAGTTAATCAATGTAAGCGATTGCTGTGAAGATGAGGGTGTTGACGTAGATCACACCGATGACGATAGTATGTACGAAGAAGATGAAGAAATGATCGATTGCGTAGAAGTTGAAGAGAATCATGGTGCCGATGCTAATACAACGCAAGCAGCTGCTTTGGCAGCAGCAGCCGCCGTGGCGGCAGCATCAGCGGCTGCTTCGGTGGTAGTACCTACTCCAACTTATCCTAAATATGGCCTACAACCGTGGAATTTTCATATGTCTCCGTATACAGCAGAATTTTATCGTACGATTAACAATTCTCATCTGGCTCAACAAATTTCTCCTCTACGCGGTGAGTTATTATCGCCGAGTTCACCTTCTGATTCCATTGGGTCGCTGTCACCGCCACCTCATCACTATTTGCCGGGTCGTGCTAGCTCAGTATCGCCACCAATGCGCTCTGAGATTATACATCGGCCTATAGGGGTAAGGCAATTGCCTAACTGTCCGCAACACGGTCAGCACAAATACATATCATACCCATTGCCAGCTTACCATCCACACAATGGAACAACCGCACCCTATCCTTTGGGCTATCCACCCCATCATGCTCCCATTTCACCAGCTTATTCAGAATCCTCATATTATTCGATGCGTTCATTAACACCAGAAGCCATTTCATCGCCAGTGCCCGAAGATCTCTCGATTAAAACTTGCAATACTAATGCAAACAACAAAACTCTATCGATACCGTTAAATAATAGTAACAAAATGGAAACATTAAGTGAAAAACTTGGCTCGACTTCTATTACCATCAATTCAACGCCAACAACGACGCCCGGTAAAAAAGAGAAATCAACAGCTCCGCCTCGTTATCAATGTCCCGATTGCCAGAAGTCGTATTCTACATTTTCGGGCCTCACCAAACATCAGCAATTCCATTGTCCTGCAGCTGAAGGCAATCAAGTGAAAAAGTCTTTCAGTTGCAAAGATTGCGAAAAGACTTATGTGTCTTTGGGTGCCTTGAAAATGCACATAAGGACCCATACTCTACCGTGCAAGTGCAATATTTGCGGTAAAGCTTTCTCTCGGCCATGGCTATTGCAGGGCCATATACGTACGCACACCGGGGAGAAACCTTTCAGTTGTCAACATTGTCATCGGGCTTTTGCTGATCGTTCAAATCTCAGAGCGCATCTGCAAACGCATTCCGATATTAAAAAATATTCTTGCACTAATTGTTCAAAAACATTCTCGCGCATGTCTCTACTAACAAAACACTCCGAAGGTGGTTGCCAAGGTAATGTCGTTAATAACAGTCAACCAGAAACACCAATGGAACTGAGTTCATATCCTATTTATGCTGAACATTAAATTGAAAAAAAAAACATTTCACGGCATATTGCAAAGAAAAGCTAAATATTATTTTGCCATATGAAACCACCAAAAATTAGTTCCTATACTAAAAAGAGGACAACAGCTTAAACAAAGAGCCTGGCATTATAGATTCCTTAAAGTAACGTTTTTAACAAGAAGCAAAAAATAAAGGAAAATCGGACGAAACTTTTTGCAAAAGAAAAAGAAGAAAAAAAAAAAAAAATCCACTACCTACCTCTAGTCAGCCTCTTCAAATAATGCATCGCAGTTTTTTTCTTACTACACAAATATATATTTGAGTGCCTGTACAAAAAAAGCAAAAAAAAAAAAAAAAAAAAACAACAACAACAAATTTTACTTAATTTCTCACAAAAGTGTTGTACATAATTTATATATCTATTTGTCTATAACATCATTGTATAATCCTATAATATATAATTGAACTGAATTCCTTGTACAGTATTTAAGTTAAGTCTAAGATTTCATCATCACTTATGGAAGACAAAGTGTTTATTTTGATTATGGTGTACATTAAAAAGTAAAAGAAGTTTATATCTATTTTTTCAGTATATATTTAAGCAATGTATTTTTTTTTTTTTTTTTTCTTAAATCTATTATATTAAATGAATATTTGAAATTAGAATTTAAGAGAAATTTTTGTATACTTGTAATAATATTAGAGAATAAATATTTTAATTAATTTTATTTATTACAAAACGAATGATTATTAAAGAGAATTTATTTTTAAATTGAAAAAAAAAAAACAACAACAGATTTTTTCTTTCTCATTAAAACATAACTTTTAACAAAGTACGTAGAAAAAAGCGCAAAATGCAAGCGAGCCTTTTCAATATTTTTAGAGATAAACGATTGTTATGTGTAACATTGAGGCACGTCTGACTGTGTACGATTACAACACTTAAGGGAAGGATAATTTCCAACTGATAAATATTAACTGTACAAAGTAGGAAAATTACTTGTTGAATAGTTTGGGGTATTCAATAAGCTCACTACTTCCACGAATATCCTTATTGTGGTAAAAAAAACAAAAAGTAATTTTAAAAAGTGAAAAAAATTTCAATGTTCGAAATATGAAACTAATAGAACAAGGCAGGGCTCGACTTATGTGTGCCGACAAAAATAAAAAAAATTCTACGCGGTTGGGCTTATGGCTGTCGATGAGAAATAAATGCGACAGTTTTACCCAATTTTTGGTCAGTGTCTAATGAAAACTCTTTCGATGACAAAGTTGAAGTCGAACAGCACATTCAAAAGGGATATAAAACAAAATCTCATAACGAAATGCACACATTTGATACAATTAATATTAATGAGTATAAAGAGCATGAAAGCCTATTAATGACGGATATCCCAAAATCTTCGCAAAAGCAAATATTTTTATTCTGTACTATATTATAAACACACCACACGACACTGTCGAAAAAGATGATGTGGTAATCTATTGTAATTGGTTTTAATGGCTTGGAGGTTGCATAAGCGTCATTGGATAAATAAATAAATAGCAAGATGGTTGAGTCGAGTGCGCATTCGACGTGGACACTCGGAAACTGATCCCAGTTTTGTATTAACCAATTAACCATATCTAACGAATATGTACGCCATGATCCATGCATCCATCTGTATCGGACTTCCTCACAGAACTTTATCACTATGTGTGTATGTTTGCCATGAAAATATATTTTAGAAAATACTTTTGTCATTTTTTCAAATCGCTTTATTACAACTTGATTTCATATTATTCTGTGTTTGACGAGCATACTCGTCATCGTTGAAGAGATCGACGCGGTTAACTGGTTAAAGATTTTGCGGATAAAGTTTGTATGATAGTTTATAAAGAAGAGTGTTTTGCTTTTAAGCTTACAGCAGAAATAGGCCACTCAACCTTTTCTTCATGGCAATCTCTTTCAATCACAACGTAAAAATAGTGCCACTCTGAACCCGAAAGTCTGAAAGTCAACTGGAAAATTTCTTACTTCCAAGTTGCGCGAAGCCTTCATTTTCCTGTGCCATTCTTGTATATTTAAGAAAGTTTGTCCTCTTTAGTACTAGAACTAGTGACATTTTACGCACATTTATTTCTACCAACGGGGGTTCGCTTTGATCCCGTTTTTTTATGACATCGTCGCACTCCGAACATTGAAGACAAGAAACTGAAATTTAATAAAAGCATTCTCTGATCGACTAAAAACCTTACCTTTGTAAACAGTTGTTATATATTTACATGCATGTCCACATTAGCTTAGAAACTGACACAACATCCGGAAAATATTAAACATATATTCATACTTTCGTCTACAAGTTTTTATCGCCCGTGATCCAAATCTTCTTTAGATTACCTTTGTGACATTGGTATCTGGAAAATTAGGCGAGGCACAAAAAAATTGACTATAGGTATCTGAAGATATTTTCATATAAATAAAATTGATCAAAAAATTCCGAAATATTACGCACAATATACCTACATTTGGAAAACCGAAAGTTAAAAAGGATCAAAACGGCATAGTTGACAGCTCTAGTCTTAAAGAAAGTCTATTTTGCTGTTTATTCTACAATCTTACAGTGTAAGATGCTATTATTATTTCCGTTATAATTGCCCGCCGACTAAAAAGGATAAGATGGGCACTGGAAACTAGGACTATCATCTTTTCTTAAGTATAGCAACTACGTTTAAGATTCAGTATAAAAAACTATAATATAAAAATTTGGGAAAAAATTCACCTAATAAGATAGTTTTTGTGTTACATAGTTCTTTACAGTTTGTCTTTGTCTCTACAAGCCCGTAATTTGAAGTTTCAAGTACACTCTCGACCGGAACACTACTAACGCGTGAAGCCTTTTGAAAACATTGGTTAAAAAAAAATAGCGTGAATTTTGCAAGAGTAAAGCTTTACATTTCTGTCTGTCAAAACCTGGCTCCGAAAATACCTCAAGTGACCCAATGAAAAAATCCGACATGTTTCACTAGAGAATAAAAAGAATTCCATTAGTCAGCGCGAAAAGCATAAGTTTGGGAAAAACGATTAAGATTTAAAGTAGCTTTCAGTAGTGACTTCATTGAAAAAATGTAACTTTTAAGTCATACAAAGAATCCAACCCTTCGTTTATTATTCTTAAATACTTAAGGGATCATAAAACAAATTATGGCAACAAATTTACATGGAAAGTGAAGTGAGAAGCTTTAGAATTTGGTTAAATTTTCAAGCTGTTGCACACACATTAAACTTTATATTACATTTATTCTCGTTAAAAAACATCGGGATTAATAAAAATACCATCATTTTCAATTTTTTTTATTTTCAAATCTCCATAAAGGATTCCAACGAAACTTGTTATGATCCTTATGACACCTAATCGGCGTAACGATGGAGTGCACGAACTTCTGCTACGTACGAACCTAGAAGAAAAGTGACGATACAATGTCCTTAATATATCAATTTTGTAAAGGGATTTTGGAGCTCTTGAAAAAATAATTATAATATTTTGTTCTTGAAATGGTGTTTGATGCTATTCAGGGATCACGGTACTTATGTTATTCATTGATATTCTTAGCTATTTGTTTGGCTAGATCTGTTTATAGATCTCTTTCTATAATTATTTCAAAAACAAAATTTTTGCAATTCATTAAAATTTTTAAAAAAATTCAATTATATGCAGATAGGATGCATTTGCATTATAAAAAGAAATCAAAATGTAAATCATATTTTCAAAAGAAGAATTTTACATTGATGGCGATATATATGTCTTTTAAATTAAAGAAAGATTTCGGTGACACTTATATAGTGCCTAAGAAAAAAAAAATTATTCAAAAAGTCTTCCATAGGCGACAAATCAAAGTGATAGTACCAAAAATATGTCAGGTCTGACTTTGGAAGATCCTTCTTTAAGAAAGGATAAAGGACAATTTTTTTAAGTGCTTTAAAACCATGTCTCCTAAACGAGGCGGAATAAAATTTGATTAATAAATTCTTTTTTTGTATCCTATGCCACTTGTGGTGCAGAGTTACATTAAGTTTGTACGGATGTATACAATACCCAGAATGGGTATACAATACCCAGAATGGCTTGCAATAGAGCCATTACTATACCGATTTAGACTTGTCTGCGCGTCTGTCTGTCTGCCCCTCTGTCTGTATGTCCGTCGATCCGTCTATTCGTCTTGTTTTCTTGTATCCAATCCAAGTCCCGATGAGATATTTTAATGACATCTACTACACTCACATGTTCGTTGTAAAGATGAACTCTGTGCTGGCTAAGGGGAGAATGAAGTAAGAAATAGTACCTAAGTACGTTCGATTGACTTCTTCATTTTTTTAATTCATTTTGTATATTCTGCAGTATACATTAACATTTACACACAATTTCTATGTGCGTTTAGTTGTAATTGCACAACAAATTGCATTAGTCCTCAGATTTTGAAGCTTGCATTCGCTACCAAAAAACTGTATCAGTAAAACTATTGGGCAATTTCCTTTCTTTCTAGTTTGTTGTTACGCTCGTAACATTTAAAAACGCTCCATAAAGTATAGCGCTAATCTAATGCTCCGAATCGACTAATCCTATTCCATGCACCATCTATCGTCCGTTTATTCGTCTTCTATAGTTGGAAGCTTCATAGTTAAAAAACTGGAATCTGGAATTTCCTTCAGTTTAACGTATGCTGCAAGTTCAAGACGATCTAAATTATTCGATTCAATTCAACTACATATTCTCCGCATTTTTATATAAAGAGTAAATTCTAAAGTTAATCAAGTCGACGATCAAGAAATTAGCGATTTGTACCTCACTTCTCTTTCAAATTCAGTAAACTATTTTAAAATCAAGGAATATTTCATGAGACAACATTAATAACAATAATAGAAATAATAATAGTTTTGGAAGTGCAGTGCTTGTATGCGCCGCCGTGATAGCGACGCATTGCTTAAACAGCGAATACTGCGATATATGAGGAATTCACGTAAATGTTATTATCGTTGCCAAGCTGCAATCTGCTCCTATAAAAGCATTGTTTCAATTAGGTTTTCTAACTTTTCTCTACGATTTTTCAAAAATTTTGAAATGATCATTTTAAAAAAAAGTTTTTAAATGTTACGTTTTTTTTTTTGCTTAAAATTTTAAAGAAATTAACATGAAACCAATAGAACTCTCACTTATAAGGTCTAATTGAAGGTTTCGTAAGAATTTTGAAAAGCGATCAAGCAAAGTAAAATATTAAAAAAAGAAAAAAAAAAACCCCATTTGATCTAAAATGCGCCATTTTTTTTATTGATTTAGATAAAACGAGCTTCCTCTAGATATCTTAAATATACTATTAACGTAATAGACAAGAATAACGACAAACATTTTACAACAACAATAATAGAAGGGATACTAAACATAAAATATTTAAACAGATCAAAATTTTGTTACGTTGTTTGTTGAATATTCGTAGATAACAGCGATAAATGCGATTTTTAAATGCTTGTCAAAGTGTTGAATGAATGTCGGTGTCGTTATGGTTGTTTTCTTTTTTTTTCTTTTTGTTTTGTTCGTTTTTCTTTTACATCTCTTTAGCAGCTTTTCTAAACTTTTTTCCTTTTGGATGAGCGTTGTATCACTGATTAGATATTTTTTTGTCTTTTTTATTTTGAAAATTACTTTTTAAGCTATTTGTTGTTGCTTGTCAATTGTTTTTGTTATTTTTCAGGGAAAATTTGTTGCTAAGAATTTAGGTGAACACCTCCTTCTAAGCGGACATTGCAATGTAGCAAAACTATTAGCACACAATATGACGCTTTACTATATTTTTTGTTCTCATAACCTAAGTGAAACGAAGAATGTAATCCGAGAGTAAAATAGGAAAACAGGCCTTGGGAAAGCCTTTAGTTCACAGTTCTGGCATAATTGGTAGTTGAAATCAAATTCACATAAATGAACAAAGCGAAAAGCACTAAAGTATGAGATGCTTTGACATAAAACAGCTGAACGTGTGAACTCATACCAGCGCGTCTTAGGATAGTGCTTAAGTCCAAGAGATGTTTCAAGATGCGACAGACGAATTGAATTAGAACGGATGAACTTCCAAATGCACTAAGACGTAACAGCGACACCTAGGAGATTGTTCGAGGAGAATTGACCTTTGTGGTCGTGCCCATGACAAACAGCAATGTGGAGACCATTACTTAGGTCAATGGTTTAATAGATTATAAGATAGAGTCGCGACACGACAATACGTACGCGGCACTATAATACGAACACATTAACGAACAAACAGATGAAGGGAGAAAGGAACGTCCAACGT
Organism: Glossina fuscipes; assembly: GCF_014805625.2. NCBI lineage: Eukaryota > Metazoa > Arthropoda > Insecta > Diptera > Glossinidae > Glossina > Glossina fuscipes. The sequence continues at coordinate 2,229,645 of NW_023998421.1, read as the reverse complement.
CTACTCTAACTGACGGTGTATATATCCTTTTCAGATTAGACAATTCCTCTGAATTTCGGTTTCTGTTACGTCTTATTTACAAGTTGTTCTTCTTATCCTTCTTTGCATTTCCTTGTATTCTTTGTCACATAATACAGATTACAAAGGCAAAGGTTATCAAAAGTGAAGACCTCGAGGCAACAGGAATGCGAAATTGAAAAAGGACAATATTTTTACTGCTGTCAGTCTTAGGAAAGTTTAGATTTTCACAAGAAAGCGAACACGTCTCACTCTACCTACTCTTACTACCCTATTTGATATGGTCTCTCTTACTACACAATCTCCCGCGTAGGATTTAAAATACTAAAAAATACCTATGTAGAGAACATCACCTGCTTAGCTGTTGATGGTTTTATTTTATTATTGTATTAGACTTTCATAATATGACATTTGAGAATCTCTGCTTTCCGTGTATAATTTTGTAAATAAAAAAAAAAAAAAAAACACAAAAAAGAGGAATCGCGGTTTACTCTCTTAAATTTGTTATTGGAGCATTGGGATTGATTGGTTTTGTGCTAAGCCATTGTATATTTGAATACACATTTATAGATTTCGGTTAATTTTTTAACGAGGCAAAGCACACAAAATGAAGTAAAACTAACTTAAATAAGAAAAAAAAAAAAAAAAAGAAGAAAAAAACAAAAATAAAACTTTCCAAAAGATTCGTAACGAATCAACCGCAACGACGACGCGAGAGTGCGCGCAAAAATGGAGATCATTTGACGATAACGTGCGCATTTGTTTGTCACGATATTATATTGGAATAGGCGAAGGAAGTCGAAGAAGGGGACAAACAGCGTTTATTTATTTAAACGCGCGCTCCTTTAAAGAGTACAAAATAAAAAAATATATAAATAAAGAAGAAAACTAAAACTAAAAAAAGGCAAAATGAAAAAAAAAAAAAAATAATATATTAAATAAACCACAATTTCACATTTCTATTCATGTGGTCGAACGGATTGACGGTTAGTTGGAGGAGGAGAAGATGTGGCTTGTGCACCTCAACTTTGCGCGCACGATTGCTGCTTCAGCAGCCTTGTTTTATTTCACCACCATTACCAACGTCACTGATAGAGATACCCTTTTGTTAACTGTCTGTCTCTTTGCTATTTTTCTTCTTCTTCTTCTTCTTCTTTTGTATTTTTTTTATTTTTTTATTTACCAGTTTTTGTGCAGCCAATAAACCTTAACAAAAGAGCCCTAAAATCGCGTTCGTAATCGTTAAGGTAAAGAGCGTGGATTAATAACGCTTTGTTAGGTAAAACGTTACATTTTGTACTTACAAGTCAGTTGGTTTATATATTGAACTTTTATTGTTTGTAGATGCACACTCAAACCTTTAACAGCTAACTGCGAATCTTATAATGCGTGCATATTAATTTTTTTTTTTGTTTTTGTTGGTTTTTGCTGCAGAGATTTCTCTATAATGTCCGTCTTAGCGAACTTTCCAAAATCGTATAATAAACGGAAGAAACGGGAGAAACCACGGCAGACTGCAACTCTGTAACAGAGCTTTACAGTATAGTTGTGACGAGATTCGGTGTAGATGGCTAAGATGCGAAATAAAGCCAAATAAAAAAACTACATTTTGTGTTGTGTTTCCAAATTTTGAATAATATTTTCATAAGAACTGAATACGGTGGCGGGGGAAGAGGTCGAAATTTCTGATTTTTGTTGCGATTGTTTCAGCTGGAATGGCGAAGAGTTGACTGGTAAGTGAACGTGCAGTATCCCAATGGAGAAAATTTGACTGAATTACAGCTTCCCCGAAAAGCAACTTTGGCAAGTTTACTTCATAAACAATAGAAGAAGAAGCAAAGCGTAGATAATGCCTAATGCAGTTTGAACGCTCTTCCTGCTGATTGTCCGTCGGATGTAGAACTTGCCGATGTAATACTCAAAAAAAAAAAAGACGATCGCTGCCATATTTTGGAAGAGAATGAGATCGTGCATGTTGGTATGATACGGATACAGCTTACCACCGTGATGTGTTATAAGAGAAGCTATTATTAATTCTTTCATCAAAAAATCATATGATCTCTGCATGTGTGTTTGTCGTTCAAGCTAGTAACTCTCTACCTTCTAAGCTTTATACTTCAGTCTTTACGAGGAGAAATGCAAGCACCAGGCATTTCTAGATAATTAATTTGCTTACTTGTTGCGATATTCTGAAAATGAGATCTTCAAGATTTGTGTGCCTTGTGCTATGTGCGTCTTGTCCATTATTGGGAAAATAGTAATAAATGAACCCAGAATAGTAGAATAGTAGAATTGAAGCCCACAAATAGTAAGTCGAGAATCGGGATAACAAGAGAAGCGAGTAAATGGATGGATAAATTCATATATGGAGATGTGATCAAGCGGTGAGTTGCCTATAAAGGCAAGGGGACAAAGAAATGAATAGGTAAAACTTAGTAGAAGTCGTCGAGCCAATCGGAGGGATCGCTACATCTAATCTATTTCCAAAATATTCATTCTTTTACGCACATCTCTGGGTCCTGCAAACGGGAGGAAAAAGTTTGTATTTTTCCGTTCCTCTTTGGATACCTGGAAATTATAGAAAGCACAATAAATATTTGAGTTATATCAGCTTCACCTCAATAACTAGTTGATAGTAAACAACAAACATTAATTTGAACGCGTCGAATGGCGCACAATTACTTGCGAGGTACTTTGCAAATTATTGGCGAAAATTATATAGGAATTTTTATTTGTTTTCAAAACGTGATTATGACGGCTTTCCGATCCTTTTAAAGCTTAATTCTGGTTTCATTTTATCCGTTCCACTAGATCTACAAACTATGTGCAGCTCGCTATAAAAGTGATTTACAGTGCCAGGTAAGACAAGGGTCAGTTTGTAATTGCCAATATCGAGTAAATTCGATAGATGTCGTTTACCAACTCGGCGTAATGAGCAGGATTGTACAGCTCTCGATTTTCTTATTATGTAATGAAAAATCTTTCGACCGCAATCCCTGTCCAGTAACATATTCTAATTACAATCGATTTTATTTGATATTGATAGCTATAAACAGTTTACTGGTGTGATGTAAAAGGTATTCTAGGAGCTTTATGGGTAAGCATAATAGTACATTGGGTATTCGTTTCAATTTACGTATATATTAATAGAACCAAAGCAACCATCAGCACCAGCAAAAAGATCAACATAAAGTAAAAGCAAAAAAAAAAAAAAAAAAATCCGCCGCTGGGAGTGCTCTTAAAAAAGAAACGCTTTCTCACATATGGGATAAGAACATATGAATATATATAAAAATTTCGATTTGAATTTGCGCATTCCTTATAATCCCAAGCGATGGAGCGCATATACACGATACACAGTCTTTACAGTATCTGTTGTTGTTAATAACGTAGCGTTACATACGGATTCATGAACATAGCATGACTCCCTGTTTAAACGATGATTATAGAAACTGTCTACGTTCACTGCTATACAGTTGATGATGATCTAATTTGGTAACAATTGTTGTCGTGCATCCATGTTTTATATATATATATATATATAACTGTTCGATGGGTTTTTGCTCAACTTTTGGTAAACAAATATTTGATTTGCTTGTAATGTCTACATGTGTGATGTGTACGAATACATGCATGCATATGAATCTCCTCTACCTTATATAAATATGCATATATATATATTTTTCAATTTAAAGCTAATATGCTCGATTTGCGATCAATTGGTTTCGATAATGAGTTTAGCGCACCCATTTTATTATTTCATCGTTTTGTATTTTTATTTTCTATATGTTTATAAATTGTCGCATTCCGTCGTATTTGCACACATTCGACGTCTTTGCTTTCATAATGTAGGCATATGCGCATTTTTGATAAGCTTTCTTTCTTTATATCCATATGAGTGTGTTGTTGTGTCTTCTCCTCTTCTTCGTTTCGGATTTTTACAAGTGTGGATTTCCCGTCTATTGAACTGTTCAATCGCTTGATTTCTTTTCTATTGCTCTTCACTTTAGTTTTCCTTGATCCAACACACACACACACACACACACACACACACACACACACGCATACACATGTAAGTGCCATCAATTTCATTTGATGCGTGTTTATAGCGGAAATTATGTTAAATAGGGAAATTTAATTCGTATTTATCTGATTTAAAACCACAGCAACTTTGAATTCGCAATCGCAGAAGATCATTAAAAATATGATACGATATTAAAGATTTAAACGTAAGAATAATACGCAGAGATTTATCTGCGCTTATGAAGATGGGCTCAAAAAACAAAACAAAAAAAAAAAAATGAAAATAAATAATTTATCTAATCAGTTGAATAGCAAAACTAGGTTAAGTTAACGTTTTATTCAAATAGTCGCTCTTACGGTTATGTTCATTGTTTTTCTTCTCTTTTTTCTAATAATAATTAATGATTGTTATCGATATAATTTTGTTATTATTATTATTATAATAATTATTAAAATTAATAGAGGTGGTCCAAAGAGCTTGATGCTTATATTACTAAAAGGCTTTACACGTGTTTGGTTAGACCTATTCTTGAGTATGCCTCTGTTGTGTGGTCTCCTTCATATAGATGCTACGTTGGTTCAATTGAATCTATACAAAAGCAATTTTTGCTGTTTGCACTTAGGAATTTGGGTTGGGACCCGATTTCCCCTCTTCCACCCTATGAAAATAGGTTGCTTCTGTTATCCTTACCGTCACTCGAGAAACGTAGATTTGTTCTTGGGGTTTCCTTCCTAATCAAATTAATAAATGGTGCAATTGATTCGCCCGCATTACTTCGTGAGATTTTCTTTAATGTCCCTAACCGCTTCTCCAGGTACTTTATGTTGATAAAGCTTAGTCAATGCAAATATAACTTTGAACTGTTTAACCCGCTCAGAGTTGTTTGCAAGAACCTAAATGATGTCTATCATCTATTTTCATTAACGGACTCTTTAAAGTCTATTAAAGCAATATTGCTTAACAAGCGCGATTTACCTATGTCGTACTTAAACTGATTTAACCTTAGATTTTGTCATTATGAGTCGAAAATTAATTTGTTGTTAACAATTATCGGTTGCCAAGCTTATGCATGTTTGCGATGGCTTAGGGGTTCACTTGCAATTTGGTCCTGTATCGGTTGTGGGCGTGGCTCTATGCTAATTGTGTACACGCTTTTTTTTTTTTCTTTCTTTTTTTTTCCTCCTTATTTGTTTTATTGTACTTATACTAAGTTTTATTATTAAATAATTTTAAGATTTACTTAAGAGTCAATTGAACTCGACTGCCATTTTGTTTTAGTTGAGTTTCTTGTATAAGTGGAATAAATAAATAAATAAATAAATAAATAATAAGTTAACATGGCAGACATTTCTAGCTTGTGTTTTTTGTGCCTTAATAATATTCTTCTATAGCAGAGTTTATGTTCGAAATTTTTTCTGCGGATCTGGATTATTGAAATTGAGGTAAAGTCATAAACGTTATCACAAAAAAATAAAGGTAGTTTTCTATTACAACCAGTGAATGGTCACAATGCGAGAAAACCGCTGAAGATTAACACCACCATCATATAAGCCAGATATTGCTCTGAAACAAGAGGTTGCAAGCAAAGGAAACACTTCATTCAATTGTGATCATATATTTTTTTTGGCCAATACATAGAAGTAACATATGTAGAATGTAATATAATTAATTCGAAAAAGTAAACTAAAAGCTGGAAAATAAATCTTCATACAAAACTTTAGGACTTTAAAGATTTCTAATGTGTAGGAAATATCACGATTTTCATCCGATATGCCATTTGGTGGCCGCTATTTGGAATATACATAAATTATGTTTATTTTGTTTTTGTCATCGTATCTAAGGATGTATGGAAAATTTCACCAACACGAAGGCACTGGTCCTCACTCTTGATTGAAAACTTCCATGACAGCGCGCAATATAATAAAACACAATTCATTGCATTCATATATAACATTCACTGTATTGATAACAGGCTATGTAAGCGCACGCAATTAATAATATTTAATGCACTTATATATAAAAATATATTTTACAATAATTTTCTACGGTTAATTTTTTTTGTTAAATAACTCCCTACAGCCAATTCTTCTATTAATTTGCTACGATCGATCAACTTTCATAATTCCTTGCAATCATTTTGAACAAGGTTCGACCTTAGGCCAACGAACGTCAGTGTACGAAATTTCATAAAAATATCTCAAGCATTTCGACCGGCTGGTTGAGAACAGAAATGTATGGAGAATCGTAGTGTGCATAGACGGACAGACGAGCTTAGATTGATTAAGAAAATGGTTCTAAAAGGGGAGTCCCTCTTTAGCTCATCCGCACATACTTAGTATGCCCTGCTCAACAAGTGGTGTAGGGTATACAACAATTCATTACTTTTTTATGTATACAAGTTTAAAATTTCTGTATTAGGTGCAACACGACTGACAGGTACAGGAATATCATCCCAAAATAATTAATGCCTGGTTAATAAGCAAAAGCATCTTCGCCATAGTAAAGGTCACCGATAGGCCTGAAGGAAACCATCCAAATAATCTAATGTCCTACTGACATAACATTTTTATTAATTTCTATTATAATTAATATTACTTTTAGTCTTAGAATTTATTATTTTGGTCTAAATATATTATAACAGTAATAAAACCAACAATATTTAGTTATAGATAACGCCATTTATTCAATACATCCTAGAAATCTATGCTTTCACGAGTACTTCAAGCCAATAATTCCTTCCCTAGGGGATAGTATTTCACACATAACCGTAAGCTTTTAAATTTCGGAGAAAATAATATGATTAGCTAATTATTATCGTTCCTAAGGCGTATACGCCTTATCAATATATCAATCAATGTAAAATATAAGTTAGCTTCCTTTTAGGCGCAGGACTTTAAGCATCGAGTAGAAGATCTACGCATCATATTTCCAATTTGAGAGGTGATGAATTTCTTTTATTTCCACTGTTCCAAATCGACAAAACAACAGAAAATGGCATTTTCGATGCCGAACACTTTCTTCTTTGGAGGAGATGGGAACTAAAAATGATGAGGAAATTTTTTTCAAGGTAAGTATCAACTTAGATGAAAGTAAGTCGACAGTTCGTAAGATGACTACAAGAAGCTTCTCTTGGTCTTATATCGTGCTCTTAACTAATCTAAAGCAGACAGATGATTTCGAACCCTCAAACCATATATAAATTCGCATGAGTAGACGAGAACTTAGACTACGAAGCCAGAGTTGACCGGTTCAAATCTCAAATGCGATAGAGTTTACTTTACTGCGGCCATCTCTCTGTCTTTTGCTTCAGTTCTTTCTGATCGCGATTCTGTTACAATAATAAGAGATAGACATCTCCTCTATATAAGTGATCGGCAAAAAGCCAAAGAAATATCCTTTCCTTTGCGGCCAATGTATGCTTCTGTGTAGAGAATTCCTTGAATGACCTGAACATTGTTTACGTAGTGTTCCACGCGCACGACAGTACACTCTTCAAGTGTCTGTCCATGTGACGTAAGCATAAAGGTGTTCGTGATTGCAATCGCTGCTAGACTTAACGCCAGACTTAACAATCTTCAAACTTCGAAAGAATGTTATCAAAAGGTCAACCAAAGGCGTTTTGCTTAAGCTTAGACGGAGAGCCTTCTTTTTTTTTTTGTTTTCTTTTTGCATATTTCATTTGATAATAAGGAAACATTTTTTCAATTGAAATTCCAACGGGCTTTTAATTTTATAACATTTTTTATTTGCATTTTTACAGTTCAGCCCTTTTGTAATGAAATCTAAAACCGTTGCTTTTTCTCTGCGTCGTTTTTCTGCCTCTTTCTTCCTAAGAAAGTTTTCATGAACAATTGTTTGGAGACTGAGTTTAGTGGTTAATGGCCTTGTAACAACTCTGACAAACAACAACAATAACAACAACAACAAGTCCTGAAACATTGTTTTCTTCGTATCTACAAAACGCCATCATCACGCGCACTAATTTAATAAATAATAATAAAAGAAAAAAAAAAAAAAAAACGGAAAATTTTCATTTTTTCTTTTATTTTTTATTACTATAAAGCTACTGATGTTAGTTAAACTTTTTGTTGCGGCTGCTGTTGGTTGCTGCTTGGTTGGTATAAGCCGACATATTCAAACTTGGAAGAGTAGGTCTTACAAATTACAACGCACAAGCGTGCACAAATAAATATACACATACATAGGCACACACTGTTTCCTAAAATGATAGTTAGTTGCTACTTATATTTCATTGTCATTATGACTGTGGCTTCTTTTATTTGTTCGAACTCTAATGATTTTCTCTTTTGGTTTTGATGGCATTTAATAAGGGAATTTTTTTTCCGTACACAAACACACACACACATTTAATATTATACGATTAAATAGAAAAAATGAAAAACATACTTAGATATATATATATATACGTATGAAAACTATGCAGTATATGTGGTTTCATTCCGCAAACACTTTTGTGGTTTTCAAGATGATAACAACGTAGTTATTTTTTGTATTATGACTCTAATGGTTTAGCTATGTGTAAGCGGTAACGCACTTGTATAGTAAGCGAAGCGCACAGCATATATTTGCTGTGCAAATAAATGTTAAGAGTGTCGGTGGCATGCACACGCACTTATTGCAAGCTTTCATTATTGAATTGTACGAATGCTCTCTGATGTTTAAAAAAAAAAAAAAAAAAAAAAAAAGAAGAAGAAGAAGAAAACTTCATATTTTATGTGCACTTTGTGCACTAGTGGGGCGATTTTCTGTTCACTGGCCCCACCACTGCCAGCACTACTGCTGCCGCTGCCATCGCTACCATCGCTATCATCATACTCCATAGGACATTATCGAAAACCATAAAACGACAAAAAGAAAGCGTTCGTTAAGCCTAAAGGCAAACACATAGTACACATGCTCATACGCTTATACGCACTTATACAGAACCACATAAGAAAACACAACATTTACTTCCTGCCAGTGATGACAATTTTGCTAATTTGTATGAAACACAAGCAACCACAATAATAATTCAAACTTATATACATACGTTTATATATGCGTCACACACACACACGCACACACATACACTTGAAAAAAAAAAAAAACTTCTAACTAAACTATTTTTTTGTTTTGTTTTTGGTTTTTTGCTTCTCTTAAAGTGCGATAGAAATCTTGCAAAGAAAGACAAAACGCGCCAACCGTACATTTTCGCGTCATGTGTATGTGTGGGTTCGTGTGAGTGTGTGTATTTGTGTGTATTTGTAGGTCTCTTTTCGCTTCTCTTCTTTTCTCTTCTTGTCATTTCTTTGGTTTTTGTTTTTGTGTTTGACTTTAAGCACTTGGCTTTAAGATATTTGACGACTACGAATGCGAGGCGACTTGGAAAATGTGTGTTCGCCAATTAGTGTTACCGTACAATATGGCAACAGAAGCTAAGGCTAAACTGCTATGAAACCGTTTGATTGTTTTTGGTCGGTCGGTTGGTTGCTTCGTTTAGCTAGTGCTAGAGCAGTAGTGATAGCACTTACGAGTAGCAGCAAATTTAAATGCAGCACTTATTGCTATTTGTGTTTTATTGCACTCCAGTGCTAACTGATGCCGCCAGTGCTGCTGGTACTGCTTATGTTGCTGCTGCTGCTGCTGCTGGTGATGCTGCTGCTGCTGTTGATGATGATGATGATGATCTTTACACATCGCAATAATGATGATGACGATGCCTAATGCTCTTCTGCCGCGCTTAAATTGTTAAAACCATTTGGTTGGTAGTTGATAGAGGTGGTGGTGGCGGTGGTGATGCCGGCTGGCTGGTGTCTGAGTTGGTGGTTGAAGTATTTACGCGCATTCCCGTATTTTAACATGGCGTAGATCATTAGTAAAAGATGGTGTTATTATTTGCACGTTTTGTGTGAAACCTTACACATAAACACACATATATACAAACGTACAAAATGTTAGATTTACAAATTGTGATAATCGTGAAGCAAGAAAATTGCATTTGTTTACTTACAATTATATGGAAGGCGTTCTTATCTGCTTTAGTTACTTCTTTTTCTTTCTTCTTTTTTTTATCTCTTTTTTTAATATATCTACGTTTGACCGCTTGCGTAATGAGAAAGAAGCTACATATTTGGATTCGTTTGCAGTAATAAGCTTGAACTATGCGAAACGAATTTGCGACAAGCACTAAAGTGATTCTAATTATAATAGTTTTAAAATAATATTTAAAAACCATTCGAAGTATATATACAGTATGTATGTAGGTATACATCAAATAAGGTTTTTATGTGGTTTTCATGCCCTACGGCAGTTGGGGTAAACGAGCATGTTAAGTTTGTGCGGTTGCATGGAACAGCCAAAAGGACTTGAGTTTGACCAACCTTCTCTGAATCGATCTAAGCTCGTGTGGCTGCCTGTTCGTCTTGTTCAGTATACAGACGCATTGTAGCCAAAAATTAACGTTGCTAGAAATGGTTCGGATTGGACCACTTTCCGTATAACATTTTATTTTGGAAAAGTCGTTACAGTCGATGCAGTAGGATCTTAATTGGTGGGCCGTGACCCATTGTAGTATTTTTTCTTGTTTCACATTTTTATATATAAATGAAATGTTTTTAGGGAAATTTCAGCGTAGTTGATCACACGTTTCTAAGTAGTTAGCAATTGCCAAGATAAAACTTTCTGTTGAGACCTTAGAAGAAATCAATAGCTCTTGGTCTTAGTTAAATGATGTCGGTTCGTTGTGCAAAGATTGCAAATATTTTAAATTTTTTATTGATAAGTCTTACGCTTTTAAACATCTCAAAGAAAATATAACATGTACTGATATAGACAGATTTAGAAAGCGAGTTCGCAAAGCACGTAACTGGCTTTGAAAGAAACCCACAATTCTGTAGAGTGCTTGGATATTGGAAGTAGACCTTTGACGTCTTAAACAAATAAATGATAAACCATTTTTGTACCCACCACTGTAAGATGGGGTATAGTCAATTTGTTTTTCCCCAAAAAGAAGCTTCAGAGACCCTATAAATTCTATACTTTTTTAATTAGCGTGAGATTCTGAGTTCATTTAGCCATGTCTATCCATTTATGTATCTGTGTGATGTGCGTTATTGGCACTCGCCTGGGTCGCAACAATGAAGATATCAACATCAAATTTGGTAGAAACACTGGACGCAGATTGGTATTGAAAATGGGCAAATTTGGTCAGAGCAAAAGCGCGCAATGGAGCGTAAACTGAATGCAACCCAGGTTCTTCTAGCAAAAATTTTTGGATTTTTGCTCCTTACTCGGAAATTATTAAAGTAAAAAGGATGAAATTTTCCACATTTACTTTACGAAACAGTCGACTCTTTAGGTCCGCAACCAATCCGCCATGCCTACACAAAGTTACGGCTAACTACACATTATTTTTTTCAATTTTTTGAGGCTTTTCGCTCATTTATCACAAGACAAACAAGACAGGATGCTTAAAACTATTTTGCACAATCCTCAAATGGGGATATATTGTCTGCCTAAAAATGGGTTAATGTTAAAATGAATATGGGGGACATCGCGATAAATTTTTTCTTTATAATACCAGCGATATAGGTATCGAATAAATAAATTTGAAGAGTAGAAAGCGAAAAGTATAGTGACGGGTATGCGAGATTCGGTCTCCGCCGAATATAACTTTTTTATTTACTTAAACCAATCTCTCGTCGTATATCTCGAATACGTGTATGACGGTGGCAGGTAAAAAAATATGGGGAATCGAAAGAGAGTGAACGCAGACTAGTGGATGTATGGCCAATTGGTAAGCCTGTACCGAAAAAGCACTGAGTCATTTTACGGCGACATGATATTTGTTTATACACTCGAATCACTTTAAGGTGAATATAATTTGTTTAATTTTACTTTAATTTTAGTTAACTTATTATATATTGCTTAGAGAAACTAGGACAGTAGCTCTTGAGTATAAATAAAAAAGCCTAGTATGACAGGTCATTAAAACTATTTCAATTTAATTTAATGATCTGAAGTAAGTCGCCCACAAAACATGCCAACTACGCACATTTTTAATTTATATTTATTTGCTGCGTGCTGTGTGTAATTCATTAAAACCAAAGATATTATATGCGATTGATATCTAAACCAATGGTAATTTTTTATGTAAACCACTTAATATATTAAAGGTTTCTTGTTTTTTTCTTTTCTTTTCCTTTTTTTTACTTACGATTGTTATGAATAAAGTGTTTCTCTATGTTTTTAAGGGAGTTTGACAAAGAAAAGAAAAAAAAAAAAAAAACAAAAAATGCTTTTGTGCATTAATAATAATAACAATAACAACAAGTACAACCTCCACAACAACAACAATATAATAACAAAGAATACCAAACACAAAGCCAAATAGAAAACAAAAAATTTCAAATTGTTAGTAAATTGATACCCAGGGGTATTCGAAGACCACAATATTTTTACTGAATGAATGAATAATGTTCCAAAATGCTGCACGCATGTATAGACTGGCACCACACCAGTATAGAGTGTAGCGCAGAGAGACAGACGTTTATCATTTATTGATTGTTATGCGAAATATAGTAAATTGAAATTGTTATGATCCATAAATGTCAACAGAGTAAAACTGGCAGTATTTGCAATGTAAACAAAAGCTAACAACAAATACTTATTTATGCCCAAGCACCACTCTACGCAACACAATCTTTACATTTGGCTTTTGTTTGCTTTTGCGAATGGCATAGATTTCAGCTTCTGTTGCTTTCTATTATATATATCGGCCAAATTTTAGAATACATATGTGTTCGCGCGTTCATGACTTCATGTATATATGAAGCGAAAAGCACTTGAAAATCTAAAAAAAATCTTGAGAAAGTCATAAGGTTGATTATATGCAGATATGCACGACAATACAAAGCCAATTATTATGATCATATTAGAAGAAAACAAAAAAAAAAAAAAAAAAAAAAAAAAAAACTATTTTTTTATAAAAAATATTTTTTATTTTTTTTTTTTTTTTTTGTTTGACTTTATAAGAAAATCCACCTTAACGACAATATATTTGAACATTTTCTCATCACACAATAGTCTTAAAAAAAAAAAAAGAAGAAATAAAAAAAAAAAACGTGTGAATTTTTGTTAAGAAAAAATGACAAAATAAAAATAAAAATTAACATAAGCAGCAGCAAGAAAGAGCTGTTGATCAAAAACACTTTCTGAAATTGATGATATGTTATATGTTATATGTTATATGTTCTAAATATAATTCGTTCTTTCTTTTGTTTTTCCTTTTCTTTTGGGTAAGAATCCCTTTTAAATACTCGAATTCATATCCTGTTACATATTTAACAAAAAAAAAAAAAAAAAAAAAATGCTTAACGCTGTATGCATAACGAGTGCGGCCTTATTTCCGACAACAGAATTTTGTTTCCTTCACCATCATGCTGCTAAGAGAGTGTGGGAAAATGTAGTTGATGTTAACGTGTTAAACACACATTCAATGCTACTTTTCGTCAAGCATTATGGATAAAAAATGATATGATCTTGTCAATACAAATTCATTTTCCCTTTTTTTTCTTTTTGTAGGCTTTTTTTTCCTTTCATTGTGTCCCTGAATTTATAAATAAATTTGAAAATATTTTAAGAATATAAAAAACAAAAATGAAATGAGATTTTTCTTCTTTTTTTTTGTTTTTTTTTTGTTTTTTATAAAGAAAATCTTTAAACAGGTTCACGGATTAAGTAATTTGAGTTGTGAAGTTCTGTGAAATTTATTTATTTTTCTCAATAAGGATTTTCTAGAAAGAATCCGAAGATCATTTAAATTGCTAATATGTTATGGCTTTTTTACTGACAAACACCAAACAACTAATCGGAAAAGTATCAACAAAAGTTAACCAAGAACTAATAAACATAAACCATTTACACTGCTGCAACGTTGAACGAAGTTATACCGTGCACAACGATAAGCTTTAAGAAAAAATAATTTTATTCGATGATCAGCGATTTTTCACCCTGGACTTTAATAAAAAGCTTCTTATTCGAGAATCAGTCCCTCTCTACCACGCAGGATCAATAAACCCCGCACGAAAGCTGCTTCAGTTCAGTGAATTCATCATTCATCACAATAGACTTTAAGGAAAAAGACATTTTTTTTTGAGGATCAATCACAATTTACCATAAAGGATCAAAATATGTCGCACTGAAACTACTTCAGTACTAAAAGAATTTGCAACACCTAGATAAATTTTAATAAGGAAAATTTTATTCAAAGGCCAATCCGTCTTTAGCATGGAGAGTCGATAGATATCCCACTAACCCTAATAGAGCGCGGAAGGAAGCAACGATAGACTTTGCGAGATGGCATTTTATTCGAGGAGAAGATACACATCACGGACGATTAGTAAAAGTGCTAGCAACATTTTTCCGCGCTATAATTGACTTTAATAAAAATCATTTTATTCGAAGATGACTCGTTTCCTATCGCAAACTATCAATAACTGCCTGATTAAATTTGTTTCGGCCTTGAAGCGAGGCTTGCAAGGGCACACTTTAACCTCCAGACGTCACATATGCGGAGCTTTAGCTTTTTCTTTTGAATGAGAATTATTATCATTAACTACAGGAACAGGGCAACAAAAGATTAAGAAATCTTGTAGTTTGACTGCACCGATGACAGTATTTACGATTATAGGTAACCTTTGGAATATAATGTCTGCAAACGAAGCGAAGTGAATCAACGGAAACCCAGTAGTTTACGAGTTACACACAAGCGATAACTTGCGTCTTCCATTTTATAATACAATCCTGCATAGCTTGGAGGTTCTACACCAAAGCTGGAATAGTCTATAAGCTCTTTACTGGGCAAGACGACGCTTACCTAATTATGTATAGCCCCCACAATATACGGTTTTGGAGTAACCATAGCCAGGAGCTTCATTGCTCTCACGCCGACTTTCCATACGCATTGAGGAACGCATGCGGCCATCTTTTGTGCAAGCATTTTATCAAAATGGAGATCCTAACCTTCCCGGCTCGCGGTTCGTTGAAGTATAACACTTTTAGAGTGTTGACGGTACGCGACCTTAAGGCAAAGTTAATCTTGCATTGGCATTATCCACACATCCTGGACTACCTTCAAATTTCCATCCCAGGGAATTTAAATGTACAGGGACAGATATCGACGCAGCTATGCTGGGCATCCAATCATGGTACTAATCCTTTCGCCTCCCTTGATACGATCGCAGATCTGTGATGAATTTTAGATCTTCATATTTGCTGATTACCAAGTAAAGTAGTCTGCAAGCAGATAAGTGCCGATATCCTCCATGACTTCTACATGACTAAGAATTCGCCGGGAGCTTACAGCCAGAGAATATTAGTAAGAAACATTTTATAGGAGAACGTAGCCGTTTCTAACCGCGATTGGAGAATTTAATGATATTATAATAAAATTTTAAGAACCGTGAATAAATTGGTTTTAATGTCCATACGTCTTCCTGCGATATAAAGAAACCGTTTCTTTTTTTCTTTACCTTTTATTTCACTTATCACTAAGAACTATTGATTACTGTGCTTTGCACTCTGACGTTCTGATTATTTCGATTCTGATCATTTCGAATTTTTGTTTTCTTGTAAATACTTGATTTTAATATATTTTTCTAAAATTTAAATTTCGAAACTTTTGCTTTTTTTTTTATTTCATTTATTAGGCCTTTCTTTTAAGATCCATTGGTTGGTTTTTACTTACCGTCATTGATGAGATAAGGAAATGGAACATTTTCGAACAAATTGTTGTATCATATATAATTGTTTACAGAGAGATAATGTTGTGAAAAGATTATTTTGAATATTAACTTCAGTGAACAACAGTGAAATATTAGTTCCCGCCTTTCCCTTTCATTGTGATAAGAATTTAATAATAATAGTTTTTATTTGAAATTTTATGGAAAAAAACTGGCTATAAGCCATAAACCTAGCTTTCACCGTAATATTTCAGTGCATTATTTCAAAAAATAAATCAAATCCTTACTTTTTTAGCTCTTTACCTTTTTTAAATTTTATTGCTTTTACGGTTAGTGGTTTACTGACCCAGTTCAAATTTCGTTTTACGTTTGTTTTTTTTTTTTTTTGTTTTTTCATGTTCCTCACTTCTCAAATCGATCATGCGTACAAATAAAAAATGACGTCTTTATAACTATGGGAAGACAGGGCGAAAGAGGGAATAAAATTTAATTTTTTTTTTCTTGTTTTCTGTTTTTTTTTTTTTTATACAGGTCCAAAATACCAACAATAAGGCGGTACCTGTCAATACGGCATATGTCAGACGTCTTTTAAGTATCTAGCGAGCTGTGTATGTACATAAATATCTTTAATTAGCTAACTGTTTGTTTGATAATACAATTTTTAGGCTTTAGGTTTTCAATTGATGTTCCGTTAGGTACAAGAAATGTCAGTACTTAGTTAGATAAGTTTAAAATAATTGAATAACATTTTTTTAACTTTTTTTCTTAACTACGCGAGTATGAAGAGAGGAGAAGATAAAAAAAAATAATAATAATAATAGCGATATTGGGTTCGAAAAGCTGACGATAAGTGGATTTTGACATACTTATGGCTTTACAAATGCTATGCACATTAAATAATTCCAAGAAATGTTGCCAAGGCGATGAAAGGCAGTTATCTGCAATATATATAAATATAAAAACATGCTTTGATTGCGTTGCCCTAACGCTCTTTGGATTAATTTATCTTTGTGCCAATTTTTACAAAGAATTTCTTTAAATACAAAAGAAAAAAAAATGTAATCGACAAGCAATGAAATGCTTTTGCTTTTCCTTTCGTAACACTCATCGGAGCTTTTGAAAAAACTGTACGGTGTATAACCGTAGAATTTAAGACATCCAGAAGAATAAAGGCAGCTGCAAAGCGATTTAGTAATTAATAAAGATATCACCCAATAAGTGGGAGGGGTTGTAGGGCGTTTTCTTACAATTTCATCCTTCAAACGCACTAATAATGCTGTGTAATATCCAATATTGATCCTTTGCCGCTTTCCAAAATTGTCGATGAATATTATACCATGCGCATCGTAACGTACGCCATAACCTTTCCGGCTGATTTTTGCGTTTTTGGTCGCTTTGGCCAAATTCGGTCAGAACTGTGTCATGGACAAATGCTTAGGCAAAGTAATAAATGCACTGACTTCTGATATCTTTAAGGTGACAGCTTTCCCACTTTGCGGTCTTACGAAATTATTTTTTGCGCTTTTCCATGTCTTCTAGAAAAACTATTGATTTCGTTCATCATCATCGGTGTTTGTACGATCACATTTCAGATCAGCAAATCGCTTCTATAGCAAATGTCTCGATGATGTAGAGTCCAAATAACACTTGTCACGGCATTGCTTTGCTTGAATGGTATTCTATTCCATTAGAAAGCACCTGCGATGCCAATAAAACGATTGTAGTTCTTAAGTTAATAGTCGGAATGTAATAAAATTTTAATTTCGTTTGGAGATTTTTGATCATCATAAAGACCCGTCAATAGCGGCGATATCTATATGTATTTCTACGCACATATTGAAGGTTGTTTTATGATACACAAACGAAATTCTTTATGCATAAGCGGGAGATGTAATAGATATGCGTAGTATGAATAGAACAATCCGAGAAAACAAGATGCGAATATGTTATGGAAATGGCGGAAATAAAGAAACAGTTGCTGATCAATCAGATATGAGTTCGGTCTTATTTACTTTGAGTGATACAGCAAGCAGTGCTTGATAGAATATATTGAGTTTATCTCTGTCTCAGAACTCTGTCCAAGCAGTTATATTATTGCGTCCGTCTGTAAGTGTGTATGTCTCTCGGGTTTCATAGGAATTCTCAAAGTGATAAAAATAAACTCAGCAGCATCGAGAGCACAGGAAAGTGTTTGCTTGCAGACTACTTTCCCGTGAAGTCAACTACCACGTCAGTGAGGCCAAAATTTGTCGAAATGATAACATGAATTTAGCTAAATGAGTTAATATTTTTATTTGCTAACAGCAAACTTCAGCTAATTCAGATAATTCAAAGGCACTCTGAGATTTATCAGGTTCAATGGTGACCTTTAGTTCGTCGTAATTGACCTTTGAATCTTGACTGCCGCTTGGAATTTTGCGGAGGCAATGTGAGGCTGGCTGTAGCCTAGCAACATTAGAGCAAAATACATTATTAATGTTTCGCGCGCAGTCGGCGATGTCGTAGTTTTGCATAAGAACTCAAATTTTAGAATTTTGCGACTTTCCGACCGTTCTATTTCCAATAGAATTAATTTATAAGTAAAGTTGTTAATATATTTTTGGATTTCTTTAAATAGGCGATAAGTATAACTATACAGAAGAAAAAAACAGAGAGCCCTAAAACATTAAGCTAATCTTAAATAACAACCTGCTAAAGTTGATAACGTTATTAACTATGAATTTCAACCTTACACTAAATCCCAAAGGATGTGAACAGTTCTGCAGATTTTTACAGATCAGAGAAGTAGTACCGTGAGGGAGAGCATAACGCAGGAAAATGAAAATCTATGGAGAATAATTGGATGGTGCTCCAGAAAGTATAGAGCTTAATTAGCGCAGAGGTGTGTCCAGAGCTTTATAGATAAAAATTATTGGTAGCTACAGGATTAGGTTGCTCCGTATAGAACAACTGCTCTTAGTCTTACGGCTTAAAAGACCTCTGCGAACAATGTTTCTTGCGGGTCAGCAGAGACTTTCATGTTTGCTAGATTATCCGGAAATGAATAACGACATGATTAGATGGACTTCGCCTTTTTCAGAGAGAGGGTGAAAGGTTCTTAACTATTTTCTCATTTTGGGATACACTGAGATATAGTGAGATACAAGGGCTTGTCGTCTTCGCCAAAAGGCGTGAATAGAGACTTTTACGGGGGAAATTCTTAGAAAAGTTGCTATCTAAGGGCCACGTATTAACGCCCTGGCAAGTGATTTTGGCTTAAGTTTTGCTGCAAAACTAGTGAAAAATATTTCTAATCATCATCTTAAAAGTTCGGAACGATCGACTTAGTTTCAATCAGCAAAATACTTTAGAGGATTTTTGTAAACGAATAATTTTTATCATCCAATCAAGTTAAGTGTAGAGACCAAATAAATAGTTTTAACCAAAAGCTAAATAAAACTTCTTTTGAACTTTCCTATAAATGGCTCTGTGAATATTTTAGTCATATAGGGTATAGCTAATTTTGCTATTACTATGTCCATCGCTTGATTATCATACTAAGCTTGTCTGTCCGCCTGTCCCTGTGAGATTTATCCATTATCTTGTTTATCCTCCAAGAACCGATTTTTGAGTTATTTTGATGAAAATTTGGTTCACCGGCCTGCGCTATTGATAACGGTTCGGGTTGGACCACATGTTCGATCAGTTCCGTCTTATTCTGAAACCTCGTTACATGAATAATTCCACTAAGCGAAGTTTTGCAGGGTGCTTAATGACGAGCCGTGGCCAACTACAATGTGTTAAACTGTTTTAAGTAAGTTGTTCTTCGACAATTTGCTACGATTTTGCAAGCTTGGTAAGTTCATGCGAAAAGATTCGATTTCGGCGATGTATAATATTAGTTTTTTCTTTTTTTTTTTTTTTTACTTTGCAGTTAATGCTCTTAATCCTTTCTGTTTTTAGTACAAAATGATGAAAATTTATATACATTTCCGCCTCCATATATTCTAGAAGAAAAAAAAAAAAAGGAAAAAAATGGAATGGAAATCAGTATCTATCTGTTAAGAAAAGAATGATTTCTGCACATACATCTTTATATGCGATATTTTTGCATAAATTTACACTTTGCATCTCAAATAAACTTTCGCGCGCGCACATACATGCGCATACATATGTGTCTAGGAAAACACAAGGGATACAAACGAGATAAATGTTCTTTCTTTGATTTAGGTGTTTATTGGAGTACTGCCCACAAGCTAGCAAGTCTTAGAACAGCAACAGCAACAACCATAATATTGTTGCATTAGCACATACAACGCACTTTACGAATAAAATATTAATACAATGAATTCCAAGTAAGAAGAAACCAAAGAAATAGAGAAAATGTAGTATTTTTCGTTCGATCAAAATTTTCGCTGAAAGTAACAACAACGATAACAAGAAGAACGGCTAAGCAATAAACGAGCGGTACGGCCAACTAATACATATGAAATATTTGGCAAGCAGCATGATTTTACAAATAGTTTCAACACCATTACGTACATCATTCTCGACATCTATTATTCATATATCGCATCGAGAGGGTTACAACTACATATAAAAAAGCATCTCAAATATTGTTGTAGCATATGGGCTGACTCTTGTTCTTTCATATGTATAGACAAATTTTCCTGATGAATTATGAGAATTTCAATATGTTTTGATTGCACATATATATATATATATATATACATGCATACGTATGCATGCGAGTGGCGAGACCAGAACGTATAATAAATCTTTGAATTTCGAATAACAAGAACGCTTGCTTGTCTGTCTGTTCGCCTGAACGTTAACTACATAATCTCTTTCAACATTGTAATAATTCTTTTAATTTTCATAAACACTATTTTTTTCTTGGTTACCTTTCCAAAAAGAAAAAAAAAAAAAGAAGACGAAGCAGTTTTTAAATTTAATATTTTAGCAAAACTCAGCGTCTCGACAACAAGTTGTTGGCCTAAAGAAGATTTGAGAAAAAAAAAAATGTTTCTCTTCTTCCTCTTCTCATTTCTTTTTAATTTCGACGCAAAGCAAAAATTATCGAAACCTGAAAGAGTTTCTTATTATTATGTGCGCGTTTTAATTTTCTAAACAACCCACACTAGCTGCGATTGTTTTTGTCTTGCTATCAATAATGCAAAACAAATCATGATGGGCTCACTTCATGTCGTCACTAACAGCATTGCCATCAACATCATCAGCATTATTATCCACCATCGTCATCACCATCACCATCGCCATCGCCATCACCATCGCCATCGCCATCGCCATCGTCATCTGTTCCTCCTCCGCTTCCCTTAGCACCAGCACGAGTATGTATTCCTTTTTAAAACTTTGTGATTTAGTTGGCTGCCAGCATGCATGCATACTTAGGAAAAGCTTATCGTCGTTATCGTACGCTTTAACAAATGCGTTTCATTGCGTTGCATTCTTTATGCTGTTGGCTGTCGTTCTTTAGTTATGTTTTTTAACGCACAAACATATACAAATGTATACAAAAAAAAAAAAAAAATAAATAAATAAATATGCTTACGAATTGTTGTACAAATTTGCATTTTGGTGTCTATGCTGTGTAGCAAATGAAAACCGGCATTCAGCAACGCAAAAGCAACAACAACAGTAATCGCGCAATATCAACATCAATAATGCACCAGCTATTCATATGCCACCTTATGCATAAATATTTTTTAGTCAGGTCATTAAACACAGTGTGCAAGGATGAAAATGAAAAAGACGAAGACGAAGACTAAGAAGAAGAACAACAAGAAGAAGAAAAAAGATATTGTGAAAAAAGGAAATTTCAAAAAGAATTATTATGCTTTCTGTTAAATATAATAAAAACAATATTTTTTATGCTTACAACTCTTTTTTTTCTTTTTTCTTTGCTTTTCTTTTTCTTTTTTTTTTGTTTTGCTTTTTTTTTTTTTTTGTTGTGCTTTTGATAGACCAGCCATATTCGAATTAATGTTGTTATTCGATTCTTGGCTTAAGTGCTTTTTTCAATATGCAATACGCTCGTATGTGTGTGTGTGTGTGTGTGTGTGTACAGCGCGATGGATACTTGACTAAAGTGGAGGATGATTGTTGTATTGATTCCTCAGTTTTGAATTTATTATTACTATACTTGTTGTGTCCGTTGCAGTTTCTTGTTGATATGCCTACTCTCGTGACGGACTCGTACAGTCAAAGTCAAGTATATTTCGTATTATATTGACGTTCGTTCACTTTTCCGAATTTTTGTCTAGTCAGTGCGTCATTTATAAAAGGCGTACGTAGTCACTCAGTCACTTAGTCAACCAAATAGTTAAAGATCTAGTTACCATGTATGTATGTGCGTTTGTTCTTATTGGGATTGGGATTTAAAATAAAAAATTTTTTTTTGCTTTTTCGTGAATTATTGTTTTCATAGTGGCAGGTACATATGCGTTTGAAAACATAATCTGGCAAAAAAAAAAACCAATACACAGTCGAACCTGTTTTTGTGCGGTCTTTTTTAAGCGAATATATAAATATTTTTCGATAATTACTTCAGCAAAAATCAATCATACTCCTCTTCGTGTCGCATGCTAATGCCGTGTTGAAGTATTTACTGGTTGCCCCTCGTATAAGTTGAATAGGTCACATTCAGAGACAGAACAGAAGAACATCGACCGTGTTTATGAAGACGATTGTTGTTGGCAGGAAATGATTACCAGCGATATTATGGAGCAAATATGAATTCTTTTTTACATGATAACTATATTTTTTGTACACCTACGTAGCCTTAAATTGCAGCGATCATGAGGACAACAAGGGATGAAGATTTTTTTCATATGTAGTAACGGGACAAGCTTAACGAAAATTCACACAGAAAAGTATCTGGAAATAATATTACAAAGCAACCTATTTTGGGACTTGCAAATTAGAGATTCGAAAACGAGTGTAGCTCCATAATTGAAAAAAAGTAAATTGAGTTCAGAATATAAATCAACATAAAACTATATTGGAATGGTTTATATGTGCAATAAAAACAGTAGCATGTTAAAAACGCTTCAACTTATGCAAAATAAAGCCTTGAGAAATCTTATATACCAGCTGCCGAAACGTTTTATCAATCACAAAGGTACGTGAATGCTTGCTCCTAATGCAAGTGCCCAAATTTATTCACAAGTTTGTCCACCGTACCGCATATTATTTACGAAATCAATCAAACTTTAATACGAGAAATATAACGAACTTCTCGGCGTAGGTAGGAAGAGACAAAGCAACGAATAGATGCTCTTGGAATTATGAAATACAATAACTTACTTTCTTCTGATTTAAAAGAGATTAACAGAATATCTATCATGACATATTATTCACGCTTCTGTAAAACTATTCGAGTATTGTAAACTTTGCATAAATTTCTTCTTTTTTTTTTTTGTACACTCTTAAAGGAATGTAATCAAATAATATAAGCATATTATTATATTCCACGTTATGAATTAAAAGCATGCAAACTTATTTCTAAACTGGCATTAAGATGCCAAGGCATTTTTATATTGATTTACATTATGTTTATTAATATAGAGTTATCAATAAATAATAAAAATATTGATATTTATGTGGGAATATGATAGATAAAAATTCCGAAGTTCGTTGGCTGTCGCTACATTCACCAGCTGCCGATAAGAAGAGGCCTATCATGGACGTATGTGGTAATAAAATATCAATTAAGTCGAATATCTTCAAGTGACGAAAGCGAGTACGACTCAGTGCGTCGTAGGAATATTCGCGTCTACGATGGCTCATATCGAATTATGTACATTTTGAAAATATCTCTATGGTTAAAAGGAGAAATTAAAATTTGTTTGGAAGCACTGTTGCATTATCTCGCAAGGCTTTCGTATATATTTAAAAGGGAGACCTTTTTTATGGCATCCCTATCTAACACAAACAGTAAGATTTATTTAATATGTTGTGAAAAAGTATTTGTTTCATCTTTTTATGGTTTCTGAAAACTTTTTTTTTTGCGGATTTTTCTTTCTGCAGTCCGCATACACCGCTTAAAAACGGGTTCAACTGTACTTATGTTAATATTTCTATTTAAATTTACAATAAACATTTATATTTGAAATTATATTTACACAGTCTTGAGCAGAATGTTCAGGTATTTCATTATGTATTTTTATATGTATTTGTTTTATACTGAGAACGCTGTGAAACGGAAAATGCTACAAATTTCTAATTAAATTTGGCAAATGAATTACTAGGATGTTGTTGAGTGATGGTAAGTTTAGAAACCAGCTTAACTGTCTTCGGCTTGGCGTTACTACAAGCGATATTGTACGGAAAACTTCACGGTCATCTCCACGTTTCCAACAGACGAATACAAAAAAATAGATAAGAAATAATTGTGATGTAATGGGGTATGAGATCTCTAAGGTATATTTTCCTGTGCTTTATATATTATAAAATCAAGTTACTGCTTGCGATGGATAATGTAAATGAAAGGAAGTGTACGGAAAGAAAATAAGTGTCCGACAGATATATAACTGGTTTAGGAGAAATCATTGTAAACCTTTAATTAAACTGTAAGTAGAATTATGTGAGCCCATTAGTCGAACCCATTGCCTAAATATGATCACTTAAATCGTTATAGCATATCGCGAGTTCTCTGAGGTTTTTGTGCATCATATGAACTTAGGATGAATTAGAAAATTATTTTCCTCTTATACCTATGAAATCGAACATTTTGATTGCTTTGCTGTATGCTCACGTATTAAATCGGAGAAAAAATTTGGACGGCTTAGCCGCTTGATTTCTGCTAAAAGTTGCTCCTCGTAAATAATTTTGAAAGATTTTTAATTTAGTTTCTCGTATGACCTTTAAGCTATCATATTTAGTCCATTGCAGGAAAGCTTGGATAACGCTCAACCTCCAATTTGATACGCCAACTGAGGAGATATATGCCATATTTGGTTGTAAATATTCATATCAACCCTACCTAGAGAGAGACAGGTGGACAGACCGGCGGGGCTAAATCTGTGCAAAGCTTTGCACGGATATATATTTATACACAGCTACATAATATAAAAGTATAAAATGTATTGCTTCTTACTACGTTGTAGTGTAAGATGAGGGTTTAAGGTCAAAGTCGCACCATTAACGAAACCAAAGATAGATTATTCTTAGGAATTTTTCTTCGATTGCTTGAAGCTTTTTTTGGAATTCTTCTAGGATAGTAAGAAAAGGAAACCATACAGAAACAATTTGGTTTTTGCTTTACTTTTGCCCGCCTGCGGGAAAGACGAAGAAAGAATTATTGCAGAAATATTAATTATATCGATTTATAAAGGACTCAAGCATTTATTATATACTATATAATTTTGTTGCTGTTTTTCTGTTTGCACTGTCTGCTTGTAGAGAGGAAAAAAAGGAAGAATTTTTAAAGAGGCTAGACGTTGTCATGTAAAGGTTTTTTCTATGTTAGCTGTCTCCGTAATAAGTTGTTGAAGTCATCCTATAGTGTGTAAGGTGCAAGGGTCATGTGCATACCTTTACGGGAAGCAAAACAAATTTTAATTATTGCAGAAAGCCAGTCATAAAACACACAAGAAGACAAAACTAGTAGGAAAGGTCGAACTCTTAATTTATGTCAGTTTTGAAACTAATATAAAGGGAAGACCGGAATTGCGCCATGAACGCTCTTGTAACAGTCAAATCCCTATATAAAATTCCATCAAGAAGAGTTTTCTTAAAGCGCATACACTGAAAATTGCCGGTCATTTTGACTTTTAACATTGACTTTTTTTTGGAAATGACCAATCACTCAAGGGATGTGCCCTCTTCCCGCTACGTGATGCCGATATAAAAAGAGACAGGAAGAAGGAAACAGTGAGGAAATAGGGAGGTGGTGTTCGCAGCCAATCGGATGTGTGTCCCCATTCGAAAAGTGTTGCGCCTTTGTTGACTGAGCGCTCACGATAATTACAATCAAAGTAGATACACTGAGCTTGAAACCATGGAGACTGATTTAATACCCGCGGTTTTTACCTGCTCGACTACTCATGCGGATGATTGCGTACACACATCACATAAGTAGTTTAAATTGCACGTTCATTTGGGCGACTCTACGTATGACAGCCGCAAACCCGAAATTCTTCCAAGAATGACGGCGAAATGATCATCTCGCAATCGATACGCAGTTCAAACTGAAAAATTTTGCAATTAATTTCAACTCTCTTGTTAAAGTTTATTTCAAAATGGATGAGTTTCACTTATTTGGACTGAACGTAATACATAAATGAAATAAAATGAAACGAAAGGTTTGCAGAATTCGTTATATGCGTTGAAGTAAGTGTAAGTATAGGTAAGTAAGTGTAGGAAGCTTGAAAGTGGAAGGTAAGTATAGTGGACGAACTCGCACGAACGAAAAGCATGTAAGTAAAACAATCGGCCAAATGTATGCTAGGAAAAAGACTTGGCTTATACTGCAATAGTAAGGAAATTGAAAAGCATGCTCCGCAATTTCCTAACAGAAGGTTTACACTGTCGACCTAAAATCAGCAAAACATAGGTGAGCAAAGTGATGTTTTCATGATCAGATAACGTTTTCCTTCATGGTCAGGTTTTCGATAATCCGTTATTATCGCCGCCGCCATCATTACTCGATTGATTCACGAGAGACGAAAGATCAGATCACATGTTATATTGTCTTTAAGAAAAGATTTATCTGTATGTGTCAGCAATTTTAATGCGCAAGTTGTCATGTGTAAAAGTTTGTTCAAATCAAACACTGTATAACACCTATGTGAAAGCGAATTAATTTCAAATGACTTTAAATGATTTCAATAGACCGGTGTTTTAATTCTTAATTGTTTATATGCGCTTCCCAGTCGACTGCGTTGCACATCTGTTCGCCTATCTGTCTATCCGGCTATTCGCCTGCCTGCCTGTCTGTCTTCCTGCCCTGTTGTGATTTGTTAGCTTTAGCTTATTTTGAAAGACCTTATTTGTGCGATTCGTTTCTGCGGCATTATTTTCGTTCCGTTTGTGCGATAATTTGAATACAAGCGCTTTCTGAAAGGTTTTTTGTTGTTTTCTTTGTTTCTTCGTTTTGTTCGTTTTGTGTTGCCATTTGACCCATTCACCCACTTTGATTTGTACACACTAGGAGAGTTAGTTATATGTGTATTGTATGTATGTATGTATGTATTGTACATTTACGGATATCTATCTATACATCCATAGAAACATATGCATGCCTCAATTGGACATCTCTTTCAGTGACATTTCCTTAAAAGCAAAGAGAAATTTTTCAACAAACACAACAAAAAAAAAAGGAAAAAAATACAAAAAAAGGCTTACGTCGAGGCCTGAAATGTACGCCTATTGAAAAAACCAAATGAACAACAGTTGTTGTGACTGCACAAGTTAATGAATAGTTATGGGCTCTGACGAAAAATGATTTCATTAATTTTTTTTCGCTTTATTTTTTTTGCAAAAGTTCTGATCGTAATCTTGAAAAGAGGGCCTCTTTACAACCTCCGCGCAGCATTACTTGTTGCTTTTTGTTTTTATTTTTTGGCCTTTTTTTTGTGTTTTTTTGACAATCTGGCAGCTCTAATGTATACACAGGCAGTAACTAAAAGCAAAAGCTTAAGTTAAAGATTTTAAGTTTATGATTTGTTAGTTTGAAAAAGAAAATGCGCGATTCATTTTAAAGAAATAAAAAAAAGGTAGATTGGCGAACTATACCCGCCTTAGGCCGAATCTCCAATATCCACTGCTTAGGAGAGACATATGTCGAAATTCAGCTGAGGTGACATTAAGCTCGCTGAGTGCTTTCGAAGAAATGCGTCTAAGTGATCAAGGTTGCTGTAAATGCCTGGAACTAGGTGCAGATCATAGACTACTATTTTGAAATTATAATTTTCATAATCGATCGATCAAAAATTAATCATAAAAACGTTTTAAACAAATATTATCCGTTTTGCAGTCTGCTGCTTGGAAGTGAGCGCTTTCATAATCGATCGGTCATAAATTTTTGATTAATTTGTCTTGATATATATTAATATGCTTTTTTGTGGTTATGTTTCTTTTCTAACAAGAGAAATTCGATCTTTTCAGTTTTAACCTTTAGCAGCGGACGGACAAATCGACTTTTCAAAGAGAAGCGTATGCATGTCTTTACTCATAATTTGATGCTTCCATTAAGTATAAGATCAAGGAATTATTTTAGTGATTCATGTTTAATATGCGGCTGTTACTATATACATTTAATTACTCAAGATGTGCTGTACATGTGGCAACGGGCCAATAAAATCGCACTTCGCTCAAGTAAAAGTAATGGTTGAAAGATTCGTATTAACCTAACTATGTGCATTGTTTCTCTTGGTTGTCTTTTTTTTTTTTTTGGTTTTTATGGGCTTCAAGTCTTTAACTAAAGCGCTTATAACAATAGGTACAAACTTTTAACTGTTTTTTTTTTTTTTTAAACTGTTGTTTACAGTTCATTTTTTTTTTTTTATTTTTTTTTTTTTGTAAATCACCGATGATGATGACTTAAAACAAACACGCCATCTTTTCATTCATTTAGTTTAACATTTTACTTCAATTTTTCCTCTGTGTTTTCCTTCTTTTTTTTTTTTTGGTTTTTTTTCTTAAATGTAATAGTGTGCTGTATAAACTCGTAAGAGTGTCAGTAGGAGTTGCATGAAAAATTGTATATGAAATAATTATTATTAACTCTTATCGTTCGTTTAATATGAACCGCAAACTTTCTTAGAGACACAGCTTCTGTTAATGATTTAGTTTTGCACCGCCTAAATATAGAGAGAGGCGGCTTTAGCGAAAGCAAAAGCGAACCTTAACGGGTGAAGCAATAACAAAGCAAAAAGCAAAAAAAAAAAAAAAAAAAAAAAAAAAGAAGCAAACGACAAGAGCACAACCACAAAAACACCAATAACTAACTTTGATTGCCGCTGACCTTAAGATGTCGTGTCTAACTGAAAAGTTCATCGCTTCATAGACATCATTTAGCCCCTATCCTAGGATATCGATGCGCTCTAGCAACAGTTTTCTTAAAATATATTGCAAGGAAGACGTTATACGTTTACTTGCTACGGTTGTTGTTGTTGTTGTTGTTTTTTTTTTTTTTTGCTATTATTATTATTTTATATCATCTAATATGGCATGTTGTATCTTTATGGCAAATATTTGTCGGTTAAAGTTACAAGAGGTGTTAGTCTTAATGGATGTGATGTTTTAATTTGTTCGCAATTTTTTTTTTTTTTTCCTTTTTACCAAAACGAAGACTTGCTGTTAGTTAATAGTGGAAGCAGCACACTTTGAAATATTTTCTCAATGGAAACCTATATATTTTCTTACTGCATCTCTTTCATACGCACGTAGTTAGGCGCTCCAATTGTGTAGATGAGTGTTAAAATTAGAAATTTTTCAAATAAAACTAAAATGTTTCCATTTTTTGGGCTTTTTCCAATTATAAAACAAAATGACGATTAAGGTATGCCTACGTATTTGTATGTACAGCTATGAAGAAGATTGAATTTGTGTTAAGCTAATGGGAAAATTATAACCAACTTAGGGTGTGTGCTGTATATATAACAGTTCACTTCATATGATAATCATAAAGAGAGCATGCGCCGAATTGATAATTACTTATGATAGACCCTGTACATGTTAAAGTGTGTTGCAGTGTATTGTGAAGGTAGGCTTTTTGATTTTTTTATCGAAAGAATTTTCATTTCTCAGCCAACTTGTGAACTCGTTAGGGGTAAAATGCTGTGCATACATGCGAAGGCTAAGTTTTTTAATTTTAGCATTTGAATGACAGAATTTGGCTTTCTCAGTGCTCTTACACAACCATCCTGGGAATGTCCGCTTATCGTATGACAAATTACGGCGCGTCCTTGGAGTGCGACTCGCGACTGACTAAAATAGTTGGTAACCATGTGGCTATCGGGATCAGAATTGATAGTTTGTGCCATATCCTCGTCTACCATCTCTAGACCAAACGCCACATCATATACCGACTTTTTTCGAATGCAACAGTTTTTTGACAGATACTTGGGGATTTTCATTACCGTCGTTGCAATTTTGCTTGGTGACTTGTCTCCCAACCAAATAGTTTCATTACTGAAAAAAAATGCGCGAAACATACCTCCTACAAAATTAGCATAGTAATACATTCAGCGGTTCTTAAACAATCCATATTGTAAAATAGGAAACATTAGGCTAAATTTATGATGCCCTAGGTGACAGCTCTGAGGGACAATCACGTATGAAAAATTAGCTTTCGCTGTGAAGAACTATTCAAATTTATGCGAAACCTATTGAGCTTTTTATTCGCAAATTTATTGAAAATTATTTCCTGTCCATTTTATGCCATTTACATTCCTTGATGTTCTTTGCTGTATGCCACTCTTTTTTAATTCTTCTTATTTGTAATGTGCGGCGGCCTGTTTGCAAAGAATGTATCCGTCCGTGCATCAGTACATCTCTCTGTAGAACCATCTTTCATCAGTCCATATACCTGCAAGTCAACTCTTCAGGTCTTCGTACGCGATCGGATCATTCGTCCATCCATTTTTCAATTAATCTATCAATCGGATTACTTGTTTCTCCGCTCGTCCGTCTATTAGGTCATATACACTTCCATCTGCACTTATTGGGTTTTTCCGTCTATCGGAACGCTACTCATTTATTTCATAGTTTAGACTTTCGGTGATAGAAATAGATTTTGCACACCATCATTGTCCGACAGAACACGCCTTATTGTTTATGATAATATAACAAAGTAATATATATATATATAAATTCCGCGTTTCATCTCGCCCCTGACTCTATTGGTTAATGTGAAAAGTTTTCCCTCCTTATCGTTAGCCCATTAAAACCAATAAAATAATTTTTTATATTTATCTCAAAGTTTGCCTAAAGCTAAAAAATGCCCATTTATTGACTTTACTGGCTATGAAAATGCATCGAGCTGTTAAATGTTGCTATAAACAACAATGTAACGATCCTGTAAAATCAATGTTAATATCATAACATGACTATTGTTTAAGCAATAACACCAATGATAATGACGACAACGACAACAATTGCAGAAGAAAAAAAACAAAAAAAAAAAAAACTCAAACTATTCAAACAAAATAAAAAGAAAAATTTAAGAAGAATTTCGAAAATCGTAATAGTCAACCTATTGGGTTTGCGTGCGGAGAAAGTTCACGTTTTTCTTGTTATAAAAAACCAATACACTACAAGCGAACGGAAAAACAACCTGTTAATCTAAATATCTCACTCGTAGACGTGCGCTTGAAATATTTGCGCTAACCTTTGCAAGTCAAAACATACACATAAATTTTATGTCTTTACTTATAATCGAA
Organism: Glossina fuscipes; assembly: GCF_014805625.2. Taxonomy (NCBI): domain Eukaryota; kingdom Metazoa; phylum Arthropoda; class Insecta; order Diptera; family Glossinidae; genus Glossina; species Glossina fuscipes. Next base: position 2,198,476 of record NW_023998421.1, on the reverse strand, counting down.
CTAAACCTATTGTAAATATAAAAGAAAGACACCACATATTTTTTATGTTCACGACAGAAGGGTGGGAGTATGTTCGCTTTGTCAAAATGTATCCAACAAGTAGAAGGAAGTTTTCGAGATGCTATAAAGTATTAATATATATACCTGGTAATATGTATATTAATTATAATAATGTATGTAGTAATATATATATATATATATATATATATACATAGCATTATGTATGAATATATGTTCTAGAATTGTATCAAATTTGCGGTCGTAGTTAGCCTTGGCCGTCTGCCTGCCCGTATCCTTATTTGTACCTCTGTTCGCCTAGCTCTATGTGCATCTGTCTGTCCGTCCATCTTTTATATATATATATATATATCTTTCCTCCTTCCTGCTCGTCTGTCTATTAGCTTTCTGTCTGCTTACGCTCTGTCTGCTTCTATGGCTATCTGCATATTGCGTCCGTCAATACGTCAGCGTACCTTTCTGTCGTGCAATGCAGCATAAACTGAAGGCATCTTTATTTTTAAATGTAAAAATAACTACGGATTTTGCTCGCTGTTCATACACTGCAGCACACTTAACAACGAAAATGTCGTTACCATTTCTGTGTGTATTACAAAGTGTCGAAATGCAATTTCTTTCTTTTTTTTTTATGGCACAGTGATGGGTATTAAAGGATCGGCCGTAGCCAAAAGTGATTTTCTTGCTTATTGTTATATGCTATCGTTAGGTTTTTTTTTGCAATTGTCTACATATTTAGGAGCATATGTATGCATATATGCATATGTGCAGAAACACGAGTGTACGTACAAGATGGCATTTCATAAATTTTTCACTTAATTTTACAAGTACTACAAAATCTAATTTTGCATCTTATTCTTTCGTTTGTTTGCTTTTCTTCTTCTTCTTTTTTTTTGAATTTCGTATTTTATAGCGTTATACTCTTATTAAAATATCATATCATCTCCTGTCCTTTTCGTTCTCCCTTGGTTTCAGGGTAAAACGTCATTATTACATCGGCGCAATAATAATCAGTATTTGTACCTGTCAATTGCAAGTGGTTTCACTTTAAGTTTTGAGTTTACCCACAAGGAGACACAACAAGTTTATCATAATATATGTAACGCGCGTGATACATCGCGTTCGGTATGTATATCATATTTGTATTTGTATTTTGCAATTTTTCTTAAAAGCTAAGAAAATTATATTTAACTATCGTGAGCGTCAACAGATCTACTACGTAATTGTATATATAATGTTGTTGGGCGAAATAATGAAAGATTTTCTTTATTAACATATTTTTTTCCCCATATGTAATATCATGTGCTTCGGAAGGCCTAAATTCATATATATATATTGAATTAATTCATCGCAATCAATTCGAGGCCTTATTTTTTTGGGAAAGTTTTGTGAAATATATATAACGGCATAAACTCAAGATATTTCCTGTCAATAAGCAACAAAACTAATATATATTTCATAGGCATATGAGGTAGATTTTCATAAACCCTACGATCTTCAATTCAATAGAATTTCTGCTTGTATTTGCTTCAGATGTCTGTTTCTTTTCGTAGTCTCCAATTTAACCATACGCTTACGAAAACCGACTATGAGAGAGAGACGAAGGCTTTGAAATATTAGAATTGTTTTTTATAACAAAACAATGAAATATTTAAAAATTTATATGATTGGTCCAGAGCTACAATGTGTTTTGGAATTCTTAAACTTAGTTCCAATAAACTTAGATTTTTCGAGTTTTCGTTGAAGAAATAATTTGCGATCATTGCTTCAAACAAGGCCTTTGCATGCATAGAAGTGATGATGAGATATTTCACGATGGCGTAGCTATACTCGATCTAGTTTTAATTAAATTAGTCTTTAAGAAACGGAAGGAAGTTTCTGCCGTGTTTTTTTGTGCAAATGATAATCTAAGGCATTGTCTAGAAATAAATAAATTCATTAAAATAGTTTAACATCATCTTTGAAAGGGACGAAAAGGCAAATTATGCTTTCTTGTTTGTTTGTTTGTGCGTATGTGTGTAACGTGGGATGGTTATGTGGTTATGTGTGTGGTGATTTCAGCGGATAGGGTAGCGACCTACCCTTATGAAGAGGGAATAGTATTCCATTTTATTGCTTATGCTACAAAGATAACGCTACTCTCTGAGTGATGGAAAAAGTTTTTTCATCTTTTTTAATTTTATTTGCAGGCAACTTCATAATTGGAAAGACGTGTTAGACGCTACTTTTCAATGACCGATTGATGGCACGATGAATACGATGAATAAGATTCCTACGATCAGATGCAAATTTCATGAACTGTGGGGAGCCTGTGTTTTGCTTTTTCCATTATATTAGATCTCTTTCAGAAATCTTCAGGGGCATTGACGACCACGTTTTATTTCTAACATTGTCTTGCCAAATAAGTAATTTTCAAGTGGTTAGAAAGCGCCCCCGGCATATGTATAAAAAGCATTACTCAATACGTCTACTGTCTGACACTGTCGAAAGATTCACAAGATTTCTGGATAAGATAAAAGTTCTGACATTTAGTTTAGTGCTTTTAGTGACATATTGATGCAATATTTATTTATCCTTTTATTTTTGGCAGTATTCAAGGGACGATAGAAGAAACCTTAATAAATCCGTATATTTAATATGTGCCTTTGGTGCTTAACTTATGTTTTGGAACCTTAGACGATTAATAGACTTTGGGTATTTTCGAAACCTTTTTTTTACAGGTTCAATAAACTCGAGTTAGGTTTCGCGTAATAAATCATTGAAAGCCACGGTTTTTCAACTTTTGCTTGCAGAAATATTTGTGACAATTGCTTCATGCAAGGGTTCATAGTGCATAGAAGCTTCTTGAGGAAGTTTTTTTATTATTATGGTGCACGCTCAAAAGAAAACAGGAGTGATTCTATAAGTTTCACTACAGCGAACTTTTTCACCTAAGAGACAAGTCACGTTCTTGAGTCATTTCTGCGGTAAAATCGATATTGATACTTATAACACTGCATTGTTAAGATCAATAGTTCTTCTATGGTTATGTTCATGTTCATGCGTAATGCGCGTTTTTGACTTCTTTTACAAGCCTTAAATTGCCTTTAAAAATACCTTTTCGCGATTATATCCTGCCTGATCTACGTTTCGAGATACCGGTAATAAGTGGCAATTTCTACCAAAATAGGTTATTTTGATTTATAATTTTTGTGGAATCGCTGCAGTCTCAAAAGAAGAATCAGTTGCAGTGAGAAGAAAATTTTATCCCGCTAATCTCTTACAACGTGAATACGTCGTAGTTAATCAACTACCTTTCAAATAATTTTTTTGCCAATCCAAATGCTACCCTCAAATCCACGGAGGTCCACAGGGATCAAGTTGTCCAGTCATTCTTAAATCACATATGCTTAGGGGCAGGGAATACCCACTCTGGGTTGTGGTTACCCCAAATGCGAGGGCATTAGATGATAAGATGTGCAGGTAGACCTCAACTAGCTTTTGCCCGGAGGATGTGGATCATACTCAACTTGCATATATGGTAGCCCGTTCTAGGAATAGGTTCTCTCTTAGCGGGATTTTCTTGCAAGCTGGAGAACGTCCACAATCACTCGTTAATTACCCAATAAGCTTATGAACTTCGTCCCTTAAGCCATCAAGGCAGATGCAAACTTTGAACATCAAAGACTACTGCTCTCAAACGTTTGGTTAGTTTTATGGCGGACTTCATTCTATAATATAATAGTTACGTACGCAGCGGCAATAAAAACGAAAGAGAGTTTGACAGCTAATTGTTTAAACATTGAAAGAGTGTAATGAGATCGACTTGAGCCTCTTGACAGTTTTCTTTCTGGCTAAAATAATATTTTCTTTTACTTTTCTAAAAAATAAAATCGTTTAAAAAAGTATTTGGCAGTTTAATGTAGACTTTGGCATTGCTCTTGTACATTATAGTCGCTGTTGTTGTTGGTGTTGGTGTTGTTGTTGGTGTTGTTACTTTATTGTGTGCCAAAGATAACCGCTTAAAAAACGCTTGAAGGTGAACTGACACACAATAAAAAGTACAACAGAATATATATATCTATACACATACATACATATATATATATATTGAAAAATGCGGGGCATTTCACTTAAAAGTAAACCACTGAAAATTAAACTATTTCTTTTTTCTTTTTTGTCTAGTCATACCCATGGTCAGGCCAGATCAAAGCAAATAAACGAAATGAAATTACAAGTGAGAAGCAAAAAAAATAAATAAATAAATAAAAATATAGAAAAAACGAAAGAAAGTTTTATAGAAAAGAAATATATCTATTTCAAGTCAGGCAACAATTTAGACAAAATATGCACACAATCCGAGCCATTAATAGTAAATAGAGTACCAGAGGATAGTCATTTAAATATATTAACAAAAAAAAAAAAAAAACATTTCTATATTTTTAACTCAAGTTAATGAAGATGAAGATCTTAGAGCTACTGTCAGCGTAATTGTTGTCATAATTATGATGTATGATGTTTAAATGGAGAGAAATCAGCGTTGAGGATTTTATGGAGTGGCCAAATTAAGAGAGAGAGTTTTTAAGTGTTCCAACTGTGCGCAGTTTATCGGCTTTAGCTTAACACATAAGACAATCTTTAACTATTATTGTAATTTTTCATTTAAATGATTTATTACAACATTTTCTTTGAGTTCAGTTTTATAAATTAGAAACAGAAAAAAAGTAATTCGAATAGAGACAAAACCGCGTAAGAAATTTACATTTACGTTTGACGGGAAACTTGGACCCCTACTAAATCGAATTTTGAAGAAACTTATGAACACCAGTTGGGAGATTTTGAATCCCAAAACGGTAGGTGACTCTGTCAATCGCACCTATTGTAAAAGTGCTTCTTGGGTGCTCGTACAGTATCTTGACAATACCATCATATTTCGCAAGACTTTTTCTTCTTCGCTTCTCAACTTGATTTGTTTTCGTCGATTTGTTGCTGTCTATTCCGATTTCTGCAGTGGTGACAGAATGGAAAAAGAGTGGCAAGAGTAATAGAATAGTGGGCTAACGATTATGGTTACGTTAGCCACGGTCAAGAACATTTAACCTCTCACTTAATAAAGTCGTAGCATGACGTAAAGACATTGCCCCCATTGTCATGATATTTTTACACATATTTTGTACAGATTTCCAGAATTTTAAAATCGTACGGATCGGTCAATAGTCATCCTATACTTATAAGTCATTCTATGAACTTTTCAGTACTGATTTATATATATATATATATATATATATCAGTGATATTTACTTTTGTATGTAACATATTAGTCAACTTAATTAGTATACTTTCATTTATCAATAGGGAGAATCAAAATGAATCCAAAGACGAAGAAAAAAAAAAATCTAATTTTTATATGTAATGAAGTCTCTATAGTCTAACATTTTTAATGGTTTAAACACGACTAGATTATCGCAACAGCATCATATAATGGGTCATAAAAAAGTTCGAGGTCTCTTTCTTTTACTAATTTTAGCTTCAAGATGACAACGAAAAAATTCCTTAGAAACTGCATAAGATTAATACAAAATGTGTATGAAAATTGACCGTGCAACATGACAGTGACAAAGCTAGCAGTAGCCAATCATGGCATATAACAACGCTACAGCACACTACAGCACACTACAACATTATAGCACCATCATCTTCATCATCATCATCATCATCATCATCAGCATCATCATCATCATCATCATCATCATTATTATCTTTTTTACGACAGATAACAAATGTAAATGATATGATGGGAAAATTGTCACATATATACTACACAGTAGTGGTTGTTGGTGTTGTTGTGTTTAATTTTTTGTAAAGAGTAACAATAACAAAAACATTTACAATGGACGACAAGTGTTTAAACAGTGTGTAGATTTCCGTTTTAAAGAGATGTTAAATTTTCTTATACACTCATTCGGTTGGCAAGTGTGGGAAAATGCAACTCGTGCCATCTACTAGCACACCTATACATATGCATATATATATATGAGTACATATATGTGTGTGTGTGTGAGTATGTATATATATATATGTATAAGTATGTAGTACATTCTCACATACACAACATACAACAATATTTACAAACAAAAGTAACGCATTTGAAAATAATCCAAAGGCAAGATCTTCTGTTAAGAAAAGAAAGAAAGGAAAATAAAAGAAAAACTTATGAATTCCATTAAAGCAAATCGTGTTTTAGCTATATTTTTGTCAAAGTGTTTTTCTTTGATTTTTTTTTTTTTTTTTTTTTCATTTTTATAAAAAAAAAGAAATCACACATTAGCGCAGGGTTAACAAAAGCAAAAAACAAAAAGCAAAACATAAAATCTCCTAAAAAAAAAAAAAAAAAAAAAGTAAAAGAAACAACACAAACGCAATATTATGACATAAGTTGCACGTTTTTCGCCACAGGATGGCAATTGTAAAACATTTATAGTTATGCATGTATGTATGCATGTTTTTGCATCTTTTTTTTTTTTGTTTTTTTTGTTTTTTTTTTTGTTTGTACTTTACAAGTTGCGGCAACAATAATATTAACAAAATAAAATGTTATATCTATCTGCTGCCTGCCTTATTGCCTGCCTGCAGGAGCAAAGTGTTAAAATAAATAAACATAATATTCATGTAGCAGCTAAACTTTAAGCTTTAGCAACAACTAAACAGATGACGATACTATGCTGTTGCTGTTTGTGCTGATGATGAGGATGATGATGAAAAATGAAATAAAATATGAAAGAAAATATACTGTAAAATAACAGAAATAACAACAACAACAGCAACAAGATCAACAACAAAAATGAAGAATAAATTGACACTTAACTTTTGCACACTTTTAAACGTGACCAACAATAGCTGTGTGGAAATGTGTTATTTGTTTGTTTCTGTTGTTGTCTTCTTTGCTTTTTTTGTTTTTTCTTATATTAGTTTTTAGTACTCTTTGAAAATAGAAAAATAAATATTTGGTTTTTTTTTTGCTTCTTTTCTTGAAAATTCTAAATAAAAATCTCTTATGGGAACAAAACAATTGTAGAAAATTTGAGTGAAAACATTCCTACATTACGGTAAATTTATCCACGTACATCAAGACTGGTAGCAGCAACAAGTTTGTTTTCCTATTTATGTTAAACGATTTATGAAGAATTTCTCTTCTTGGGAAGTTCTTGAGAAGGTTTTGCTTTTTTTGCTTTGAGTTAATTGAATGATTATGATCGAAAATCTTATTTATTTTGTGTCTACTATTATTGACGAAATTTCTTATTACCCGGCTAATGCAATGAGTTCGAAAAGGTTTCCGACGTATCCTGTTCACAAGTGCCTCTCCGCTCGAACATTCAAAGCTAACAGATTGCAGCCAAACAAACAGGTGAAGACACATAAATGGATTTACTATATATATTCCAATTAACGAAGAAATGTCTTTAGATATCGAGTTAGTAAAGCTCAAGGTAGACTTTTTGAATTGCAATGTGCTCTATGTATCAAATCCGCGTCGTAAGGGACTTTCATTTCCAAAATGTTTCATAATCAAGGTCAAGTTTGTCAAGCCAAACCTTCCACCGCTATTCTCGACGATAAAAAGATTCAGATATAATCCGAATGTAAATGCTTCACTATTGTCAATTATCAACCTCCCGCATTTCTGTATTGGTTTAATAGTTAACCCCTAGTTTGCGTCTGTTCTTCTTTTTTTCCTGATTATCTACACATGGATGTTAATGTTGTTGTTTGTTGTAAGGCTAAAGGGTTTATAGTCGAACTTTGAGGTCTGTGGTGGTCAGTCAGGGCCACTCATTATGTAATGTGTGTCTGTGGGTAGAGGTGACAGCATTGGTGCACTGCAGATTGGTGCTTGTCAAGATCCTTCGGGGGAAAACTTGCATATTATTTACATATATACATTTGGAAACCGCGGTGGAAGCTAGGATGTCCACTCCCCAGTTTGGGAGTCCTAACCGCTGGGTACGGATCTTCAGGGGCTGTCGTGGTGGTTGTGGTTTCTATCATACCTAACGCGAATAATTACAGATAATGATAAGCCTCAACACTCCCCAGAGTGGACTATCCATACACAATAAATTTATCTGGTTTCTCCAGTGTAATTTAAGTCCCAGTTTATAGGAATTGTCTAGTTTTCTGCAGGGAGCCGGTTACGCAAAATTAATCCGTGTATCATCGGGCGCCGGGGGGTGAAACTATCAAGGTGCCCACGTTAAACTACCAAAGACATGTGCCCCTTTGTTCTGATTATAAAATACCAATAACTATACATTGCTTCCATGTAAAGACATACTTTGAATGCCCGCATTTATATGAGAGCTGGTCAAAAATGCAATCTGCTATGAGATTTTGTTATTCGTTAGGTATTTTTGTCGTAAAGTAGTAAAAATGAGACCTTATTGACGTATAAATAAGATGGATGAACTATGTGAATTTTCTATATCAAAATTCTGGTTTCATATTTGCGCACTTGGCTTAACTAAAGTGGAAGAGAGAGAGAGAGAGCGAGCGTCAAAAGAGCATTTAATTCGGTTCATAATTTTAAAATTAGTAATTAATTTCTTGGTACACGCTTCTTCGACTGGAACGAATATCTCCCTTGAACGGCTTTAATTTGAAAAAAATATACCAATTTTTCTTGTGTTAACAAAAATTAGAAGCTAACTATAAATTCTTCTGTAAAGTTTTTATCGCCCATAAACATCGCCCTTAAAAATCAATTGAATTCAATTTCGGTTGCAGAAAAACTCCATTCCTTTCGATAGAAGGGGAATAAAGGGGGAAATGTTCTGCTTTTTTAGCTGCCAAATGTAAAACAAGGATTTAATTATTTCCATTTTGCAATTTTTTGCAACAGTTTACATTAACTATACACGTTAAAATCTGGTAAACGGCTTTGTGCATTGACAATGATGATTGAATTTAGCTTTTTTTAGTTTTTCGTTAAATATTACTAAGCATTTTGTAACACACCATGTCAAGTTGTTAAGATTTGTTGTTATTGTTGTTGTTAAACATAACGGAAATATAAAACAAAATGATTACAACAAAACAGCGGACAACATCAACCAATAAAGCAACTGCAATATGCTTAAAAACATGCATGCAAAACAAAATCGAAAAAGAAACGAAAAAACAAAAAAAAAAAAAAATAGGCCTATCGACAGCGCAACCAACAAGTAACTCAATATCTTGCAGTTACACGTTAATTTAAACCCAAATTGAATTAATAAACCATGTTAAACATTGTGTGCGGTCTGCAGTGAAAAAAAAAGAGTAACGCAAAATATTTATTAATTTATGCACGAATATCGATCGCCCCGTTAAAAAAAAAGAAATCTACTAACAAGTTAGCCTGCCAGTCCATGCAATCAACAACAACAACAATAACAACAATAACAACAATAACAACCTAAGAAGCACTCACTCACTTAGTTGGGCACTGGTAACAAACAGAAATCTAAGTGTTGAAGAGTTTTTTTTTTTTTATAATTTCCTTAAAGCACCGCTTCCACCGCGATTGTCTGTAAAAGAAAAGTATATATACGTATAACAATTTGAGGCATACATGATCACAATTTACCAAAAAAAAATAAAAAATAAATAAATAAATAAATAAATTTACACAACGCACTGAATCATACGCGTTTTATTACAAAAAGGCAAAAAAAAAAAAGAAGAAAAATCAAAATTTAACTTCATTTGCTTTTATTGTAAAATTTTTACATACAATTTTTACTGCCGCTGACGTTGTCGTCGTTGTTGCGGCTGCCGACACTGCTATCTTGACATGCGCTCACTATATATTTTGCATTGCGAATATATGGCCTGAAAATCAGAACTACATCACCCCGGTACGGAAAGACTAGCCAAGCGATTGACTGAGTGAATGAGTGAGGTCTGCGTCCCAAAATTCGCTAACGTGATTGGTTTGCATTTAACAACAAATTAAAACGCATGAAAAACCTTCGCTTTTAACGGCCACACATAGCAAAAAGAGAAAAAATAAAATAAAACTGAATCAATGCAAAAAAAAAAAAATAAAAAAAAATCTCCGACAAACGCCACAATCCATAGGGACAGCAAACGAAACATAAAAATTAGAACATGTTAAATGTTTTGAGCATAATTTACATGAACATGCAACCAACACGTTACAGTGTTTCGGCGGTAAATTTGTGAAGGGATAGCGACCCGCGTTTTAACCGCGTACACCGCACATATCAAGCAAGTAATGTGTGTTTAACAACCTGTAAAATAAGGCCCTACAAGCATCTTGTATACGCTCACTTGCGTACATGCATGTATCCTTCGTTCTTTCTGATGCATATGCAAATATCACACGATCTAAATAACTAAACACAAATTTAATGCTGCATATCGTCATATAATTAATGCGGATCCACCCTGATTTGGCGCAAAAAAATTTGTACTAACCGCGTTTTTACTGTTAAGGAATATAATTTGAAAAACAAGAAAAAAAAAAAAAGATTAGAAGGATGACATCAAACAACAGAGTTAAGATATGCTTGATTCCAATAATCGTATACAGATTGCAGGTCAATTAAGTTTTCCGCCCTCTGCGAACATGTTCATCTGGCTGTTCATTTCATTTAGAGCTTGTCCGTTCGATCATCTGTCTGCGTATGTGTGAGTCTGTTCATATGGCAGACTAAATGTCTTTCGCTGTCCCTCTATCGGTCCGTCCCTCTTTCATACTATTTGTCCCTTCATCTTTCACCTCTTTGCCGAACTAACCATCTTGTTGCTTGTCTGTATGTCAATCTTTTGGCTTGTTGTTCTGCCCGCTTATTCGCGCATGTGCTGTGTTCGGCTGTTCGTCTGCGCGCTTGATCGCGTACCTGCTAGCTTGCATATATATTTCCGTCTATCGGTCTATCTGCCTAGCCGAGTATCCGCCTGTCCACCTATCCAACTATCCGCCTATCTTTCCTTCTCTATTCGCCTGCTCTCGGCTGTTCTTCTCTGTTCTCACTTACTCTCGGTTGTTTGCTTTTTTCGCCTATTTCGCCCCTTGCCAAATGCTAACTTTTATTTATGCTTCAATTTTGAAATTCTTCATCTTTCTATGAAATTTTTGTTTAGTAGACTTCTTCGTGGCGTTTGAGAGAATATTATAAAATTATTTTTTTCTTTTTATATTGAAGGTGATTTTTCATTCGGTGCACTTACCGAGTAAAGCAGCGCATTAATATGACCATGTTAACCAACAGGTAGTGAATAATGCAGATTTAATAGAATTAACAGATCTTAAGCCTTGCCCCAACAAACGATGAACTCTCTATAATAGAGCGACATTGATGGCATTCAGTTTTAATTCAAATGCATTACGCACAAATGTAAGCAAGTAAGGTCTATTCAGTGACATGAGTACGTACACACCGCGCTAGGGCAATATTAAAAAGTACTTCTTAAGTCCATGCATATGTATGCCTATTGAACTATTAATAGACGATCTGCGGAGTAAGGAATAATTTATACCCATTTTAATATATGTGAATCTTCATACTGCGGGTGACTGGAAACTGTTGGCAGGTAATAGTCGGGAGCCATTTAGATTAAACAAGGCATCAAAATGATCCGACAGAAATCAGCAAACGTGCAGCGCAAGTTTGTGGGTATTTGTTAATTTCCATTAGCTTTGAGCAATCAAATGAGAAAAATATCAAATACCAAATGTTTTTATTTAGAAAGGGGGTACAGGTCAAGCCTTTAGCCATTCCCCATGTACAGTTCACGCTACTCATATGAGACAGAGATGACCTTCTATCAATTCCCCAATGAGAACGCCCTGCTATGCTATGTAAAATAATTGGGAGACGGAGAGAAAGAAAGCAATACTTTTGAAATGATTTTAAATGATTCTCGTGCCCTTTTGTAGTAAGAATGTAGAATGCGGTATTATTGCTGGCAAACACCAAAAACCAATTTTTGCAGAAACATGTTACATACCGCACTTGTAGTGCAGATATTATTTGTAATTTTTTTTTTCTTATTTTTTACTTTTGTACTTGTGATTACTATTGTAATTATTGTTGTTGTTACAATTGTAGCTAAGCTGCGGCGTATACATTAAAGAATAAAAAGCTCAAATCTTTTTTTTGTTTTATTAACGTAACGGATAAACAAATGTGTCATCTGCTTTCTTTCTCGGTTTTATAAATCAATCCTTTTTATATCTAAAGAATAAGCCGACAAAGTCATAAATAATTGTAAGGTTTTTTGGAATGGATCGGAGAGAACTTGGTAGAAGGCTATCGGCACGGTTAGAGAAACTCAAATGTTTTTTTATACATTTAGTAAAGTACTTTTAATAAAACGAACCTTTTTCTCTACATATATATATATATATATATATATTTTTTTTTTGGTTGTTGTCAAGTTCAAGGGTTAAATTGTAGGAGTCACGATTCGTTCTTCTTCTCATATTGCATGTGTACGTTAAAAAAAAAAAAGTTTAAAAATTCATATGTACGTACGCTAAGAATTGAGGAAAATATTTTGATAAGGCTTCCGTTGTTGTTGCATATGTCTCCATGCTATACGATCACTTAACTTAACGCTTATGCTTAAATATAATAAAAACTTGTTTGACAATAAATTATTTTATCGCAAAAGAAAGAAATTATGAATAAATAGTAGATTCAAGCGATAAAAGGAAAAAATAAAATGAGCAGAAAACTCTGTCCCTTTCTGTGCTTTGCGCTTAAACCGTCAGCTTAATAATGACATGATGAATGAGTGAGTGGGTTATAATCCTTAAACCATATTTTAGATCAATGCGTACAGGTTTTCTTCACATGAATATAATTTCAATTATTCTAAGCCTTATATTTCTGCCTCTTGATCGGTATGGTACACACAGACACACACACACACACACACAGAGATACACATTACAAAGATGGTATTATGAAGAAGTGGAATGCGCCTTGAACATTGTGAACATTGTATACACATAACTTGAACAAAATATTTTTCCTGTATTGAGTAATCACTCTGGATACGTCTCCTATACGTATCAGAAAGAAGTTGGAAAAGAGAATGAGATAAGAAGTGTGCTGCCACGTGTGCTGCTAAGTGTGTGCCAAATTTTACTATAGTTCCGACTAAATACGGTGAACCTTTGAATGTGGAATGAGAGTAGTGCGATCAAATAAGTGATATATATTTTGTTTTGTGTTAAGTGGCTCTCAAAGCCAATATTTCAAAATCTACGCAATGGGCTTTAGTTTATTGGCTAATTGGCCCATTGAACTCTTTGGTTCGCGTAGTTCGACGTTCCCAGGAATACGTTCACGTCCTAAACTTCAAATGGTTGCGAAGTTAGAAAATGACATATAAAACATTACGCTGTACTTTCCAACAAGAGCTAATAGTTTGCTGGTGGTGCTCTCTTCTGGAAAGATTACGAAATGTCAAGGGAAAGACTTTTTACGGATATTGGATGTTTTTCCTCATATTCTAAAAGTTTCAAAGCATCGTCTGCTAAGGACAAGCAAAGAATTTTTTTTTAAATCTACACAGATGTTACTCCTTAAGAGATTCAAACCTTGTATAGTTGTCTGAGGAGAAGACAGTTCTTTTCGAGATAGAAGAAAGGGTGGAAAGAAATGATATTTGAGGAGGTGGTTATTAAGCGTACCTTGAAATTCTAAGAGAAAAAATTATTTTGTATAAATATTAAACATTGCCAGCAACGCAGATGATCATCTGCGGAAGGACGTTTTTCGCTTAAAGGGCTCCGCGGCACAGAGGATAACTGGTTCACGTCTTCAGAAATTTGAGTACACCCATTAAAAACCTATTTATAAATTATCGTATAATAGAGGCATATTTCTGAGCGTTACAATCGGAACAACAAATTTTGTATGTCGTTCTCATTAATGATTGGTGCAGAAATGAAAGGCGATGATTTTAACATTAACTCCTGCTTATATGCTTTTGTATATATGAATATGTGTTTTTTTAAATATTATTGACAAGTCCATTAAAAGCAAACGTGCTTACTCTCCAAGCATACACGAGTATGCTATTAATCTGAAGTGCTTCAATGAACGAAAAACGTTTATTGTAGTCTTTATTTTTCGTCTTGATTTCGTAATTCTGAAGCTTGTCTTTCAATATTATTAGATTTCTTTAAAGCAATTTTTAATTGACCTAAATAATGAAAAATTTGAATATTCACCTTTAGGCATTTAGAAAATGGTAGACTTAAGGTGCAACGCAATTTATGAAGAACAAGACTTTTTTTTTTTTTTTTTTTTTTTTTGCTTTTATCTTAATATATGTGAAAGTATAGGTGCATGTAAAGAAAACCGAAAGGAAAAAGAAAAAAACAACAACTATGTTATGACTAATAAAATGTTAACATGCAAACCTTTTGAACGAAAATGTCAAGAGATAACATGCCGGCATAAAATAACAAAATTTCTGGTAGTGTAAGAGCCTGTTTCACTTTATTCATAAAGTACCGAAACACTCAAGGAGTAGTGTTGGTCATAAAAATGTTTACAATTTTTTAAATTGATGCTTTATACACACAAGCCAATGAAATATGACCTGAAAAACGATCATTTCTTACGAAATATGAAAATTGAACACACATACTGCGCTCTTCTTCTATTATAGATGTTTCACTGAGGAGCTGAGCTTATTTGCTTATAAAATGGGAAAAGATCGTCTATGGGCTTGAGCGACTTCATCCATCAGCTGGAGCAAGTCGAAATTCAGTTAATTTTTGGTTACCAATGGCTACTGATTTGATTTCCATCTGTAAGAACTGTTCGGTGCTCTCGGTTTGCGGTTCCCGTTATCGAGCTACGTCGAACATAATTTTTAATTTTGCGTTAATGCTTCCTCCTATCGATCAGCTTTTAATGATTGGTCAGTTCATGGTAAACTTTTTATATAAGTTAATAAACCAAAGAATGATCGTGCCGTGTTTTTGTTATTGGATTTGTGAATTGTAATTTGATAGCCAGATAACCCTAAAACGACCTCTGCTAGACATAGCTGTAGTAACAAGTAGTGTTACATTAAAAAGCCTTTCATAGTTTGTATTGCTCTTCTAAGCTATACTCCTTCCTCCTCCTCTTCAATCTTTTCATCTTCTTTCTATATAACTGGAAGAAGTAAATTAAGAAAACGGTGAGTAGAGAAGGCGTGGA